>NC_044554.1:4448494-4764455 GCF_007565055.1 Rhinopithecus roxellana | reverse complement strand
TTGACCAGGCTGGAGTGCAATGGAGGGATCATAGCTCATGGTAGCCTCGCCCTCCTGGGCTCAAGTGATCCTCCCACCTCAGCCTCTGAAGTAACTGGGACCACAGGCACACCATCAAGCCTCACTGAATTTTTAAAATGTTATAAAGATGGGATCTCACTATGTTGTCCAGGTTGGTGTAAAACAAAACAAAACAAAACAAAACACTATTAACTCACACCTTCCGCTCCCGTTCCCCTGCCACTTAAATGCCCAGTGTCCTCCACGTTGCGACCTGGCTATTTCACATCTCAGTGCACTCTCCTTTCCTTATTCCAAGTAGGAAATTGTACATTAAAGGACATATATGATAATAGTAATGCATATTAAGACAGAATGAAGATGAATAGTTCTGAAAAGTATCTAGTTATTATCCCACATCATTAAATAGCCAGCATGGTTTACTACAAAGAGTAATCCATGTTGAGTACTGGGAGACTTGCATTCTGGTACTATACCTGTCTATAACTATTGGGTGATATTGGATGAGTCATTTCCTCCAAAAGATACTACAGTAGCTTTCAAATTACTTCCAATTAAAACATTTTAAGTAATGCATGGAATCAAATCTAAAGCTATTCATATAACGTTTTCTTTTTGCTACCCCATGAACATACACTGAAGAATGAGAGAAGCTATTTCCTAAAATAAAAACTATTTAAACAAAGAAAAATTACCACAGTCACTTTGCTAGTGAAGCTCAAAGGGCTGAGTTAAATTTTTAAAGGGTTTTTTTTTTTTTTTTTTTTTTTTTGGCTGTCTTATCCTAATAGGTATCTTAAGATCATTCCCCTCCTTCCCAGTCAGAAATGGACCCTCCGCTTATTTAGACAGAATGGTAAGACAGTGAGAGAAGGTAGAGTGCATGTGGAGTTGATCACATTAGGATTAAGAAACATAAATAACCACCTGGCATTCTTTTCTCTGAAGCTTATATCATTACCATCCATAAATACTAATTTATTCACAATGTTGTGTTGGTCCTGTGCTCATTTATATATGTAGCTGTTGGTGGCATCAATCGAGAAATCAAGTGGGGAGTGGATAAGCTGTTTGATAAACTTTGCCTTTTTAATATTAGAGCTCTCCTTTTTAATGGACTTTACATGCACAGACATACATATTTATAACCCACAAAGAATATTGGCCACCACATTGTCCAGTCTATGCCTTGTGCTACATTAGAAGGAAACACAACTCCAACTATAGGAGTGCGGCATATCTTTGCTGTAGTTTGGCTTAATGGGAATGGCACAGGGGTTTTATCCAGTGTACCACGTAAGGAGTTTTGACCTAAATCTCTTGAGACATCTTTCTTCTTCCCTTTGGGTCTGACAAAACATATATTTAGAGCTTCATCTAGGTTGTTTTTTTCACTGCTTTGCTGTCCCAGTCCCCATCACGTGACATATACATCATACGACATATACATACCTCATGAATTGTGCGAAGGCTACATTCCTTGTCACTATCAGCTCACTGTGCAGATTCAGCACAACCAAGGAAAGCTGGGGATGATAATTATGGTAGTTTTTAGCAGTGATGTAAGCTTTCAGATACTCATACATTTAAATGCATTTTACGTTGTTAAATGTTATAGAGAATGTTTAGTGTTATAACTAAAAATGAAATTAACTCAACAGTCTGACTTTGTTATCCCAAATAAAATGATTTTAAAACTGTATTGTCTTGATCAGTTTATAATATTTCTTTACTTCCAGAAAAGTATGCCTTTGAATTGCCCTTTTATCCCTTCTAACTTTGCTTCCTTGTAATTTTCAGTAATGTCAAGCCATCCCTAATCCTACATGTCTGATGTTCAAAATATTCTACACACAGTAAAAAGGCAGTGCAATTTGTTATTTATAATTGGTATTAGATTTTACGTCTTTTCTCTTTGATATCTTCCTAATTGTGTCCTGAAAACATCTCATTCCCATTGGGCTGAAATAATGCCGAATTCTAAAATATGAATAAGTCTATGCACATACTTATTCATATATTAAAGGAACATCATTATTATAAGGTTTGTTTTTATTTTAAAAACAACTCATTTTTCTGGCGATATAAGAGCAAAGTTTAAGTGCAGTTGCACAATACTCTAGAATATGATAATAAAATACGGAATATATAAGTAATACAAAAGTTTAATGTTTATCTTCTTATTCCTAGAATTACATTTCTTATGGGAGGCTATTTTAAACATAGAATGTGATGAGTAGTCTTATGTTTACATGTTAACTATTCATGAAACAGTGGAAATGCTAATTATTATAAAAAGGAAGTTGTTTATACATTTGACATTTCATTTTAAAATAATACTTTGATTACTATATTGTAGAAATGATGCTGATAATTTTCTCTCAAAATATTTACTTTTATTATGGTTTATTAATTACACAAGCCATATTTTAATTACTCATCTTTATAATTGTTTTAAGCTCTTTCATTTCATCATTTTTTAATTAAAGATTATTTCCATATGGTAAAATTCACCCCCTTTTTGTGTACAGTTCTTTATATTTTGACAAACATATAATTGTATAATCACTACCGCAATTGAGATACAGAATAGTTGCATAATCCTTCAGATTTCTTCGTAGGGATTTTATTCAACCCTTCCTCCCACCATTTAGTCCCTGGTAACCACTAATCTGTTTTATGTCTCTATAGTTTCGTCTTTTCAAGTCTGTTATATAAACAGAGTCATAGGGTAGGTAGCTTTTGGAGTCAGGCATCTGTCACTTAGCATAATGCATTTGAGGTTCATTTATATTGTTGTGTATATCATTTTTGCCCTTGCAAGTATATAGTTGCTTTTTCCTTAAGAGCTTAGAGTCTTCCTCTTGTTTTTCATTCAAGTAAGTTTTTATATAGCCTTAAGTTACATTTTGGCTCATTAGCTGTTGCTTGGCTTATAAACAAAATGAGAGATTTTACTGGTTAATAATTTCTAAAAATTTAATCTTGAGATCTTCACCATAGTTCTCCACCTTCCATTCCCACTTGCACCCAGACTCTCTTTTGCTCTCATAATTGCTTTCCTTGTTCCCACAGGTGTTTGTTTTTCAAGTCATTTGCACTCCTTGTCCTCTGTTTGACTGATTGACATAAGACCCAGTCAGATTGCTAGTTCTTATAGAAGAAGCTCATTGTTAACCGTTTAATAATATTCTTTCACTTATTCATTCATTTCTCAATCATTGTGCATTGATCAATTTCTATGAATGGCAAAACAAATAATTGAAGAATCCTAGAGTTGAAAGGAAACTTTGAGATCATGAAATTATTTTCTAATCTTCCTCCCAAGTCAGATGAGAGGTAGAGATAGAAGTCTAGGAATCTTTGTCCAGGAGTCTTTGTCAAATTGGCTATGGGACATAGAGCATGAAAAGTGGGGATAACAAGAGAGATAAATAAAATATATAGACAGGCTGCCAAGAACAAATTGTTAGTTTGAAAATGCTAAGCTGAAATGTAACAGAAACCAGGGAGGCAATAAGCCTAGAGAAATCGGCCAGGGGTTTGTTTTTTAGGGACAGTTGTGAACAGTGTAAAGACATATGAACATGAAAGAGGGAATACTCATTACCTTATCTCTGGCTGATGACTTTCAAAAACATAGGTAGTGGCATCACATTTCCTCATTTACAATTATATTACAAAGCTGTGGTAATCAAAACAGTATGGTACTGGCCTAAAATCAGACACATAGACCAGTGGAACAAAATAGACAGCCTGGAAATAAATCCAAATATATATGGTCAACTAATTTTTGAAAAGGACACAAAGAGGACACAGTGGGAAAAGTATAATCTATTCAATAAATGGTGCTGGGAAAAGTGGATTTCTGCATGCAGAAGAATGAAATTGGGCCGGGCGCGGTGGCTCAAGCCTGTAATCCCAGCACTTTGGGAGGCCGAGACGGGCGGATCACGAGGTCAGGAGATCGAGACCATCCTGGCTAACACTGTGAAACCCCGTCTCTACTAAAAAATACAAAAAACTAGCCGGGCGAGGTGGCGGGCGCCTGTAGTCCCAGCTGCTCGGGAGGCTGAGGCAGGAGAAGGGCGGTAAACCCGGGAGGCAGAGCTTGCAGTGAGCTGAGATCCGGCCACTGTACTCCAGCCCGGGCGACAGAGCAAGACTCCGCCTCAAAAAAAAAAAAAAAAAAAAAAAAAAGAATGAAATTGGACCCTTATCTTACACCAGATACAAAAGTCAACTCAAAATGGATAAAAGATCTACATATAGGACTAGAAATTATAAAACTCCTAGAAGAGAACATAGGAGAAAGACTGTTGGCCTTGGCAGTGATTTTTTTTTGGATGTCACACCAAAAGCTCAGGCTACAAAAAATGAAAATAAATAAATGGGACAACTAAAAAGTTGCACAGCAGAGGCATCAGTTAACAAAGTGAAATGGCAGTCTACAGACTGGGAAAAATATTTGCAAATTTTATCTCTGCTAAAAGGTTAATATCCAAAATTTTAAAAGAACTCATATAACTAGGCCAGGCACAGTGGTTCATGCCTGTAATCCCTGCACTTTGGGAGGCCGAGGCAGGTGGAATGCTTGATCCCAGGAGTTCAAGACCAGCCTGGGCAACATGGTGAAACCGTGTCTCTACAAAAACTACAAAAATTAGCTGGGCATGGTGGCATGTGTTTGTGATCCCAGCTACTTAGGAGGCTGGGGTGGGAGGATCGCTTAAGCCCAGGAGGTTGAGGCTGCAGTGAACTGTCATTAGCCCACTGCACTCCACCATGGGCGACAGAGCATGACTCTGTCTCAACAAACAAACAAACAAACAAAAAAAAAAAACAGAAAAAAACCACTCATACAACTCAGCAGTAGAGAAACAATCAGATTTTAAAATAACAAAGACGCGAATAGACATTTATCCAAAGAAGACAAAGAAATGGCCAACAGGTATATGAAATGGTGCCCAACATTATAAATCATGAGGGCAATGCAAATCTGTGAGATATCTCACACCTGTTAGGATGTGAGATATCACTGTGAGATATCTCACACCTGTTAGGATGGCTACTATCAAAAAGTCATAAGATAACAAATGTTGTGCTCGTGTGTAGAAAAGTCACCTCTCATCCACTTTGGTGTGAATGTAGATTGGTATTCTCATTATGGAAAACAATATGGAGGTTTCTAAGAAAATAAAAAATAGAACTACCGTATGACCCACCAATCCCTCTTATAGGCATATACCCAAAGGAAATGAAATCATCACCCCATGAATATACCTGCACTCATATGCTCATTGCGGTATTATTCACAGTAGCCAACATATGGAAATAAGTGTTCATCAACAAATGAATGGATAAAGAAATGGTGGTATATTTAGTTTTCCCTTGGTTTCTGTGGAACATTGGTTCCAGGACCTCCCTTGGACACCAGAATCCAAGGATGCTCAAGTCTCTGATATAAAATGGTGTAGTGTTTGTGGGAATGGGGCTTGAGAAGGAAATGGGGAGATGTAGGTCAGAGCGTACAAAGTCACAGATATGTAGGATGAATAAGTCTAAAGATCTAATATACAACATGAGGGTTTTAGGTAATAAAATTGGGATTCCTTTAACTGAAAAGATTTTAGCTAGGGCTGCCAGCAAATCAAAATGGATGACTACTTGAGATAATATGTTAATTTGCTTCACTATAGTAATCTTTCTACTGTCTATGTATATTCCATAATATCATGTTGTATACTTTAAAAATGCACAATAAAATTTATTTATAAAAGACCTGCCATGAGCAAAGAACTTGTTTTTGTAAAGTCTAATATTTGAAAAAATTTAATTGATACAAAGTTCTTCCTTACAGTGAATTGGACTCAATTAGCCATTATTTTTATCTCTGTGCTTTGTATTTACACAGGATGTTTACATAGACAACTTTTTAGACATCTGAAAAATTTTCATTTCCTCAAAATTTGTTCTTATGCTGATGAAGTCATTTCTTCAGTTATTCTTTATGTATTAATATTCATATTTGCTAAAAATCCATATTTGCTGAAGTTTTCCTTTAAAATGTTGTGTCCAGAACTAAACACCAAACTATACGTGTGGCCTAATACAGAAATATTAGAACTTCATCTCAATTTTTCTCTAACAGATGTGTTACATTGTTAATGAAACAAACTCATTTTTTAATAAATTGTAATTAATATACCATCTGAATAATTTGTTCTTAAAGTAAGATTGTATCTCCATTAAATTTTTGTTTTATAAGTTCAGTTATCCAGCATGTAAAGATTTTGAAGAAATTCTAATTCTTTTATTTATGTTAGCAATTGTGTCATTCATAATTGTGATTAATACATTTTATAGTTTTGCTTAATTATTTTAAGAATATTGAGCAGAACGTGGTTAAGAATAGAGCCTTTTTCATTTCTAGTGGGGGTGTACTCCTTCACTTGTCATTAATTCTTTGGATGTGATTGTTTAGCTACTGATATATATTTGAAATTTTAATGGCTAACATTTATTGAGCAGTTAGTTTAGGCACTTTTCTAAGCACTTTATGTGTATAAATTCATTTAATCCTCATAATCTCTTTATAAAAATGTTGTTACCCCCATTTTATGAATGGCAAGACTGAGTCACAGCTTGTCAACTGTGAAGGGTCTGAGATTTACTCTGTTTGCAAACTAGCAAATTAACCAGCCCATGTTTTGTTGATGCTCAGGAAACAAGACTCCTGAGTCAGAGACAGGACTTTATTACTAATAGTATAGCAAGCAGCATGAGTTTCATGTTTGTTTTTGTGCCTTTGTCCCCAAATCCCACAGGAGCTCTGTAGAGTGTCTCGGGTTGATGTTTCACCTTCAACAAGTTGTGTCACAAATGAGGAACCCCATGTTTAGGAGGCCCAGTCTTCTATGATGGACTATAAGCAAATTTACTCTTTCAGAGGGTATTCCAAGGCTGTTTGCTAGGCAAAAGATAGTCCAGAACAAAAGCTGTCAGTGCTTCTGCTCACAAGACATGCAGAAACAGGAGAGACCCATGGAAATTTGCCTCTCACTCCAGTCATTAAGAAATTTGTCCAAAATTACACAAATAGTAAGTTGATTTACTACAAGTTGGCCATGACAGTCTTTCTCCATACTTTTCTTGGTCCAGATATTGTGCAGCTAAGGCATTTCTCTGATCTACTTATCTAGTAACAGTGTCAGAAAAGGAAACAAGGTTTGGCATGGATTATTTTTAACAAGTCTATGGCAGGTTTTTAGAAAATTGTTAAATGCTCACAAACCATCTGTTTAATAACCTGCTCTAGAATTTTGTTGGGGAATAGTGTCATGTTCACTGATCTTCATTTTCTAGAATCCTTTTACCTTAAAAAAATGAGAACATTTGCCCTCCTTATGTATTATGTCTGTTTTCCTCTTGTTTGTAACTCTTCCAAGGTTATCAACTGTGGTTCTGTGATAATATTTACAAGCCTTGAAGCTGTAATCTATTGGTTGTGTATACCTGGACTTACTTAAAGTGACTCATTGTCCTCTTATTAATTGTTGAGCTTTAATTTTTGATTTTTCTTATTAATCTTATTTGATTTTCCATTTCAGCTTCAACATTTTGCGTGCGTGTGTGTGTGTCTAGAAGGCAAAAAACATGCAGGATTCAAGTTCTGTTTCATCTCAGTTATCTCATGATAATCATGGTCACCAAACAGTAGATCATCACTTAGTTAATAATTTTCCATACGTAAATAAGATCTTGAAGTGTCCTTAATTTTTTTTGTCTATTGCATCTCATTTTGAGCATTTATTAAATCTTTGAACCATGTTTTTTTTTACTATTTTTTGCCATGTATGTCACTTCTGAGGTTGAAGAATCCTTGTATAACTCTTGGTTTCTTTGGATATTTTCTAATTTTTTCTTTGGTACTGTTTTCTGAGTTTGAAGTGTCATTATTTTACTTTAATAATTCATAATTTCAATAGATGAGATGTCCCAAACCCTTACTGATTTTAGAATTTTATGCTGAGCCATCATATATGACAGGGGTTCACAAAGTTTTTTCTGTAAAGGTCTCTATAGTAAATGATATAGGCTTTGTGGACCATTGGTCTCTATTGCAACACTTTCTCACTGCCATGACACTATAAAAGCGGTTATGGACAATACCTAAATGAATGACTGTGCCTGTGTTCCAGAAAGGTTTATTTATGGACACTTAAATTTAAATTTCATATAATTTTCATATTTAATGAAATAGTCTTCTCTTGATTTCTATTCAACCATTTAAACATGCAAAAAAAAAAAAACCCCATTCTTACCTCACTATTCATTCAATATCAGGCAGTGGGCTAGTTTTAACCCATGGACTGTGTTCTGCTACACACACACACACACACACACACACACACACACCCCAGTGGTTATTCATATAAATATAAACATATCATTTAAATCTCTGTCTCGGAAATCCATGCCACATTTCATCCACGTGCTTGGAATTATGAGCTTAACATTAACATGGACTTCCAAAAATTCTTTCACAAGCTCTTCCTTGAAATAGTTCTTCCCTTTTCAATGCAATTAAGTCTAAAGTAGTAGTTCTCAGAGAGAAGAAATTATCAGTAAGTAAATAAGTTGTTCAATGCTTGACTTTTGGTATCATTAGTATTACAATATAAATTTGGATAATAAAGTAGAATGACCAGCTGAATCTTCAGAGATCTACATAGTGAACCACGAATAACAAGTACATAATTTTACCAGAGGTCATGGCCGAACAAAAATGTCAGAAATGTCTCCAGACAGGTAGCAGAGTCATGAAGCTTCAGAAACAGCATTGGCAACATTAAGTAAGAGACAAAGCTTTGTCACAATCCAGAGGTTTTTATGTGTTCTTTGTTAAGTCAGGACATGGGTAGCCCATAGGTCCAGGGTACAATTAGATGAGTGAAGTATCTGGCTGGAATGGGACATTGGAAAGCTGATTACACCAGGGCTCTCAAGCAACCAGATAATGAGGTTTGCTTCTGTGTCTTTAGGTAAAAAGGATCTCCTACTATATTTATTTACAGTGGCTCTTTAGGTTTTAGAAAATGTATTCTGGTATTTATTTTTATTTTTTTAAGATAAACCAACCTTGCCTAGCCTGTGTAGAGGAATGTTTCTGTTCTTATTTTTGAAGTAAACCTTGTAGATTACACAATTTCAGCTGGGGGAAATGAACGAAAAGACTAAAAATGAGGATTGGAAAGCTCTTTCCTTTATATTCTTTCTTCCTTGCTATGGGCAAATCCGCAATACTAGCTAATGGATTGTTTCACTTTTTTCTTCAGTATATATATCTCTTTTTGACAGGAGATTTGATTTAGAGGTAACATTTGTTTCCTTTTATATATGAAAGACTTGTGAATTGAACAAAACCATTTCTTTTTTTCCCTTTGGGATTGTTGTCTTTTTTATTACCATTTTTCAACATCTTAAATAAGGAATTTGTGAATTTTGACTTCCAGCTAACCCATAATAGCCATTCCTTCAATCTCCCCCTTTGAATTCATTTTGAATTTTCTTTGATTAAATTCTCTTATGTGAACTCTATTCTTATCATTTTAAGGCTCAGAAGACATTCTTCTGTACTATAATACTGAATTTCTTTGTGAAGTAATTTAGTTCAGAATTACATGATTTCTGTATTTCTGAGTGTGTAAGATTTTTGGTTCATAGGTCTAGGTGGTTGCCATTGTGCTGAACGAAAGTCCTTTTTATGATGGTGCACTTGTTGCTTTACCAAAATTATGGGCAGCATGGCTTTCAGAAGATAAGTATTTTTAAATAAAACACTTATTTAAAAATACAGCCTAATCTCTTTTAGAATTAAGACAAGAAGTGAAATATTTATGAGTCAGGGCTTGGCTGTATGAGAAAATACAGGCAAGGCTGTGGTTTCATTACATTACTTACAGTTACTTTGTGACCTAAAAAATGAAAAGTGCAAAAAGACCTAATGTAGTCAGGTATGGGGGCCGCTGAGATATGCATGGCTAATTATCTATTATGGTCTTCCTCAGAGTGAAGTTCTCTTTTTTTAGAAAATGTTAATAGAGAATGAGGAAATACAACTAGAGGTAAAATACTGTTGATAGCATAGGTAATGAAAATTTAAGAAAAATGTAATTGAAAAACTATTGATATGTACATTTTGTAGTCTTTATTTCCTTAAAGAGCTCTATTGTTGTTTCTCTTTTTCAGTCATGTTTTCTAACAAGAACACTTAATCATTTTAAGTAGTTATTAATTTACATTTCAATATGTGGTAGTAAAAGTTAAAGTAAACTTAGTATGTTTCTTGATGTGGCAGTTGTATTCTCCCTTGCAAAATGCCTATGTAAATTATGACGAACCAACCTAAATACAGCATTAGTTGGAGTCACTTTTTATTGTTAGAAAATAAATACATTTATTCAAATAAAGGTATCTTATATATTTTAACATAATAAGTTTGTAAAATTTATCATGATGCTGTGGAAATATCTTGAATATAATTTAAAAATGTGAAAAATTAACTGTGATAATTTTGCTATTCATAGTAACAATTTAGGGAAGACTGTTAACATGCCAACTTCCATGGAGGTCTGATCTGTATATTCTGGTTTTGAGTTTCTATTACTAATCTCAAAGAAGTCAGTAATTTCACATATAGAAAACAAATTATGTAAAGGAGGGAATACTTTGAGACAGAGAAGGGAAGAGAGGGATTGAGAAAAATGGAGATAGAAATGATGAGATAGTTGTGGGTTTGTCTAAAGATTGCCATATTTTAGTATGTACCAGTTTTTGTGTCATTTTTTCTGTGACATTTCAGTTAATTTTTTTTAGGCTTTTGTCTCAATATATACATTATCATAGTGGTTAGTTTCAAATTACACAAAATAAAGTCTGGGGAATCTTCTGAAGAATTTCATTAAGTCTTTTTCAGTCAAACATATTGAAGTCTAGATAGCTTTCCAAAGTTTGTCGGTTGGCTGTTTGGAATTGGGAATACATGCTTTCCATAGAAAAAGAATGTTCTAAAATTGATTAGTTTGTGATAAAAATTGTGTTGTGGTACTAGTACTTAAGACAGAAAAAGTAATTTATTTATTTTAAATGCTTGTGGTTGATGCTAACTAGTTCATGGACCTCCCAGCCAGCCAGATGCAGTTTCTTCTTTTGTAAATTCTCCTTTTCCACAAAGAATTTCTTAATCACCTGGCTTCTGAACATTCTTCCTTCAGTTTCCCTTGGGAAATGGGTCATCTCACATTTTTCTCTGAGGTGAATTCAGAATCTGAGGTACAGCTTTGAGTTTGGAGGTGGCCCAGACCTTTGAGCATGAGTTCTCATTTTGTTAGATAGCTGACAAGATGATTAAAGCAGATATATGTTCTCTGCAGATGAGAAAATAACAGAAATTATTATACCTAAGGTTACATGGCTAGTAAATAGCAAAACCCACAGTACATGAGTCATCTCCCTCTTCCTGGTCTAGTGCTCTTTCCGCTGCATATGCCACACTACTTCTCATGAATTGAGAATCTGAGTCTTCAGAATGTTTCTTAGATGTTAACTGCCTGGAAGGCAGAAACGATGTCTTCTGTTTCTTCTGTAGTTTTTTGCAGCATTTGTGTCCACACAGTGGAGGCTCAGCAGGAATATTTGTTAACGGAGATTTGGACTTAACTTCATGGAAAGAGACTTTGGCATCAGACAGATGGAGAGCAATTCTAGGCGCAGCCACATCCTTGCTGCATGACCTTGGGCAAGTTATTTGATCTGTGAACCTAATTTTTATCTCACTTGCAAAATATAGACAAAATAACTATACTGTAGTATTTTTGTGTGCATTTAAAACCATATTTGTAAATATCCAACATAGTAACTGCCAGGTAGTAGATGCCCTCCCTTTAGTGATAACTAGGAATCTTTTGACTCTCATTTTTCCTAGCTGCTCTCCCCATCCCGCCTCTTTTTTTTCCTTCAGAGGAGTGATTTTATTTGTTCGGTGGCATCGTTTTATATGTTTTTCATCTTAAAAACTAAAGTGCCAGGGTTTACAATGGCAACCTGTTTTGCTAAACGAGCATCCTCATATCTGACCCTATTAATTTTGAGGAGCTGGAAGAAAGGGAAATAGCAATTTACCAGAAGCAGATATATCATGTTCCTCATTTCTTGCCACCTTTGGTCAGGCAGTTATGTTACGAACAGCTGATCCAGAAACATTCTTTAGAGGAAAATCTGACTTTGTGGGTGTGTTTAGATGTCAGATACTGTCTTTGTCTGAACCTGTATAACCTTGGAAATCTGAAACCTGAAACTTTAATTTTGAATTTTGTTTGTGGTATTTGCAAGTAGAGTTACAGTTGTTTATTCATGAAGTTCTCTGAGGCTATTAGATGTGGCAAAACTAAATGTTGCCCCATTTTAAGATTGTCTCAGTTTTATAGAATATTCTTTTTTTAATCAAAAACCTTAGACCTTATTTATTTGCTTAGTATGTTTTTAAGTTAATAAACTCATAGTTATAATTAAATCTCATTTTCTGGAGAAATGTTTTATAAGCAGTTTAATATAATAAATTTAAGAGATCCCTACTTTCTGTGTGTCATTTTGACTCTCTTATTAGTATTCGTCTTGTATTCCAGTAATAGGGTTAGAGAAATGATTTCTATGTCATTTGATTTGGTATCTTAAGTAGTTTCGTTTGTTGCAACAGCTGCTCTCCTGTTCTGAGGACCTCTTCCTGGGCCTGTAACTAATCTGGGAATTTTAGTCTTAAGTTGGCAATGTTTAGGAATTTAGGAAGCCAGTTTTCCTGGTTCTGAAATGGAGTAATTTTCTGTTTTGCTAAACAAGGCTAATTAATTACCAGTTTGTATAGGAACTGAAATCCTCTCCTTTTTTGTCTAATGGTCCAGACCATTTTATCCTAT
Organism: Rhinopithecus roxellana; assembly: GCF_007565055.1. Lineage (NCBI taxonomy): Eukaryota > Metazoa > Chordata > Mammalia > Primates > Cercopithecidae > Rhinopithecus > Rhinopithecus roxellana. Next base: position 4,751,460 of record NC_044554.1, on the reverse strand, counting down.
GAAGTGAACTTTTCACAGAGTACTGCTGTGGTCCTATAATAATACACTATCTTATATGTACTATTGACTACCATTTTACATGTGCACATTGAAGAAATCAGGTTGAAAATATCAAGCTTTTAATTATAGGTGTTAGGCAGTAAGGAAGAGCATTTTAAAGATAATTTCACACTCATGTCTCTCCCCTCCCCTTCAGTACTAGGTTGGATAATTTAGTCAAAGCAGCACAGTTCCCTTTCCTATTTGTCTGGAAATAATTATTTACTGAGGAGATACATGCTCAGTGGAAGAAAGGTTTGGCAAGTGATACATATTCTTTAGCTCGTTGGTGTTGGGAGCATATGCTAGTGATCCTATAATAAAAAGCACATGCTTAAAAAGTGGTTACTGTGTGTGGGTAGTAACTATTTTATGCAGTATTGTGTCATGGGAAGGGCTTCATTTTGATTGGGAATAATGGATGAATTTAAACCAATATACAAGTTTTGTAATCATTTTCTTTTTTTCACGAGCTAGTCCTGCACTAGAAATATCTACTCATACAATGTGGAATCTTGGGATTCCATTGTACTTATTTAGAGGCCAACTTTAGTAAAATTCTAAAGTCAATATATGGTTAAAAAAAAAAAAGAGTGTTAAGTAATGTAAATGTGAATTTAGCTACCATACAAAGTAAAAATAAAGCCAAACTATTTTGACAAAGTCACATTATTTTGTGATGTAACAAAAGTTAGTTTTGTTCCTACTTAAAAGTTTTCCCCTGCATCCTTATCTCATTTATTATTAACTTGACTAAGAAGAGTCTTAAGTATGAACCAGGTTGACTGTTCAATATAAGTTTAGCACTGTAATGTTTATTTTGAGGACACATCCATTTTTGTTTGTTACCTTCAGGGTTGGTCTTTTTAGAATTAATTGACCTGACTATATAAAGTATTACTTTAATTATAATCTAGACATGAACTTTTATTTCAGGACCAAGCTTGGTGTCTGGCACAAACTGTAGTGAAGTTCTGAATGCTTGTAAGTCTTCTTTCCATATTCAGAGGCTGGTTTCCTAAAAGCAGCCATTTATGTTTTTAGTAATTTAGATTTTTTGCTTTTGTTAATACATTTTTTGGTAAGATATAATGATTTCTTCAAAGTTTTAAAGCAGTTTTTGTTTTCAATCTAATAGACTAATTTTTAAAACTGCCATTAGACCTAATTATTCTAATTATTCTTGGAGGATTTTTCTTAGAATTAAGGTGTGTGGGAATGTATTAAAATGTGGATTATTTATATGTATTTTTAAATGTAGAACTTAGAACGTAGTTTAAGATAAGCTTTTTACATACACTTTCATTAGCACTATTAGTTTTAGCAACAGTAAGCAATCATGATAGTTTCCTAGTTTTGCATCGTACATGTATCTGTTGAGATCATGTTAACATTGTTTTGTTGGCAAATGACAGTTTCTCACAGATCAGCTTTATTCAGAAATTATTTTTGATATGCCTGAATGCCTATACTAGTTTAAAAATGTTTCATTTAATTGCTACATTTAATCTGCTAAATCTAGGTTACATAGAATGATGAACTATATCTAGCAATATTTGTCTGCCCTGTTTTTAGGGGAAAAAATAGGCCTTCACATTTAACATATGAAACACTCACAAGATAATTTCATAAAATAATAAGAGAATACTAAAACTTTTAATATTTTGCTTGATGTTTTGAAGAAATAAGCACTCTATATTACTCATCCTAATTGCAAACTGTGTTCAGTGTGTTATTCACCAAAGGGGTTTCAGATTTTGTTGTTGTCTTGTAATTTTGTTTGCTTCAGTAAAAGCGGGATATTACAAAGAACATGGTAAATGTTTTGTTGTATAATACGTGTTGAATTTATTGATCTATTTTAAAATAGATTACGTATTTGATAACATAGTTTGGATTCAATGTCATTGATGAAGTTGGGAGCATTTCTTTTTAATCTGCATATACATTTTAATTCCAAGGTCATGTATTATGTTCATCTACATTTTTAATGTCATGCATTCTGTCCATCTTCATAATTCGTTCTAATAGTATAAATCAAAACAACAATATAGTTGGTGAAGTGTGGTTGCAATAATAAAATGAGAATGCAGTATGTTGAAATACAAAGAGTAAGTTTTGAAAGCTTGTGTTTCTACAAAATTGAACTGCTTGAAGAGACTTTATATTGATTTTATGAAAGAGCAAGTAGATGAGTCATCTACATTTTGTAACTTTAGGAAATCAAGAAGTGTTAGTCACTGTAGAATCTGAAAATGCTGTATGCTTTATATATTAACTTTTAATCATAAATATAAGTCAATGTGTTCATTCCAACTTTAGCTTTTTCTTAGAACTTATTTTTGCTAAAAATAAAGGAAAAATTTCCTAAAATATTGTATTTTTTAACAATGTTTATATTTTTTATTTGTTGTTAAATGATAAATATCTGTCAGAACATTTACAGTCTTAATTTCATTTGAATGGAAATCTCATATTTTAAGATACAGATTTCTTTAATTTCCATGAGAGCTTTAAGAATTTAGGATTTGAGCATTTGCTGTGGCATATGGTGCATTTTCTGTCCTATTTTGTATACCAGCCCATTAAGGAGAGAAAGTGAAGTAAGTAACCTAAAAATAACTTGCTGTTGGCCTAATTTAACAACAACAAAAAAAGTCTTCTGTGCATAAGTAAAGTTCCACATTTTGTCTCCCCTAGTGGAAAATCTCTGAAGCATTTTGCCACCTATTCGCAGAACAACATCTTGTTTGGCATCATAATTACAGCCAGAAGGGCTGTTTTGACTTCTTTTTATCTTTATGTATGCTAGCCCTAGTCATAGTTCTAACCTCCTTAGTCCAGAGGGACCCACCTTATATGATGATTACCATTTGGCAGTTACGCACACACCTTTTCCAGAGTGCATTCATTTTCACAGAAAAACTTACGATCTTGAACTTGAATTGGTATTTACAAAAAACAATAGAATTTAAAGTACATATCAGATTAATCACAAGATATATAGCCATGTTTTAAAAAGTTTATTTTTTCCCTATTCAACTCATCTTTAAATTATCGTAGGCCATTTAAAAATACTAACAACTTGTAACATGAAACAAGGTTAATGGATTTTTTTTCATCTTTAGCTTTTCTTTGTTTTTGTTTTTTTTTTTTTTTTTTTTTTTTTGCCATTTTATTCATACTATTTACCATTTTTCAGATTGTTAATGTTTTCATACTTTTTGACATCTTGTTGTCATGCAAATTGGGGTACTTGTGGTGTGGAAACCAGAAGATAATGGTTCTTTTTCTAACTTTAAGACTTTGGACACTTTTGGATGTTTCATATGATTATACGTTCAGTATTGATTAGAGGTGCAAAGTACTTCAAGAGGTTGAGTATGGGATATCAATGGTAGAATGATGCCCTTCTTTCTGGTTGGGGGAACTACTTGGCCCTGATGTATTTAAAAGCTTTTGCATTTAACATTCAAAGGAATTTTTATTTCTTCCGTAAGAGCTTTAAGAATTTAGTAGTGAGCATTTGCTGTGGCATATGGTGCATTTTAAATTTTAAAATACTTTGAATCCTCCATAAGCATTCATTCACTGATATGTTGGACTAGTATGGGCTTAGAACACCCATAAAGAATACTTTAGCTCTTAAAAAAATAAGGTGCGGAGCAGATAGGAAAGAAACTTTGTTAAATAATAACATGATTTAAGTATTAGAGGATTGGAAGAAGAAGTAACAGCCCTATTAAGGATCTACTGTATTAGAGTGCTGCATTAATGCCTGCAATCAATCACACCTCCCAGTATCCACGTTCTCATGAAGTCCCCTCTCACAGTTATTCTGGCTTGGTTACGTGACTTGCTTTGGCCAGTGTGACATCAGTGAATGTGATGCAAGTAGAGACTTTATAAGTGCTTGTACATTGGAGCTTACATTTTTGAAATGCTGCTGTCACCATGTGAGGAAGCCTGGTATAGCCTCCTTAAAGATTAAAGATCACATGGAGAGACCTACCACAAGGGTCTCTCCAGGTGAGCTCTACCCCTACCTGCCCTACCAGGTGAATTCAGCTGCATAAGTAAGTCCTTGCCAGATCAGCAGAAGAACCATGCAGCTGACACAGAATTGTGAGAAATAGTAAATTGTTACCTTTAGCACTAAATTTTGAGGTGGTTTGTTATATAGCAATAGATAAAACATAAGGGAACTTATCCAGCTACAGGAACTTTTAAGTTTTTTTTTCTGTCTCCCTTTTATGGCAGTTGCTTTGGTAACATTTTTGCTATACCTACTATCTAAGAAACACTGTTTCTGGTTGCAGATAATTTAATAGTAATTTTTCACAATTGTCATTGTGTAAAACAGGATTTAAAAAAATATATCCTGGTGGGAGGAAGAGGTCTCGAAATGAGGAGAATATTAATAATGCTTCAAGTTCATACCTATTTGACATGTTCTGGTGAGCTGCTTCGAAAAACTTCACTGATCCATGTGGAGGAGAAATTGGATCTCATGGGAGCAATTCACCTTAAGAGAGGAAAGATCTGGGGTTTGAAGACTGTTCCCAGGGCCAAAGACTGTTGTGAGAAAAATGGGTATTTATTCAAGCAGAAGTTGTGAACTGCTCTGATGGACTGCTATTAACTACCCCACTGCAGAATTTGTGGCAGAGTCCTAGGAAGAACAGGAACCAAAAATAGCAGCAATACTAAAATCACTGCCGGTAAGACTTTATGGGCGTAATGCAATTATACCTTGTCACTAGTGCACAAGAGTGCGCCACAAATGCCAGTAGAGGGGATTTTTGCCCACTCCAATAAGGTGCCTTTTAAATCACCTTGAAACACAAACCTGAGGAGTGCTCACATATTGGAAATATCAGGCACTGAAACAGAGTATCAGTGATGTAGGAAGTTACAATACCAGTACCAAAAAGGGGAATGTGATTTCTGCACTTTTTTTTTTTTTTTTTTTTTTTTTTGAGGAAGGATCACACTCTGTGGCCCAGGTTAGAGTGCAGTGGAGTGATTTCAGCTCACTGCAACCTCTTCTTCCTGGGTTCAAGCAATTCTCCAGCCTCAGCCTCCTGAGTAGCTGGGACTACAGACATCTGCCACCAATGCCTGTCTGATTTTTGTGTTTTTTGTAGAGATGGGGTTTCACCATGTTGCCCAGGCTGGTCTCAAGCCCCTGAGCTCAATGCTGTCCACCCACCTAGGCCTCCCAAAGTGCTGGCATTACAGGCATGAGTCACTGTTTCTGGCCTGGTTTCTGCTCTTCTAATGCTTGTACTTGTTGTTGCTAGAATGTTTTCTACATGGCCTGAGGATGCAAATGTTCATTGTCATTAGCAGGAGAATAGGGAGGCTCCAGTGGAACTTGGAAATACACTTAAAGGAACACTGGTGGGAAACCTCTCCGAACTTCCTTACTTAGCTGGGAGGCATTTGAAAGGAGTTGGAATACTTGTGGGTATGCAGATTTAGCCATTTGCATTGTTACTAATTTGGCTCTTTCTTCCTCACCCTTAAGTGGCCTGGGAGAACATGAGTTACTCATGTCTATATTGAGTTCATTTCATCCGGTTGTCTTCATAAAGAGTGACAAAAACAAAAGGAAACAGTACAAAAAATTCAGATTAATTTCAGAGTCTTGAGTGTATTGTGCAATTTTAGGATATTGACTGATGCTTCATCAGAGATTGAATCATGATGGTCACAGAATTACAAAGCTGTGAGAGATTGTTGTAAGAACAAGAATTAACACTTTAGAAGACAAAATGATTTCTAGTCTCTTTAGTTATATAAGGTAGTATATATGTAGGTAGGTAATTGGTGTTGACGGACATGATCATATTGATACTATGGAGAAAAAGAAGAAAAAGAAGGAATAAAAAAGACCAAATGTGAAATAGAGTGTAAAGACCTCTAGGAGAACTGTGAGAAAAGCACAATTAAATAAGTTCATGAAGAAAAGAAGCAAAGACTTTCTCAAATCCTAAACAAAAATCACTATATTTTATTAGAAATGAATTAGACTTGGAATTTTTAAATTTATTATTTCTATTTTTAGAGATGAGTTCTCACTCTGTCACTCAGACTGGAGGGCAGTTGTGCCATCATAGCTCACTGCAGCCTTGAATTCCTGTGCTCAGGCAGTCCTCCATTCTCAGCCTCCTGAGTCACTGGGACTTCAGGTGTGTGCTGCCATGCCCAGCTGTTTTTTAAAAAATTTTTTGTAGGGACAGGTCCTCACTTTGTTGCCCAGGCTGGTCTCAAACTCCTGGCTTCAAGTGATCCTCCTGCCTCAGTCTCCTGTGTACCCAGGACAATGGGTGTGTACTACCATATCTGGCTATTTTTTATTTTTGTTTTTTATAGATAGAGTCTTGCTATGTTGTCTAAGCTGGTCTCACACTCCTGGGACCAAGTGATCCTCCTGCCTTGACCTCCCAAAGTGCTGGGCTAAGGGTGTAGGCCACCACTCCTGGTCTTGGCAAAGATTTTTATATATTTAAAGCAGTGACAGTTAAAAGCCCAACATGATTATTTTTGGGGTAAATAATTTTACCAATTTTAAAATAACTTGAGAAAAGAGTTGAAAAATTTTATTTAAGAGAAAGCAACATGAGAGGAGAATTAAGCTATAAAATGTGAATTTTATGTATGCCTTGTTTCATTTCACAAAGAATTTAAGAGAATTATAATAGGAAAACTCTCTAGTGAAATATGATGAAGTAGAAAATAAAATAAAATAAAAATGAAGGAAAACATGATTCAATATAGAAAGTCAAAATGAGAAAAGATGTCTACCAGAATGAGAGAGAGAGAGAGCTCCTAATTTGCCTTTGTGATTACTGGCAGTTAAAGCAAAATGTAATTAGTTATAGAATATCCATTTTGAAAAAGAATATATATATACACACACATATATATATATACATACACACACACATATATATAATATTCTTTAGGGAAGGAAATATTCTTTGGACTAAATTTTACAAAAGATTTCTTGTGTTGGATCTTACTTGGGAATGAGTGATACTGGGGCTAGATCCTTGACCACGTTCCAGCAACAGATTTTCTGAAGCATCACTTATGTCTCTTCCTGTGAAATTAAAAGATATACCATCAAAGCACAACTCTGTGAGTTTGATTATGAGATGGACTAAGATATATGAGTCTCAGTTAAATCTTTTGAAACAACTGCAGATTTCGGTTTTTAATCCCGAGTTTCTCCATTGTGCCACAGATGATGTTTTAAACAGTGTACTGAGCAACTCTTCCTTGATACTCTTTCTTATTTTTCTCGGTTGGAATGTAAAATATTGCTTTATTTCAAGAAAGTTGAATTGTATTTCTCTATTATATCTCTACCTTGCCTTATAGTTATTGATATTCACCTCTCAGAATGAACCCTGAACCCCATAGTGATAGTTGTTGAACTTCAGAGCCTGACTTTCTGAAAATATTAAAGTTATATCATCCTAAAATTTTGACTTGTATTAAATAATCAAAGACTGAAAACAGCAACTACATAGAAAGACTGAAATTGTGGAAGAACTGAAACAAGGAAACTTAACAGGGTTCTCTATGCAATTGAAAACTTGAAAACCTTTATGTAAAACAGAAAAGAACATTACTTAAACAGTTGTTTTATTTTATATGTTGCATTTTTTTTTGTTTTGAATCATTGACTACCAAGTGTCAATTTAACTTACTAATTATCACCTCAGTCCATGTGCTTTTTTCTATTTCCAACTTCATCATCACAGATTAAGGCCCTCTCAGCTCTGGCTTGGCCTGCTGATGTAGTCTTCTAAAATATGTCTTAGTGCATGTTTCTGGTATGTGGCTTTTGCTATTTCATCTCTTTTTTTCTTCTCTATCTGTGCCTACCACAGTGCAGGCACATTTTAGGTGCTTAATGCATATTTATTGAATGAATTAATGGCTTTTTCATGGAACCTACCTCTCCAGAGGATTCTGTAACACAGCAGGCTGAATGATGTTTATAAAACAGTTCTTTTAATGTTATCCCTGTGGTTATAATGACTCTTCATTTCTTTTAGAGAAATGACCAGAATCCTTAACATAGTGATCAGAGTTGTACAGTACATGGCTTCTCCCCTGTCTCCTTTCCCCTGGCTCTCTGCTCTTCAGCACACTGGCATCTGTTCATTTCCTTCAACTGTGACATCCTCTTTCTTGTCTCAGAGCCCTTATTGGAGCTTTTTCTTTGCCAGGAATATTGGCTGTTGATCTTCCCACTTTTCTTCTCTATTCAACCCTCTCATCTCAATTCAGATGCAGCTTCCTCGTGGAACTCTTTTTTAACCTAACTAGATCTATGCTATGGGTTCTCATAACACCCTGTTCTTTCAGTAATTAAAGTTCATAATGACAAATTAATCATGGCAGAAGCTGATTAATGTTTGCTTGCCTCTGTGCCTCCACTCAACCATAAGCTCCTCAAAGGCAGGAACTTTTGTTTTCCCTCAGTTTGAACCCAGCACTTGCATGATACCTGGTGTATGGTAGGAATTAAGCATTTATTGAATAAATGAGTGAGTAAATGAATGAATGTATTTATTCACTTATCTCTGCCTTTTTCCTGAATGAATTCAAAGTGGCTTCCATGATTGTAACCCCTGTAGTAGCTTGTTACCCTAATTGTGTCATAAATATATATTTTTTTCTTTTGGTTTAGTTTTCTCCAAAGACTATTGGTTATATATTTTGAAGTTATGAATTTTAAAATAGAGTAGCTCATGTAAAACCTGGATAGTGTGAGCATTTAAAAAGTGACACTGTTGGAATAACTCCAGATGCCAATTGCAAGATAAATCTCATGGTCCTACAGGAGGGAATTAACCTGTGGGTCAGCTCTGTCCCGTAGGTCAGTAAGGTTCTTTGGAGAGCCATCCAGGACTGGGCTAGGGAATCTGTTTGGGAACCAGAGTGGCAGAAGAAGGGGCAGCTGCAAGTAAGAAAACTGCCATAATTTCTGGTTCATAAGGACTTACTTTACTTTTAACCCTTTTCTAGACTTGCTTTTCACTGGCTATAATAAAGACAAACACAAAATAATAATAAATAGAATCAATAAATTACAAAGGGAAAAGAAGTTCAAGAAGATTAGAATTGTATTAAAGTTAGAAATTGAATTTAAATTTTGATAACACTTAAGACATTTCAAGTGATAGGCATAAAGACATTTAAAATGACAGCTGTAAACGAGAATAGGAAAATAAAGATTAACTCCAATTCAAGAAAATAAGGATAAGAGTCAAAAATTAAAAGAATAACAATATGACATTTAAAGATAAAAGCTGGAGGTTAGATAAGGAAATAGAATATTGAAATAAGTTAATTAATAGTAAAGTATATGGGATTAAAAATGTAAAATGGGTAGGTAATTATGATTAAACATTAATATGGAAGAAAAGTGAATAGAGGAGATGTGAGGAAGGGTCTCTTCAGAAGAGAACCCATCCCTTCTTGAAGCCCTGGGCCTTCAGTCTCCCACTCTTCAAAGGGTACTTACGCCTTTCCACACTCTACGTGCTCTGAATCTCAAGTCCCAGTCCAAGGTAATCCTTTGGGGACTATCTGCATACTCTGGGAAAGGCTCTTTAAAAAATTTTTAAGTTAATATGTATATCCAGAGTAGATGTTAGCAGCTTATAGCAAAAGATTCTGCATCCAAGTAACTCGTTCCTTAAGCTTGGCAGATGAAAATAATTTTTTAGCCTCAGGGGAAAAAAATTGTACTTTGATTTAGTAAATGTAGATTCTACCTGAAGGCAGATTATGCTACATTCTTTTATTTATTATGGAATTATAATGATGAATGCTTTAGGAATATTTAGAATATCTATTGTATACATTACATTACTTTTTTTTTTTTTTTTTTTTTTTGAGACAGAGTCTCACTCTGTTGTCCAGGGTGCAGTGGTGTGATCTCAGCTCACTGCAATCTCTACTTCCTGGGTTCAAGTGATTCTCATGCCTCAGCCTCCTGAGTAGCTGGGATTACAGATGTGCACCACCACACCCAGCTAAATTTTGTAATTTGTAGAGACGGGGTTTCACCATGTTGGCCAGGCTGGTCTCGAACTCCTGGCCTCAAGTAATCCACTCACCTTGGCTTCTCAAAGTGCTGGGATTACAGGCATGAGCCACCATGCCTGGCCCACTTTGTTTGATCTTTATACCCACCTTGTGGGACAGGTACTTTATTTATTACCATTGAAAGGGATCTTAAATATTAAATTACTTTAAACTTCTGTTCTAGAGTTGGGAAATTAAGGCCTTGGTAAATTAAGGTATTCTAAGCAATGTTTATTAGTCCAGATCAGATTAAAACCTGGATCTCTTGATTCCCCCGTGTCTTAGTTTGGGCTGCCATAACCAATTACCATCAACTAGATAGCTTGTAAACAACACAAATTTATTTCTCTTAGTTCTGCTGGAAGTCAGAGATCAGAGTACCGGCATGGTTGAGTTCAGGTGAGGCCCCTCTTCTGGTTTGCAGACTGAAGTCTTCTCATTGTGTCCTCACATGGTGGAGAGTAGAGCACAGGAAGCAAGCTCTCTTGTGACTCTTACAAGGGCACTATTCCCATTCATGAGTGCTTCACCCTTTTGATTATATCTTATTCTAATTACCACTCAAAGGCCTTACCATCTAATGCCTTCTCATCGGAGGTTAGACTTCTAACATATGAATGTTGAGGGGTCACATTAAGTCTATTACACCCAGTAGAGTCTTCTTCCCACTGTAGCCATATATATTTCCACTTACTATTTATTGGGTTCACAGTGGTTGAACATTTTGTAACATTTATGAACAATAATGGCAAAAAAGAATGGAAAGTTCTAATAGAAGCTGCTCTCATTCCAGATTGGGAATGAATTAATAGAGAATTTATGTTACTCATACTGTCCTTATGCATACTTTCTTATTCTGTGTGAAATTTGTCATCATTACAGCATGATTTTCAAAATGGGAAATATTAATCGTTTTCAAAATTACTGAAGATAGAAAAAGTATGTGATAAAGCTAAGAATAGACAGGTATAGTAAATGACAGGTTATATATCAACCTAGAGGTTTTTTTTTTGGATACTCCCTTTTTTTACACCTAGTCAGAGTCAAACGTTGAAAAGATCTTGACAGGCTAGAATAGATAAAAACTCATAGGAATAAATTTAATAGAGATAAATGTAAAATTCTTATAGATGTATAAGTTTAATAGAAGTTCACGTAGCCTATAGTTTTTAATTGGATACAGGATTCATTTAAACTAACAGAATGACATTCATTGATTCAAAATTTAATACTTTTGATTATGTGCCACATAATTTTGCTGGATGCCAGAGACGTAAGATCCATGTGTCACCTGATCCTTAGAATGTGGAAGACACATATGTGAACAGATTATTTCACTCCCCCATAAGTACTGTCACAGAGGTTTGCACACTATGCTAGGGGAAGGCAGAGAAAGAAATAGTACTTAGGAATGGATGATGGAGAGAGGAGAGGCTTTCCAGAGAAGAACCCTGAATTGTTCAACAGGCAGTTTGACTCATATGCAAAGGTTGGAAATGAAGGTTGTTCTGGCTCTTTAGAGCCACAATTCTCAAAGTGGTTGGTCACCTTCTGATGGGCAAGGAAAGTCCATTTTGGAATTAAATTAATTACCAAATACAAGTCCATTCTTTCATTCCCATGAGTGAAAAAATATGCATAGGTTTTAACCTTCATGAACAATTAATGACTACTTACTAATAGCCTAAGTTAGTTATTAAGGCTTATTGAAATACAGCATCCATTAATAAAATTCAGCTCATTACCAGAGTCTACTGAGTATTCTAATATACTATCAGAAGCCAGAGCGTGACAAAATACTTGCTATGTTATAGAGCTCCTGTTGCTCATGCTCACAAAATAGGCAGCTGGAACTACCAGTGTTCTCTGGCAGAATGTTTTGTTATCATTGTATCAGCTAGATTGTCAGATCATGGTGTATAAGTGCAATTATTTTGATTATTAATTATAAATGATTTAGATTTATCATTATCAGTTATTTCCAGGATTGTAGTCTTATTTTAGTTATAATTCATATTTGTGGCCAGGTGTGGTAACTCAAGGCTGTAATCCCAGCACTTTGGGAGGCCGAAGTGGAAGGATTGCTTGAGCCCAGGAGTTTGACACCAGTCTACAAAAAATTAAAAAATTTGGGCATGGTAGTGTGTACCTGTGGTTCCAACTACTCGGGAGGGTGAGGCAGGAGGATTGCTTCAGCCCAGGAGGTCGAGGCTGCAATAAGCCATGATTGTACCACTGCACTTTAGCCTGGACCACACAGCAAGACCTTGTCTCAAAACAAAATAATTCATATTTTCGTCAATAGTATTTTTGATTCTTAAATATCTTTAAATACAGTTGATAAATTATGGGCCCAATCATCTTTATTTGAGCTTTTCAAACATTGATATGCTTAAAAATCACCCACAGAACTTGTTACAAGAGATTCCTGGGTATCGCCCCCAGAAATTCTCATTCAGTAGGTCTGTGTGCAGCCTGAAAACACTTCTTACAAGCTCTTGGGTAATACTGATGCTGCTGATCTTCCAATCCTATGTTGAATAGTACATACCTATATTCTTATTGCTAAAGCAGAGATATAGAAAATCCCATGGAAACATTTATGTGTGATGACATCTCATCATTTAGCTCTTTGCTACTTGAGGATAGTAATAGATAGGATGAGATAAGTAGGTGGATGAGCAGCAGAGTCTCAGAGTGGCTAACTACAGTAATTCACTTGAAAAAAGATTTACAGAGGCTGGTTTTGAGCAAACCCAAGTTGATCAGTGTGGCTAGATCAATCACATGCTAGGAGAGCAGACAGGATAAATCAGTGTGGCTCAAATATCACATGCTAGGAGAAGAGAGAGAAGTGTGGCTGAAGAAATTTACTGGATTACTGAAGAGTTTTGTATGGCATTATGGCAAATCCAGTAAATTTCTGGATTATGTAGAGCATTGACATTTATCTTAAGGACAGTAGTAAACTTTTAAAGCATTTGAAACTGGTGGCTAGCATAGTCAAAGTTTTGAAAACGGGAGTATGGTAAGAAGGGAGGCAGGGAGATCAGTTTTGAAACTGTCACAGTAATCCAGGTGAGAAAAATGAAGGACTTGAACTAGAAAGCAGTGGTGAGAATGATAAAAATGAGGTTCTGAGAGCTATTAAAGATGTTACAATGATAATAGCAGTTAACATTCTGTACTCACTATGAGCTGATCACTCTTCTAAGCATTTTATATATGTGTGTGTGTGTGTGTGTGTGTGTGTGTGTGTATATATATATATATGAACCAATTTAGTCCTGACCGCAGTTATGAGAAAAGCGTTATTTTAATGTACATTTTACAAAGGAAACTGAGTCACAGAGATTCAGCTACTTGTTTAAGGCCACACAGCTGGTAAGGGCATAGCAAGAATTTAAAGTCCAGCGGTTTGTCTTAGAGCTTGGACTCAGCCTGTGTAGTAAATTTGGTGCAATTTGATGGTCAGATGACAGGAAGGGGGAAGAATACAGGACACCAGCAGATTTCTAGACATTGCAAGCTTATGTACAATATAGGAAAAGTAAGAGGTGAAGCATATTTGGAGTGTGATGAAGTGGAAAAATGAAGAATGTTATGAATTGAATGTTTATGTTCCTCCAAAAATTAGATGTTGAAATATTAACCTCCACTGTGACAGAATGAGAATGTAGGAGATAGGATGAGGAGATAGGGTCTTTGGGAGACAATTAAGTCATGAGGATGGAGCCCTCATGAATGAGATGAGTACCCTTAGAAAATGTACCCCAGAGAGCCCTCTTACTCTCTTTCCACCATGTGAGGATACAAGGAGAAGATGGCCGTCTGCAGTACTGAAGAAAGCCCTCATCAGAACTGCCAGGCTGGCCCCCTGATCTCAGACTTCAGCCCCAGAATAGAGTAAATTTATGTTGTTTTTCAGCCACCAGTCTATGGTACTTTGTTATAGCAGCCCAAACTGACAAAGGCAAAAAGAAAGGGAAAAGATAAATTCAGTTTTTTACATTTTGAGCCTGAGAAGTCTATAGGAAATCTAAGTGAAGATACCCAGTTGGGAGTGGATATACGGATCTTGAACTGTAGAAATCTAATGTAAACTCACAAAAACATGGTGACTAGATTAGCATGGGGAGGGTGTTATCAAGTGAATAAACCATGTCTGTACGAGTGCATTCAGATCTGAATGTCACATAACTGAAACTAGAATTTATCTGGAGGTGACCATAGTGTTGAAAGATTGAGAAACAATGTCATAAGAAAAATGGGATTAAGGACCTGAGTTGTTCAGTTAAGGAGATATGGGGAGGTTAAATTGTGCATAGTGTTTTAAAGAGTAGTTAGATAGAACAGGGAATTTATTTCACACTACCTCAGTAGTCAGAATAGGATCAAATAGGTGCCTGTTATTCAGACATGGATGCTGATAATAAAAAATATTCCATGTAGGAAAAGATTGTCCCATCAGGTAGTAAGTACCTGTTTAAAGAACATTGAAATATTGATAACTGCCCCTAAGTAGGGGTACTATAGAGGTAATTCCTGTTCTGCATGGATTAAAGGAGTCCATCAGAACTTGATAGCATTATAATTGTACATATTAGGTTGTTTAATAATTTTTATAAGGGTTTTTGTTATTAGTAGGTGTATTTTGAGATTTTCTTCATGCACATGAAGTAAATATTTTTCTTGGCATAAAACACTTAAGCCATTGCTACGATGACAATTGCTGGAAATATGTAAGGAGTTTCTTTAAATATTAAACTACTTCCCATGAATGCTTCAGTTGTTTGAACAGAATGCAGTTGTTTACTTGCAGAAATTATTTACTATATTATTGATTCCAAATATAGTAGAGTTTTTAAGTCGCCTTAAAAGAAAAATGTGAATATAAAATGTAGTTTCTCGTTACTGGATTTACAATCTTTGTATCTCTCCCTATTTTTTTTCCTTTTTTTTTTTTTTGCCACTGGGAGTTTTGTTGCCAGCAATGAAATACAACCTTCATGTTGTACTGCGTAGGATAGATACTGTAAATTTCTGGTCTTGCTTTTCCATTGATCTGGATTGCCATTTGGGAATCCTGTTCAGCTGATCTTTATTTCGTGAGTCAGAAATTCTGTTTTACCCATCTTTGGGGTTTTCAACAGCTATTCTCAGTGGGCTGTCAGGTATTGCACATGAAAGAGAAGGTTCAAAGGCATAGAAATAAGGTTCAGGGCTGAAATGTTTACACTGCATTTTAAAAAATTTTTATAAACATTTTCTAAGCTGATAGATCAACATGAAAGCTTAGTAGATCTAAGACCTTTCGTATGCTATAGTATACATAACATTTGAATACATATAATTTTTAAGGGGTGGTAGGGAATTTATTGCTTATCAATTTGATACAGAAATTATTTGTATATGATTTTTCCAATAAGCATAATTAACAACATTGTGATTAACTTTATACTTTTTTTTCCCACAGATTTATTTACCTGTTCTTATTATGCTTTGTTTTGCAGCTGATGATTGGTATTGAATCATGGTGAAGCATAGCTTGCAATCAAATTAAGAAATTAACAAATCACTGGAAATTTTATAATAAAAATATATTTTTGAACTGGTCATAGTGGCTAATGCCTATATTCCCAGCACTTTGGGAGGCTGAGGCAGGAGGATTGCTTGAGACCAAGAGTTTGAGACCAGCCTGGGCAACATAGTGAGACCCTGTCTCTACAAAATTAATTTAAAATCTTTAGCCAGGCATGGTGTTGCCTACCTAGTCCTAGCTTCTTGGGGGCCTGAGGCAGAAGGATCACCTAGAACCCAGGAGTTACAGGCTACAGTGAGCTATAATCTTGTCACCACACTCCAGTCTGGGTGACAGAGCAAAGTCCTGTCTCTTAAAAAAAAAAAAAAAAAAAAATGAGGCCGGGCGCAGTGGCTCAACCCTGTAATCCCAGCACTTTGGGAGGCCGAGACGGGCAGATCACGAAGTCAGGAGATCGAGACCATCCTGGCTAACACGGTGAAACCCCGTCTCTACTAAAAAATACAAAAAACTAGCTGGGCGAGGTGGCGGGCGCCTGTAGTCCCAGCTACTCGGGAGGCTGAGGCAGGAGAATGGCGTAAACCCAGGAGGCGGAGCTTGCAGTGAGCTGAGATCCGGCCACTGCACTTCAGCCTGGGTGACAGAGCGAGACTCCGTCTCAAAAAAAAACCAAAAAAACAAACAAAAAAAAGCAACAAAAACCACCATATTTCTGAGGTTTTGCCACTTTTTGTGTGGTCAATTATATATTGTAATGAAAATACTGATTTTTAAAGCAAAATTGTAATGAAAGTACCAATATGGAAAAGGCAACTGTAATAAATTTAGAACTTATTTAACATAGCATATTTTAATTAGAAATATTTTATTATCCTGGGATGATTAATAGTGTAGTTTACTAATGTGTCAGTAACTTGTTTGAACATCATCTGGTTCTCTCTGACTAGTTATGTATTACATATTTATGCATTATAAATGATAGAAAGACAACTTTGTCACTTCTTTCAGATTTGTATACAAGCAAAATATTCAGTATGTAATATAAAAATTTGGTGAAGGTCCTGTGTTTATTCTTAAGTACCAACATATTTGTAAAACATTTTTAAAAGCATTATAAAGTAATCATTTGGGTTTTCTACCATACACAGCATTTTCTTATTAAGTAGAATTTTGACATTTTGTTAAGCTATGACAGAATCCATGCTTCTCGGAAGTTTACATATATATTAAAAAACTTTTGACAACTTGACGCTCGTCTTCTGTATGGTATTATGGAAGAATTTACAAAAGAGCCTGCAGGCTTAGCATCTGATATATCAAAATATTTTTGACTTGATTTTCCTTTTATGGGCCTCTCTCTTCCATTTTTATCCTCTCTCTCTCTCTCTGTTGCCCATAAAATTTGCATAATGTAAATATATCCTCTAACTACAGTCAAAATGGTTATTTGGAGATATATTGTTTGGCCCTAGGAAGTAAGTAGTTTTATGAGGCAAAGAATACTGGAAACTGCATAACACAGTTTGTCTTCTCTCACTCCTACTTACAAGCATAACTAGGATGTTTAATAAATTTAGGGGCATTTTCATATTAAATGCTATTCATGCCAGTCTCCAGATTCGAAAAGTTATAATAACCAGCACGTAAAAACAATGGTTGTTTATTTTAATTATGAGGTTCAAATATTGGTTACAATCATTCTATAATTGAGTTTTAAAATTCAAATTCTTTTTTGGGAGGTTGATGCCCAGAGTTCCTGGTATCTCTTATACTGTTTGGAGATGTATTGGCTGTTTGGATCTAATGGTGCTCACAAAAGACTGATTGACACGTGACATAATCTGTTGTTATAGATCTGCTTTCCAATAAACTGTTACGTATTTGTGCTCAGGCACTATTTTTATCTGTTTTTGTCCAAGATCAAGTGTGGTACATTTAAGAGGCAGTGAGCTAAGAATATGGTTGGCTTATTAAATGCAACATCTAAATAGGATACATTTTCTTCTCCTTCTCATTCTCTTTCTTCTTTGCAGTCCCCCGTCCCCTCTGCCGCTAACTCTGTTTTCTCCACCTTACCCCTCTCTCCATTCCTTCCATTTCTTCTCCCTTCTCCTTTATCTTCATCATTATGTCATCTAAATGTTGTGTGCTGAATATGTGTAAGACACCTGTGATAATTGCTACAATTCATGATTACTCTAATCCTCACTGCAACTCTGTGAAGCATATGTTTTACTGATTTTTAAGGACAAGGAAACAAGAATATAAGCATTAAATTAATTCTTCCAGCAATGCACAGCTAGAAAGCAGCAAAAGCAGAACTCAGACCCAGGTCTAATCCCTAATTCTGTGCTAATAACCACTACTGACTTCAATCATGGAATTACAGACTCAGCCTTTGGCTAGTTTGTGAATTTGTGTCACTAAACGTGTATGCCCAAAGATTTTATTGTATTTGTTTTTTAACTACCTGTCACATCATCTTATGTCTAGCACTAGATAAAAGTTTGAATAAAAGTTTAAAATGAGTGGATGAATGAATGAATGACTGTCATATCAGCATCCTATTATATAGTCAATAGTTAACAATTGTTTAATCCATTCAGTATTTTAAAGAGTAAAAAGGACATAGTTTTTCCTAGTTATTATTCAGAATGAATAGCAAGTTAATGACTAGACAAATATTATTCCATCTCTTTAAATAACTGTATACTTAAGTGGAGTGTGAATCCTCTCTTTTGGACTTTTATTAAGCCTCACGTTTATATGGTTCCTAAATGCTAATCCGTAGTGGTAACAACTGAATCTGTGTTTCCCAGCATAGAAGTTTTCAGGAGAGAATAAATTATGACTTTGGAAAGGGAACTCAGAGATCTTAAAAATCCCCTCAGAAGACTGATCTTCCAGAAGTTCTCTCTGTGATATCTGATGTTGCTGTAGAACACAAAGTTTCACCATAGCTTGGATCCCTGATGTTCAATGAATCATGACTCTGCCCTTCCTTCCTGCTAGCCTGCTCTCCCACACCAAGTTGAACCATTTTGTACTTTTAGAGCAGGGTATCAGTAGAGGGATTCCCTCTCTCAATTTCAGATTGATAATGTACCAATTTGTGCACATGCCTAAAGTGATCACATTGTTCTTCTTACTGCATAGAGCACCCATTTAGATGTACTATGGATATCATATCAAAAGACATTTAGTTCTAATAAGAATGTTACCTTAGTTTAGTGAAATTAGTGTAAGATGAAATAACAGTTCAGTTGTGTTGCATACAGATTTGTTTAAGAACCTACTGCAAGTGAGGAAGGTAGTATGCTAGGTCTTAGGGGGACGTAAAGATGAGGGCATAGTAATATTGTCAAGAAGCTTAAAATACAGTGGGATAAATAGATGTGTAAATAGATAATTAAAATGCAAGACCAAGTGAATTAAGTGCTAAATAGATAATCAGCAGCCTATGGGGATATTCTATTCTAATTTGGGCTTCAGGAAAAAAATTATGGTGTAGATGGCACTTGACCTGAGCTTTGAATTATGTATAGATGCCTACTAGGTTTATTTATGTAAATATTCAAAACTATAGTAGCATACATAATCTCAGTATGAACTTATGTGTGCATATGTATGTATCAGTGTGTGTGTGTGTGAATGTATAGTCACAGTGGGATTAGCATTTACCCCTTCTAAATACTTTCATTTTCATGAAATATGAAAAATAGAAGGGCTTGCAAAATAGCTCCTCCCTTAATTTATGCTATTAGAATCTTATTTTGACTTAGATGTTGGGTTTAGTAACTAAAGCTATTTGCAGTCATTATTAAATAGTATAGTAACCTGACCAGTTCTTATAGTGACATGTGGGTATATACAAAGTGAAATAATTATAAATTTCAGCAGAACCTGGTCATAAAGAAACAACAAAATCTTGCAGTGAAAACCCTTAAATTCAGGACTTTGCAAGCTATATATTATTCAGTCAGTAATTGGTGTGGCTTAGATTTGTATGGATGAGTAGGAACCTATGTGAAGGAAGACATAGATCACGTATTCCTACTTGTGTCATCTTGAAATGATTAAACCAAAATAGCCCTCTGGTTTAGGCCTATAAGTATGTCTTTTAGATTCTCCCAACTCTCTCTCTGATTCCCTTCACTTTTTCTTTTCTTTTGGTTGATGCACTTATTAGTTATCTATTGTGGCATAACGAACTACTGCAAACTTAATGGCTTAAGACAACATATTTATTATCTCATAGTTTCTGGGGGCTCAGGAATCTGGCTATAGCATGGCTAGGACCTCAGCCTCAGTGTCACTTACAAGCTGCAATCAAGGTGTCAGTGAGTGCTGAATTCTCATCTGAATGCTCAACTGGGAAAGGACCTGCTTCATTCCAATCTCATGTGGTTGTTGGTTGGATCCTGTTCCTTGTGGGTTATTGGACTGAGGGCCTTTGTTCCTTGCTTTTGTTGGATAAGTTCCCATTTATTGCCACATGGGACTCTGAATATGAACGTCTACTCTATCAAAGTCAATAAGAGAGTCAATAGAATCTGCTAGCAAGATGGGAGCTACACTCTTATGTAACAATCATGGTAGTAACATCTCATCACCCTCGATGGATCTCATTTACTAGAAGCAAGTCACAGGTCCTTCCCATGGTCAAGGGGAAAAGATTACATAAGGGCACAAATACCCAGGAAGTGGAGATCACTGGAGGCCACCTTATGGTCTGTCTACCACAATGCCTAAAATGTCTTTTGGGTGCATAGACCTATTCTGTTATGATAGATAAAAGACTTAGAATTCAGAAAGGTATAACTCATCAATGTTAATTTTACTTGTCAGTGAACAGGTAAAATGACATCACATCTTTTTCTTTCATAATCTATACAGAATGTAAAGACACTAAGAAGACATTCGATTGATGAAATAGAAGAGTTTGCCAACAAGGTAGAAACATTAAAAGAAAAACAGAATTTTTGAATTCATGAATTTTATCTAAAATGTTCTTTGCTTTTGTAAACTTCGTAGAGATCAGTGGATGTTGTGCTTGATGTGTTCTGTGTCTGAGTAATTATTGTAACTTTACTATGATTTAAAAAGAATGTAAAGTCACTGCTTCCTCCACTTTTACTTTTCTCTTTTCTTCTCCCAAAATATTCCTTATTTAATGTATGACACTAGCTATACGTTTGTAGACAGTACTAGGAGATTAAAAAGAAAAGAAATAACGAAATGGGGAAGTAAAATGAACATATGTCTTGTTAAATATGATTTTCAAAATAGTCATGATATGAATTTTCTAGCTGGTTTCGGAAATGAAAACTGATAGTTCATGACATAGTTATCTGCATACATTGGAATGTTAGGGACAGGCCACAGGCTAATGATTAAACTGGTTTGAATGATGATCAGAGATCTGCATGCGGTAAACTCTTTTACTTTATTTTACTTCCTAATACCTGTTAAAATTTAAGCATATTTCTATAGTTGTTTCTGTTTTACAATCATAGGCTGTAAAAGACCTTGGTTTTAATGTGCAAACAAACCTAAGGAATTTTCTGCAACTCTTAATTGATGCATTTCTCTCACTTAGTTACCATGATCATCTGTGCTTGATCATGGCCCATTATTACCCTGAAGAATGAATGAAATACAGCAGTGAAATTGACTTCAGGTCACCACTTCTTATCTTAATATACAGAGCTACTAAATTGTCCCTTTTTAAATTTCTTTTTTGACAAAAAATGACCCATCTATTGTTTATGAAACAGATTCTTGGTGTTGGCCTTTCCTACATTTTTCAGTATAAATATTGTATTACTAAATTTATTTAAAAACTTTATTCTTCTATTTAGTTCTGAAAGTTTGTATTTCCCCTCAAATTACTCACTAGTCCGGGATCAAAACACTCCAAAAATGCATTTTAAAGTAATTTTATGATTAAATATATTTAGTCTCTTATCTATATGGTCCTGAACATCATGTCCATTTTAGGGTTGTTTGGCCTAGATTAAAAATGCCCCAGGGACTCAAGGACGACGACTATGTAAATCTTTTTGTATAGCACTTCATAAAATTAAGCATTTAATAAATGCTATTGATTATGAAAACCCAGTTAAAAGTCCTCTGGGAAAATCAGAATTTTTAAACAACCAAATATAGCATCATAATATTTTAAAGACTCTCTAGTATTCTGAAATAACTTTCTTCTTCATAACAACTTTAACCTTATTTTCCTTTTCATCCTCTCTGTTTCTTATTAGGACATAAAAACACTCTGTGCTTCCTTTGGCTGCAGTACTTTGGATATCTGGCTGCCAGAATCTTTTCTTCTTGACTTGGTTATGTTGGTGAAACCACGTCTTCCTCTCTTGTTTATTGCATTTGTCCTTTCCATTCAGGAAAGTGAAGAGAAAGTAGAACATACAGCCTATTGGATTATAGAGCAAGAAGATACCTTAGGAATAACACATCCCAGCATTTTTAATTGAGACTTACTTGTACAAATAAGTGACTTGCCAAAGTTTACATGCATGTTTAGTAGACCCCAGAATAAAATTCAAGGGTTTTAACTGCAAGTTCTGTGTTTTAGTGAACCCAACCTTAATATTATTATCTTGCATGTTTGGCTTGCAGTTTGTTGAGACCTGGATACACAATTTGTGTCAACTTGTTCGTGAATCCTTTTTGTAATCACACACATTGGTTACTGGATATTACAGTGACAGTGCAAATAGTCTGTTAGCCACTGCGCAACCATAGGTCAATGCCATATAGCAGGTCTTATTTCTACTGGTTAGTAACTTGAGACTTAAAAACAAATGTGTTTTTATAAAATCAAATAAAAGTGCACTTTTACTACTTAAACGTGTCTTTTTGGAGTTCAAGTAAGTATCCTTTAATTTGAAGATGTGTTGCTCCAAAGGATGTCATCTTACTTTTTCTGGAAAACTTGGAAGCTTATATTTGTGTACTCCTCTTTTTACTATTGTTTAGCACTGCAGTGTTGGCTGAACTTTATAAATTAACCGTATTTTGTTTTTTGATGTTGTGTAATTGCTTTATATACCTTTACTTTTCTGTCATTAAGTAAAATTTAAGCTTGCCAAGACAGAAACCACCTTATTCTTCTCTTGTATTCCACCTTGCAATTATCTTACTTTTGGGTATATAGTAGAGATTTAATAAAAACTTTGAAAAATTATTTTTTAGTTTTGAAGTACATTTATTAGATGTCATTAAAACAAAATAAAACCTGAAAATTTTTCTTGATGGAAAAAACAGGCACATTGTTTAAACTTTTTAAAAATCTGCCTGGGCATGGTGGCTCATGTCTGTAATCCCAGCACATTGGGAGGCCAAGGGTGGGAGGATTGCTTGAGCCCAGGAGTTCAAGACTAGCCTAAGTAATGTGGTGAAACCCCATCTCTACCAAAAAATAAAAATAAAAATAAAATCAGCTAGGTGTGGTGGCATGTACCTGTAGCCCCAGCTACTCAGGAGACTAAGTTGGGAGGATGACTTGAGCCTGGGAGGTGGAGGTTGTAGCAAGCAGAGATCCTGCCACTGCACTCTAGCCTCGGTGATCAAAAAGGAAAAAAAAAATCTCTCTCTAGAACATACCAGAAATATTTTCTATTAAAAAATTGACACAATTAAGTATGTAATTAGATTCCATGAGTATGCTATTTTGTACATGTGCCTAAAATGTTTATTTTTCCTCATTATTTGTGTAGGTTTTCTTTTCTTTTATGATTGAGGAAACAGAATTGGGAAAAACAAAGTTTCTAGGCAAACTATTGCTAGTATTTCTTCAATATAAAATGAAACAAAATTCCTAGTTAAGTGTTAATTATTGCATAATATTGACATGAAAATGTAACTTAGAACATCTACATTTTAGTCATCTGGGACTTTTAGTATATTTATGGGTTTAACTTGCAGTGTGTGAAGTAGGTATTTAAATCACGTACTGTAGAAGTAAAAATATTAAAATCTTTTCATAAATCATGTACTATGGAAAAGATATGCAAAGGCATCAGAATAGGTATTTGAGAAAATTGGGAATTTATTTTTTTCTGGGAAAAATACTAAACTGCTATTGAATTTCATTTTCATTTAATTTTTGAAAAGGAAATGTTGGCATTGTTATGCCAGATCATTATAAGCTTTATTTCTACTACATTTTATCATAATGCTCACTGAGTATAAATAAACTCTGGTATGCTAAACCTAATAGCAATTAAACTGGAAGTGTTTGTGTTTCATCACTGTGAACTTCGCAGAAATGTTTCCATGACAACCTCCATGCTAGTTAAGACAACCAGAGGTGATCAACAGTTTACGTATTTTTTCTCTTGTAAGAATGGAATTTGTGTTGACAGTTTTGGCCTTTAATGGCACTTTTGTTCCGTGTGAAAGTATTTGTTTACCAGATCATATGCTGTTAACTGTCAGGCTGAGGTACAGTGACTGCTTTTGATAAAAGGCTGCATTAGAATTTTTCATCTGTGAAGCTCTTATACTCTAATTATCTCCATCAGTATGGAAGAGTCCATTTGCTTCAGTACCCTACAAATTACACTTTATTAAGACCAAGTATTATGCTGAGTAAAATTGGAGGGATCTTGATTTTGTTTGACCATCTAAAAATGGAAATTATTTGTAACTTCTTCATGCCCCCTTATGCCCGTGCACACATGTACATACACACTTCAAAAACAGTATCTAAGTGACCTCTTTGTAAAAGGTTACTGGGACAATGTTAGTGATTTTTTTTTAACTTCACTCATTTCACTAGAATATTATAACTACATTAGTCAAGCCTGCTACAAGGAATGTGCAAAAAAAAGAGGAACATACGAAAAGAGAAATGTGCAAAAAAAGGATAACTGCAGTTTCAAACAAGAATTGCCAAGATTCCATTGCTGTTTATGGAAGTGAGGACTCTTCCCTGTTTACTTGTAAATAGAGGCACGTAAAAAACTTGTCTGTTTTGAGATCCTCAAAATAAATATCCACATACATATTCTCATAAAGAGGACTGAAATTGTGAAAATTCTTTCTACAGAGCTGTATGAGTTGCACAGTGAAGACATCATTCACATAGGGCAGTTATATTAGTCTTTTTTGTAACTATCTCCATGGTCATATGTTAGCATTATCTAATAGCTGAAGGATGAGGACTAGATGAAAAAGGCATATTAAATATTTCACATTGTTTATATATGGAAAGCAAGCTCATTACTTTCTAAAATAAAACTTGCCAGTTTTCTTGGTTAGTGTCACTATGTAGTCGTTAGGCTTTATTGTTACATCTTCTCAGAAAAGCAAAAACACGCTTTGTTAAACTAATATTAAATTATAATTTACCATGGGCAAAACTCATCCTTGCTTTCCTTAAAATTACCTACTAAAACATACTAAAATCAATAAAGTTTACATTTTTATAAACTAGTATCTTATTAAACTGATATCTTCATCTTATTTTAGTTTAAACAACAAAATTCTGATTTTTAAACAACATAATTCTGCTTTTTCTGCTTTTTTCCCCTTCGTTCTTTGTCTTCGTATCATCCTCCACTCAGTTGCCCAAGCCAGAAACTTGCAAATGTCCTTGAACCTTTCACCATTAATTTAGTCATTCAGTCATGTGTTTCTTCTCTTGATTCTGGGCACTGAAGATACAACAGAGAATGAAACATACAAAAATCCCTTATCTTTTGTAGACTATATTCTCATGAGGAGAAACTGACAAATGAAACTGTTAAAGAATATAAGATCATAGTAAGTACCACAGAGAAAAATAGAAAAGAGAAATGGGGTGTGTGTGTGTTGTGTGTGTGTGTGTGTGAGAGAGAGAGAAAGAGAGAGAGGTGGGGTTTGCAATTTTAGATGGAGCTATCAAGAAGCCCTCACTGAAAAGGTGATACTTGGGCAAAGATCTAAAATCAGTGAAGGAAAGGAAAGTAAGCTAAGACAGAAGGAATGGCAAGTGTTGAAGTAAAAGTGTCCTTGGCAAGTTTTGAGCAACTGCAAGCAGGCCAGTACAGCTGGTATAGAATAAGCAAGGGTAAAGAGTAGTAGGAGATAGAATTGAGGATTCAGGGATAGAAACCATAGGGCCTTATGGATTATTCTAGGCTGCTGGAGGGTTTTGAGTAGATGAGTATCACATTATGATTTATCTCTTCACAAAATCACTCTGGCTATTGTATTGAAAATAGTCTGCACCAGAGGTAGGGATGAAGGCAGGGAAGGAAACAGGGATGAAACCAGTTAGGATTTATTGCAAGAATCCAAATAGCAGATGGAGATAACTTGAACAAGAGCAGTAATAGTAATGAAGGTTATGAGAGTGATCAAATTGTGTATACATTTTGAAGCTTTAGCCAATATGATTCCCTAACAGATTAAATGTAGTATGTGAGACAAAAAGAGGAGGTAAGGATGACGTAGGGGTTTTGAACTGAAAACTGGCAGGATAATACTTTTTTTTCCTGAGATGAGTAATACCATAGAACAGGTTTATTGTGAGAAACATTCAGAAATTCAATTTTGTACATTTTGGAGAGATCAGGTAGGCATCTAATTATAGATACTAAGTAGGCAATTGGATATAAGAATCTAGTATTTTAGCAGAGATGTGAGTTGAAGATAAAAATTTGTAAGTTAGCATATAGGTGTTACTTGAAATTATGAGGTTAGATGAGATTACCAAGGGTGGGTTCCTAAAAGAAACAGTGCAAGGACTGAACCCTGGGGCATTCCATTGTTAGTATATTGAGTAAATAAGGAAGAACCAGTCCTACAGTTTGGATACTGTTTGTCCCCGCGAAAACTCATATTGAAAGTTAATCCCCCATGTAGAGGTGTTGGGTGTTGGGAGGTGGGATCTAGTGGGAAGGGTTTGGGTTATGGGGGTGGACCATTCATAAATGGCTTGGTACTGTGTTTTCTGCAATGAGTTACTTCTGTCTGTCATGATACTGGATTATTTATTGAGGAAATGGATTATTTCTTTCAAGAGTTATTTATAAAGCCAGGACACCCTTCAGATCTTCCTCTCTTTGTAGATGGCAACTTCTGCTTTGACTTCCCCACTGTGTTGTGACACAGCATGAAAGACCTTGCCAGGAGCTAGGGCCATGTCATTGAACTTAGCCCGCAGAACCATGAGCTAAATAAATCTTTAAAAATGATCCAGTCCCAGGTATTCTTTAATAGCAACACAAAACAGACTAAGACAGCCAGTAGAGGAGATTGAGAAATATGGCAAGGGAGGTATGAGGAGAACTTGAGAACTGTGGTATCCTGGAAGTCATATGAAGAAAGCATTATAAGGAGGAAAACATGATCAGTTCCCACAAAATAATGCTAATAGGTAAAGTAAAATGGGGACCGAAATTTTGCTTTTAAATTTAGTAACATTAAGATCATCAGTGACCTTCACCTTGGCTCTTTTGGTAGAACTGTTGGTGAACTGGTGAATTTCTCAGAGCAGGTTCAAGAGAGAAAGGAAGATAATTGGAGACAGAACTGTGGGGCATGAGTGTAGTCCCTTGCTGTAATGCCATGGTATCCCACTGTTCTTACTGAATTTTCATGGATTTTTTTGAATAAAATTTTCTCTGTTGCATGTCTTTGAATGGATCTTCACAGATTTTTAACAACTGTCTTAAGAAATGCTATTTGTGACCAGCATGGTAGACATCTCCTTGGGTGAGAGATGTCACCTACCTTCCTACAATACTCTTCTGAAAAGTCTTGTATCCAAAATCGTAACTTTTTTTTTTTTTTTTTTTTTTTTTGAGACGGAGTCTCGCTCTGTCGTCCAGGCTGGAGTGCAGTGGCCGGATCTCAGCTCACTGCAAGCTCCGCCTCCCGGGTTTACGCCATTCTCCTGCCTCAGCGTCCCGAGTAGCTGGGACTACAGATGCCCGCCACCTCACCCGGCTAGTTTTTTGTATTTTTTAGTGAAGAAGGGGTTTCACCGTGTTAGCCAGGATGGTCTCCATCTCCTGACCTCGTGATCCACCCGTCTCGGCCTCCCAAAGTGCTGGGATTACAGGCTTGAGCCACCGCGCCCGGCGCCCAATATCATAACTTTTAATGTTGCTTTAGCTTAACTTACTGTAAACATTTTCTGATCACAAATAAAATAGTATCATTTAATGGCCATCATATTAACACATACCATGTGTAAAAATGTGCCACAGTTAATTATTTCTCTCCATAATGTCAGATTGCTTTCCTTTCTTCACTGTTATAAATACAAGTATTATTAGTAGATTTTGTGCATATATCATTGTCCAGTTTTTGAATATTTCATTAGGATATATTCACACAGGAAGACTTATGGAGTAAGATATGAGGCACATGCCAAATTTCTTTCTGGAAAAGCTATTCCAATTTCTTATCCCTCTAGCAATATGGAAACATATTTTACTGATTTTCATTGGAATCAAATTTTATTATTTATAATCTTACTGCTAATTTAATGAGCAACTGAAAAATTTACTTATGACAAAAGCACTATAATGCAGTGCTTCTGATTTTTAGTGCCATTTTGTTTCAAGTTAAGACTAAAACCTATTTTGCAGGTAAAAGCAAAATTTATTTTTTTAAAAAGGCAAAGAAAATCTGAGTGGAACCAGAATAACAAACTAAAGGTGCTATTTTCATTGCTGTTGGCTATGTAAGGTGTGGTATGGATTTTTTTCCTTTGTTATGAACAGTAGGTTTTAGAATATATTCACTTTCTGCTCAGCTTCTTTCACACTTTCATTTTCTAAAAGTAGACTTAAGAGATAAAAATAAATTTTACTTGCTTAGATGAAAAATATGTTAAGAGAAATCTATAGATGATCTAATAACATGTAGCTTTTTGGTAAATATAAATTGAGACCAGCTTTGAAATTTAAAATATATAAAGCAGTAAGTTAAGTGACCCAAGTAGTGTTATACATTAGCTCAAAGAGAAATCTATGATGTATTAAATCTGTTTCTGATTTTGAAAAATTTGTAGTTAAAAAATCTAATTTACTAAACCCGTAAAATAAAGACAGTGTTCATAGATTTGCTGTGCCATTCCCCATGTAATATTTATAAAGCAAATGTGAATTTCCTTCCTAGTTCTCACCCTGAATGAGAGAATTCTGATAATTAGAGAAGAGGTATGCTGCCATATGTATTTAAGAATTATTAGATGTAATTATGTTTTTTTTCACATTTTATTTGAATGTCTTGTATACACCTAATATTCCCTGCCCCACTTCTTCTTCTTCTTCTTCAGTATAAAGCCCAAACAAGATACACCTATCAGTGATAAAACACAGTTCTGGAGAGGCTTAAGAAATTGGGATATGAAAGATTTGCTGGAATGTGTCCCTTGACATTCTCTCATTGCTACTATAGGTTAATGTTTCTTTGACATTGTACCTCAACCTAAGTATTACACACATAATATTATTGATACTTCCTTCTATCCTCTACTCTAAAATATCCTATAACAATAACATTTATTTCTTCTTCTGTGTTTTTTATTCCTGAAGAACTACTCAGTAATGATGATATCAACCTTGGTTTACCCCATTGGAGAGCTGTATTTTGTCTCCTAGGATATGCCAGCTTCAATTAACTTTAAATAGTCTCAATTTTTGCCATTTGATTAATTTTATTTTCAGAATTTTGCTTTGGCAGGGTATGAAATAGATGGTGGTGTGGTGTAAACTAGAATTTGATGATATTTGCATAGTAAAAGTTCATTTATAGAGTAAAAGATTATAGTTTATAATAAAGGTTTTATTTAATAAAAAGTTTTCAAGATTAAATCCTTATTGCTTTCTCAAAATGGACTATGGCCTTTTGAGGATATAGTTTTTCTTTTGGAAAAACAAATGGGTTTCAGCTTGTCTTTGAAGAATTGTAAGGCCATTTAGATAAATAAGTCTAAGCTGCCATTCAGGAAAAAAAAAGATCATTTAAAAGAAAGTAACACTAGAAATAACAAAATCAAACTTGTAATGAATTATTCATGACTAACTTGTCTATACCTTTATTACTGCAGGAGAAGCTAGAGATTTTATCTTTGAACATTATTTTCTAACATAATATTACATCAATAATAATAAGCCAATATTATTCCACAGTGAATCAGAGATACTATGATTCCTTAAAGATTTTTTATGGCCCCAGCCTTAAAAAATCCAAACAACTGACTGATATTTGCTAAAAGTGCTGAGGGATGTAGACCGCAATTATATAACTTAAATTCTGGGTTTTGAATTAAAAGATTTCTTGAAAAACTTAATGTACTGTATGAGTTTGCCTTTCATCAAGATGTATCATGGTTTATTCTAAAAATTAATGAAATGACACCAGCTTGAATTATTTTGAACTCGTTTACTGAACTGTGCATTATTTGATACATATTTCCCCATTTGTTATGAGTATATGTCAGTCCTAAAGAGGATAACAGATGCCATTATCGATAGGTTTTACGATAGGTTTTAAAGATAAGGAAAGGCAGGATAATATAGTTGGAATATTTAACAAGTATTGAGTTCATAATTTTAAAGTGTATCTATAAGTCAATGACTTTTAAAGTAACATTCAAATTTAGAGAAAGTTTCTGGAAGTTAGGTGTTTAATGTCTCTGAGGATACATTTTTAAATATTTGTGGCAAGTACTATAAGGAAGTAAACACATCTTTTGTTTACATAATTTTAGATAAATAGAGAGACCTACTTTTAATAAACTTGTGTTCATGGAGTGGTCAGGAGAACCAATAATTGATGAGTGCTTTTGGTATCACTGTAGGACGCATTGCCTTGTAAGCTTTTTGAGTTCAATTTAATTCTATTTAGGTTATACTCTGGCTGAAGTTCAGTTATAAAAGTTCAGTTTCACATGGAACAGTTCAAGAAGTTTTCATGAAAAAAATTATTTATGACATTTTAATGGGACAAGGTGTTAATCAAAAGTTTGTCTTAGAGTTTACTGATAAGCAAGAGGAAGAGTCTAGAAAAGCCCGTGCAATAATATATTAGATTTGGAGACTTTAGCTTAATATCAATACCAATGGTTACATACAGCAATGTTTATAGATAAGTGTATATATAGGGGTTAGTATGCACACATGTATTTCCTTGTTCTTCCAACTGAGAGGGCCTAGAAGCAACAGACATTCGTAGTGGCCATATCTTGGTTTCTAACACCATTCTCCAATTTGAAAAAATACAGGGATCCTTAGAGGAATAGGGCTGGTATAGGATTGGGGCAGGAAATGTGTAATGTGAAGCAGTTGCAATGCCAGAAAATAAGGAAATGCTTTTTTAAAATTTGGAAAATAAATACCCATGAGCCCATATTAAATACATAAATAAGAGAGAATAGACAAATTTCCTATATGGAAGTATTCTAAATAATTTATGTAGATACTTAACCCCTAAGGAGGTAAGCATAACTCCCTACTCCTTCAGTGTGTGCTATGCATGGTAATTTCTGTACAGGAAATACAGTATGTCAAGAGGGAAAAAGAGTAACTTTATAATAGAGAAACTTGACAAACCTTCTTCAGCCAAATCCAGGTCAACAGCAACAGTTATGCATCCTGTTCATAGTATATATCCTCTGAGGTCTTCCTCCCCACAAAAACTCTATAAACCTATTCTATTTTTTTTTTTTTTTTTTTTTTTTTTGAGACAGAGCCTCACACTGTCACCTGTGCTGGAGGGCAATGGTGCAATCTTGGCTCGCTGCAACATCTGCCTCCCAGGTTCACGTGATTCTCCTGCCTCAGCCTCCCGAGTAGCTGGGATTACAGGTGCACAACACCACACTCGGCTAATTTTTTGTATTTTTAGTAGAGATGGGGTTTCACTATGTTGGACAGACTGGTCTCGAACTCCTGACCTTGTAATCCACCTGCCTTGGCCTCTCAAAGTGCTGGGATTACAGCACTGTGAGCCACTGTGCCTGGCCAAGCTATTCTAATCATGAGAAAAACATCAGACAGATCTCAGTTGAGGGACATTTTACAAAATACCTGACCAGTACTCCTCAAAACTGTCAAGGGCATCAAAAAGTTTGAGAAACTATCACAGCCAGTTTGAATCTAAGGACACAAAATGACAAAATGTAACATGGTATCCTGGATGGTATCTTGGAACAGAAAAAGAGACATTAGGTAAAAACTAAGGAAATATGAACAAAGTGTGAACTTCAGTTAATTTTTTTAAAGTTAATTTTAGCATTTTGTGTATCTGTATGGTTAGCGTGGCTAACATTGGGTATATGTTGTATTTTTACATTTAACATTGGGTATATGTTGTATATATATATACAACAGGGGTTACAGGGGGCAGGGACTTATGATAATATTGAATAATAAAAATAACTAACACTATGCAGAGCATATTTTAGACTAGGTACTTTAAAAAATACTTGATATGCCTTAAATTACTTATTTTTAAAAACAACTTTTTGGTAGGTATTACTATTTTCATGTTAGAGCTGATAAAATGATTGGTTCAGTAACTTTAAGTGGCAATACCTAGCCTGTGGGCCTGTACTTTTAACTGCTAGGCTCTACCGAGTTATTCTTGGACTCAGAGAATGGTTGTTTTCAGGGAGGTTGCAGGGAACAGTTCACCTCTTATCAGGTTCAACTTCTGCCCAGATCTATAAAGTATAAAACATAATAAAAAGATTTCATATATATATATATATATATATATAAAATTACATAAAGTTGGAAAATTTATTTCCTCAGATTGTAGCATGTAACTGATTTTATGCCCATTTTCCTAATGTTTTTTAGGCTTTAATAGTTTAGGTATTCTACAATTTTTCTACAGAGTGCTGGAATCTCTTAACTCACTAGATTTTTGGTGACTGGTCAAATATTCTCCACCAATATACTTTAGTCAGAATAATCATTATTTAACATCTTTAACATCATTATTTAACATCTTTAACATCATTATTTAACATCTTAAAGGCTACTGTATTGTAGCTTTTAAAAGTATTCCTCTTTTTGTTGTTGTTGTTAGCCTGCCTTTGTTTCAACATTTTAATTTTATTGGGTTTCTAATCCTCAAATAACAGACACAGTAACAGGCATAAAAACATTAAATCAAGATCATTTAACAACCGGGTGGGCGTGGTGGCTCATGCCTGTAATCCTAGCACTTTGGGAGGCCAAGGTGGGCGGATTGCCTGAGATCAGGAGTTTGAGACCAGCCTGGGCAACATACTGAAACTCCATCTTTTCCAAAATACAAAAAATTAGCCAGGCGTGGTGACAGGCCCCTGTAATCCCAGCTACTCAGGAGGCTGAGGTGGGAGAATCACTTGAGCTGAGATCACGCCACTGCACTCAAGCCTAGGTGATAGAGTGTGACTGTTTCCAAAAAAAAAGGAAAAAAATTGTATGACAGCGTATGCAGAAACAGATCAAAATGTGCAATCCTGCAGACTTTTGTTATGCTTTTCCTCCACCTAGAAATAGTATAAAGTTGGTTCTCAACTTCTTTGTTTTCCAGAGCCCAACTAACAATGAGCTCAGTTTTATTATTTTCATGAAAATTACTTTATATTTACATAATTGCAATCCAAGTAGGGGTGATGCTAATAGGCAGAGACAAATACCTGCCTAGAAAAAAATGTGTTCTGTCAATTGAGGTGAATTATTTGCCCTTGGCTTGAACCTTTAGGGAGCCTGCCGTGCACGGTTTCTTAATTTCTACATGGTGAGTAGTGAGGGCCCCTAGTGAGAGTGTTGTTTACTTTGGGACGCAGAAAAATAACCCAAGTGTTTCTTTCTTTGCAAATTTTATTGAAATTCTGTAATTTAATCCACAGTAGTCTGTTATTTTATACCTGTAGCCCATGGCATCCTAAGCAGGGATGTGCCAGGCACTGGCAGGTAACTAGGCTGTTACAGTTAACATTCTAAATGCAGCTACTACTTCTGTGGTGGTGCCTCCAAACTTTATTCATGCCACCACACACAAAGAAAGTGATGGTATTTGGAGAGCAACTTGGGTTAACTTGCAGCAGTGGCAATTGACTGAAGATCCTGGCTGCCCCAAGCTCCTTTAGCCACCCTGAGGGTGGAAGGGATCAGCATCCTGGCACACCTGTTACTTACTGTGACTTGTCAGCTTCAGCATTTTGTTCTATAATATGCAAGGATGTTTCACCCGGATGTACTTTGTTCCTACATCAACTCGTGTAAGACTTTGCAAAATATTTGTGCTGAAGCTGGGATTATATAGACGACAGATAATTTTATGATTTTTCTTTTTTTTTTTTTTTTTTTGAGACGGAGTCTCGCTCTGTCGCCCAGGCTGAAGTGCAGTGGCCGGATCTCAGTTCACTGCAAGCTCCGCCTCCCGGGTTCAAGCCATGCTCCTGCCTCAGCCCCCCGAGTAGCTGGGACTACAGGCACCCACCACCTCGCCCGGCTCATTTTTTGTATTTTTAGTAGAGACGGGGTTTCACCGTGTTAGCCAGGATGGTCTCGATCTCCTGACCTCGTGATCCGCCCGTCTCGGCCTCCCAAAGTGCTGGGATTTCAGGCTTGAGCCACTGCGCCCGGCCAATTTTATGATTTCTTAAACCAATAATTAATCTTGCTGTTGGCAACTCCCATTGGATAATTTAATTATGACAGTGGGGGATTGTCTCTACAAGGGCCCAATAAATCACCTTTCTCCCTCACCTAAGTTCTGAATAAAATGAGAAAGAAAAGAAAGGCCCATATTTACCAATAAGATAAGTCAG
This sequence comes from Rhinopithecus roxellana, assembly GCF_007565055.1. Lineage (NCBI taxonomy): Eukaryota > Metazoa > Chordata > Mammalia > Primates > Cercopithecidae > Rhinopithecus > Rhinopithecus roxellana. The sequence goes on along the minus strand of NC_044554.1, from coordinate 4,716,970 downwards.
TCTTCTTACCTTGATAAGAGACAGTAAGGCACTGAGAGAACGCCAGAGATTACATGATTGAGCTCCCCATGACTCCCAGGAAGCAGCATAAATGGAAAAGAAGCATTTCCCCCAATGTCATTAAAGGACTTGCCACTTAATCATGGAAAGCTGTGAAAAGTAAAATGCTTTCTTTTTTTTTTTTTTTTTTTTTTTTTTTGAGACAGAGTGTCGCTCTGTCACCCAGGCTGGAGTGCAGTGGCCGGACCTCAGCTCACTGCAAGCTCCGCCTCCCGGGTTCACGCCATTCTCCTGCCTCAGCCTCCTGAGTAACTGGGACTACAGGCGCCCGCCACCTCGCCCGGCTAGTTTTTTGTATTTTTAGTAGAGACGGGGTTTCACCGTGTAGGCCAGGATGGTCTCGATCTCCTGACCTCGTGATCCACCCGTCTCGGCCTCCCAAAGAGCTGGGATTACAGGCTTGAGCCACCGCGCCCGGCCGTAAAATGCTTTCTATAACAGCAGAGAAACAAGGTGTTACAAGAAATTCTTGCTAGAGCCTCTCAAGAAAAGGTGTGATTTCCCAAAAAGGACCTCAAGCTCAAGTTTCTCTATGTGGTGACTTAGTAACTTTATATATGTTAATAAAGCCTCTGTGAAAAATTAGATTCCTAGCTGGTCAAAGGGGATGAATGAAATGCTGAAGCTGATGAGTCACAGTAACATGTGTGCCAGGATGCTGATCCCTTCCACCCTCAGGGTGCTAAAGACTCCTGGGTCAGCCAGAGCCTTTAGTCAATTGCCACTGCTGCAAGTTAACCCAAGTTGCTCTCCAAATACCATCACTTTCTTTGTGTGTGGTGGCATGAATAAAGTTTGGAGGCACCACCACAGAAGTAGTAGCTGCATTTAGAATGTTAACTGTAACAGCCTAGTTACCTGCCAGTGCCTGGCACATCCCTGCTTAGGATGCCATGGGCTACAGGTATAAAATAACAGACTATTCTACTGTGAATTAAATTACAGAATTTTAATAAAATTTGCAAAGAACGAAACATTTGGGTTATTTCTTAGTAATCTCAATTGATTGTTCATAGACAGGTACAGGTTGGACTTTTTGTTTTATTCTTCCCCCCCGCTCACTGCTATGCCTCAGTAATCTTTAAACAATTTTCAGAAATGTTTTAAAAATTATATATATGTATATATATATTTGTTTTTTTTTTTTTTTTTTTTTTTTTTTTTTGAGACGGAGTCTTGCTCTGTCACCAGGCTGGAGTGCAGTGGCACTAATTTCTTGTATTTTTAGTAGAGACGGGGTTTCACCATGTTGGCCAGGATGGTCTTGATCTCTTGACCTTGTGATCCGCCTGCCTTGGCCTCCCAAAGTGCTGGGATTACAGGCGTAAGCCACTGTGCCCGGCCTCTTTTTTTTTTTTTTTTTTTTTTTTCTATTTTTAGAAGGAGTTTTGCTCTTGTTTCCCAGGCGGGAGTGCAAGGGTGTGATCTCGGCTCACTGCAACCTTCGCCTTCCAGTTTCAAGCGATTCTCCTGCCTCAGCCTCCTGAGTAGCTGGGATTACAGGTGCCCGCCACCATGCCCGGCTAATTTTTGTATTTTTAGTAGAGATGGGGTTTCATCATGTTGGCCAGGTTGGTCTCAAACTCCTGACCTCGTGATCCACCTGCCTCAGCCTCCCAAAGTGCTGGGATCACAGGCGTGAGCCACCGTGCCTTGCTAGGGTTTTTTCTATTTTCGGTTTACAGTTTTAAGCTTAGGAAGCACAAATATCTTAGAAGCAGTATTATTTGTAGACAAATATCAATTTTCTTAATATTATAAATTCAAAATAATTATTAGATCTTCAAAAATGTATAAGCTGTGAATTAGAAATGAGGGACTAGATGAAATGCTAAGTATCTAGGAATATTTAGAATAATTTCCAGAAGGTCCATGTTAAGTAGAAAAGTGTTAAGTAGAAAAGAGTTTATTGACTTAAACTCTTCAAAAGGAATTGGTTGGCATTTGCCATATCAAGTTCACCTTAAACTCAAGGCACTCTGCCTATTTTCTGGCATATGGTCAGTGCTCAGCAAATGATGTTCCTCTTCCTTTCTCCATGTGGGTTAACTATTTATTAACATATAGGCTGAAGTATTAGACAGATAATGCTATTAAGGAAAGAGAAGATTAAATATAAATCTGAGATATTTTTGAGAACACAGCATTTTGAGAAAAACAAAATTAATGCTCACTTCTGACCATGGATGGTGGTTCGCGCCTGTAATCCCCCCACATGTTGGGAGGCTGAGGTGAGAAGATTGATTGAGTCCAGCGTTTCAAGACTAGTTTTGGCAACATGACGAAACCTGTCTCTACGGAAGAAAAAAAAATTAGTCAGGTGTGGTGGCATGCATCTGTAGTTCCAGCAACTCAGGCGGCTTCGGTGGGAGAATCACCTGAGCCCAGGAGGTCAAGGCTGTCCTGAGCTGTGATTGTGCCATTGCATTCCAGCCTGGGGGACAGAGCAAGACCCTGTCTCAATAATAATAATAATAATAGCCTACTTCCAACTTGGATGGAGAAATCAACTGTGTCCCACAGTATCCCCCAAATCACTTAGAAGCTTTTTACCATTTTGAAATATACATTTTAGTACTACTGTACTTTAAAAGGCCTAATTTATCATAGTAATATTATAAAGCCTGTGATTAGATTCTCTTGAGATTGAGTTTTTCTTTCATAATTTGCCCTTGCTCCTAAAAAATAGAACAATATAAATTAGCATATTAGTTAGGATAGGTTATTCTGTAGTAACAAACAATGCCTCCCCACCCCCAATCTATTTGGATTGATACCACAATAGTTTATTTTTCACTGAGGTTACAATTTCAATACAGGTTGTTAGATTTCTCTGCTAGTTATAATCACTAAGAAAACTAAGTTGTCAGAAGCTTCATTTTAACGTATACTTCCATTATGACTTTAACAGCAGGAAGAGAATACAATGAATCATGTACAGTGCTAGCTTCTAAAGCTTCTGTTCACATTCCATTGATAAAGTAATTCACACAGCCTCACATGATTTCAAAGAAAGAAAGTATAATCCTACCATGTGTCCAAAAGCAGAAAACCAGAAATATTTGAAAACAGCATTAATTGTACACCACAAATGATTATTTTAATTTTTAATTTTTTTTTTTTTTTGCTTTGAAAACCAAACTAACTTAGAGTTGGTCCCTGACTTATGCTAGTTCTACTTAATAGTTTTCAACTTCATGATGGTATGAAACCATCCCTGACTTATGATGGTTTGACTTATACTTTACTGATTTGAGGATGGTACAAACCTGCCCAATTTCAGCTTTTGAATTTTGATCTTTGCCCACAGTGCAAAGATCAAATGCAGTATTTGAGATATTCAACACTTTATTATAAAACAGACTCAGGGTTACATGATTTTGCCAATCTGCAGGCTAATGTTAAGTGTCTGAGCATGTTAAAAGTAGGCTAGGCTAAGCTATGATTTTTGGTAGATTAGGTGTATTCAACAATAATATCTTCAAATTATGATGGTTTTATCAGGATGTAAACCAATTGTAAGTCAAAGAGTATCTGTATTTTTATTTAATTTTCTTTTTGGTTTATGGTATATAGTTCACCAGTTTGAAACAGTATATTTACACATTAAACTATATAGTTTATTTTGTTCATCTTTTACTGTCTCTAGTGTAAGGCAGTTTGAGCAATCAGATAAACCTTTGACTTATTTGATTGTGTGACATTTAAATTTTTTAATAGTCGTTAGTATTACATTGGATGACTTTTTCATTTTACATATGTAAATATGAGCATCATCTTCAGTTCTTAATTCCTAAGTATTTAAACCTCAAGCAGTTTGTCACAAATTTTCTTTTTTTTTTTTTTTTTTGAGACGGAGTCTTGCTCTGCCACCCAGGCTGGAGTGCAGTGGCCGGATCTCAGCTCACTGCAAGCTCCGCCTCCCGGGTTTACGCCATTCTCCTGCCTCAGCCTCCCGAGTAGCTGGGACTACAGGCGCCCGCCTCGTCGCCCGGCTAGTTTTTTGTATTTTTAAGTAGAGACAGGGTTTCACCGTATTAGCCAGGATGGTCTCGATCTCCTGACCTCGTGATCCGCCCGTCTCGGCCTCCCAAAGTGCTGGGATTACAGGCTTGAGCCACCGCGCCCGGCCTGTCACAAATTTTCTAATAGTAGACCTCCTAACCATGTCGAGTATTATTTTTTTAAATACCAAAATATTTTCTGATATGTTAAAATATTAACTATAGAGTTTAAATTGTGATATATTATGTAAATTATTAAACTAAGCCCCTTAAAATTATTATTTTTCCCCATTTTTCACCTGAGAGAGCCGTGCTAGTTCAGAAGTGTTCAGAATTCTGAACATGTTTATACTTCTATGTAGCCAAAGATTTTTACATGGAAAGAGTCATCAATGAACAGACAGCAAAATATTACGTTATCTATTGTTTATTTTGAGTACAAGAGTAACATGATACAACAGAGCTCTTAAAATGAATGTTATCGAAAGGATGATAAACTAAGAAAAGAACACCTTTGGCCGGGCGCGGTGGCTCAAGCCTGTAATCCCAGCACTTTGGGAGGCCGAGACGGGCGGATCACGAGGTCAGGAGATCGAGACCATCCTGGCTAACACGTTGAAACCCCGTCTCTACTAAAAAAACTACAAAAAACTAGCCGGGCGAGGTAGCGGCGCCTGTAGTCCCAGCTACCCGGGAGGCTGAGGCAGGAGAATGGCGTGAACCCGGGAGGCGGAGCTTGCAGTGAGCTGAGATCCGGCCACAGCACTCCAGCCCGGGTGACAGAGCAAGACTCCGTCTCAAAAAAAAAAAAAAAAAAAAAAAAAAAAAAAAAAAAAAAAAAAAAAAAAAAAAAAAGAAAAAAAGAACACCTTTTATTATCCACTGAACTATATTAATGTTCAAATTGACTCTTCTATTAGTTGCCTTGTTGGAGCAATCTGAGCTGCTAAAAGGACTTTTAAACATGAGTTGGTCTACATAAAATTCTTTGAACTACTGGGATGGCAGCATTAGATTAAAGCAGGGAATTGAGCACTAAAAATGTCACATGGAGTTTTGATAATGAGTACCAATTCTACCACCTATTCTCCATGACATCTTAAGCCCTCTAAATTTATTTCTTCTTCTATAAAGTAGGAATAATAATAATGTGTGCTCTTACCCCTATAGAGCTCAAATAAAATACTCTTTTATAAACTGAAATTTATCTTTCTGACTAATAATAAAGGATACAATTAAGACATTGATCGGTAGTCCACTGCTTTTAATTTTTTATGTAAATGATCAATAAATCTTCCATTTTAGACCTTACATCTTATTTTAACAAATAGTAAACATTCTGAAATAGTTAGCTTTGAATAATTAAATATTGGGCAGTTATTTTTAAATAGTAGCTTTGCCTGTTTTTTTTTTTTTTTTGAGATGGAGTTTTGCTTTTGTTGCCTAAGCTGGAGTGCAGGGCGCGATCTCGGCTCACTGCAACCTCCACCTCCTGGGTTCAAGTGGTTCTCCTGCCTCAACTTCCCCAGTAGCTGGGATTACAGGCACGTGCCCGACTATAGCTTTGCCATTTCTGCAGTTTCACTGAAGAAGGCTAAAATGCTTAATTTCTAAAAACCAAATATTTAAGTAATACAGAATGGGTAATAACTGCGAGAACATATATGCAGTTCTATAGAGAGACAATAAAGTTGTTAAAATGATGAAATTTTAGTAAATTTTACTGTTTAAAAATTTCCATTTTAAATTATTCAATTGTATAGAAAAATGAAATTCTTCAAGTTTTATGCAAACATTATTTACATTTTTATTCAAAATCTTTTGACGTGGGACTAAAGTATTTTAAAGTAGCAAAACATTCTTTACATACATATATGTTTCTATATATATTCTATATGTGTTTATGTCTGACACTGGGTACTTTATGTAGAGTGGTGGGTTTCATTTGATTTATAACCAAAGATTAAGGTAAAATGAAACTTGTACCTCCTAGACTTAGCCAGTTTAGCTGGATTCAGAAACCAACTTAGTCCTCTTTGGTGGGATCTAAACTAGATACCATGTAACCTTACTGTTAGTTGTAATTTCAGAGTTTGCAATTTTTTGAATTTTTACATGAGTGAAAAGTTAAGACTTTGGTAATGACTTTGAGCAGTAGGCTATAAATAATTCGTACATGCTTAGTGTTCCAATAATGGAACACTAGGCATAATAAATACATGTTGAATTGACCTGAATTGTTTTCCCTAACATATGACCCCATTCGCTATTATGGTTCTAAACCTCACTTTTTATTTTCTTAGCTTGGAAGAATGCTCTGCACATAGATTCAATGAATGTTTATAGAATGAGTGAGTGGATGAATGAATGAGTCACTCTGTTAATCAGTATAGGCAATGGTAGATTGAAGAGGATGTGATTGATGAAGTTGGAAAAGAAAACAAAGGAGACAGATCAGGGATATTGCTTTGGGGTATGTCATTCATCAGAATAATTTTATTTTCACACCTTTTAAGATTAAATTTTGACAGCATCTTTAGAATATATTTGAGCATTGTAAAGGTAAAAAGCTTCAGGAATGCTAATTGCTAATATGATACTATGACATAAATTTGTCATGGCATAGGAGGAAACAATTGTTGTTGCCATTGCTGTATGTGACAGGCAGGAAAAACAATAGACATGTTACTTGGCAACAGGCTGAAACAGCATCATTATCACCCTACAGTCATGGAACTTCCGAATTGGAAAGGATCTTAAAGGTCATCCAGTCCAACATCCAGCTTGACAGATGGCCACCTAGCTTCAGCCTAACCATTTCTACTCATTGTTACTTGTTGTCGTAACCGGTTGTATAGGTGAATAATCTTAGCAGTTACAAAGCCCCTTAAATCCAGCAAAAATCTGGTTCTTTAAAAGTCAGTGTCCCTGACTGAATATTCAGAAATTACACGAAATATTCCTTAGGTAGAATAGTATAGAGAAAATGGCATGGGACTTGGCATGTGAAGATTGGGATTTCAATCACAAATGAGCCACTTGTTAGTTTATTCTTGGTTAAGTTGTTTAATTCATTTTACACATATATAAGATGGGGTTGTTATAGGGATCAAATAGATGATTTATATGGTAGGATTTTGCAAACTGTAAAATGCTATGAAGTTCCCTTTTTGACAGCCTTTTGTATGTTGATAACAGTTACTTTTTTCCTTTGGCTGTCCCCAGGATTTCTCTTCTCCAGTTGTAAACACAATTATATTTTGTAGTGTGATATGGTTTCGTGCAGAGGGCAGGAAACGCATTAGAACCATGACATAGTGAAATACAAAACAAGGCTTTTACTTTAAAGCAGACATGGTGCAGACAGAGTACCCTTGATCCTCTCAGCAACCATCACCCCCAGAGAAGCAAGCTTAGGCTGGGTATACCCAGACTGCATGCACCAAAAGGGTCCTACAAAACCTGTTGTGTCTGCCAAAAGTCCATGCTTATATTTGTATGATAAATAGTATGTATATTTTTTTGCTCAAAGAGTATTGCCAGTGAAATGATAATTTGATACTAGTCTGTAAAACTAAGAAAGAATAATAATTTAATTTAAACATATTTTCCAAATAAAAATGAGCTAGTTTATCTCATTAGTAGTTAGCCTCCCCTCATCCCTGACTTTTCTGCCTACATCTTAAGAGGAAATAAGTCAAGGAGAGTAACTCCCACCTTGAGTATTTGGGAGCAGTGGAAACCCAGATTGGGAAGGGGAGGAGAGAAAGGAGGATAGAATTCTCAAAACTGTTTATATGGTTGAGCCTTGCCACACAGTAGGTACCATAACCTGTACTTAATCAGTACCACCTCTAGAAGCTCTTCTTTTTTCTCCTAGACAGAAATGAGGGGTTCAAGTGACCACACTGTGTTATTCTACAAGCCATTCAACTGCACAGAGAGGCCAAGACTATTAGCATCATTGAGCACAGCTTGATAATACACTTCATCTCTTAGGGCAAAGCCCCACCAATGTATGTCCTTTAAGTAATTGTGTGAATTGTGGGGATTGGGGGAAGAATCTCATCAGAAGTTGAAGGGAGTTATTTTGAGTTTATGATTTAATTTAGAAAGAACTAAACTCTCTATTGAGTCTTCTCATTCAGGTACTTTTTTGATGGTTAAAATATTGATAAATTTGCTTTAATCTGCAACAGGTAGCATGAGTTATTTTTTTTCTTTCTAAAAACTTTCTTTTCCCTTAATTTCTGTAATACACTTGCTGGTACTGTTCTAATGTTTGGCTGTTCTCTTTTGTCCTTTGTAATCAACTTTCACTTATCCTCTCTACCTGAAATCTGTAGCTTTCAATCTTTTCCCACTCACATATTTGCATGCCCAAATGCTCTCGTTAATAATTTTGCAACTAAGGCAAGGTTAGTTTTGCATTAGTTGGTGCAGAGGAAGGTTTTTTCCATTAGAGATTCGCTCTCTTGAGAATTTTACCCTGGAAGTATAGTTTGAAATAAAAGAGAAGAGAAGAATGAGGTCAAGCAAACTGCTTTCCTGTATATTCATTACTTTGTTGAAAGACATGGCTATCAACCACATATAACGAAACCAGAAAACCTGTAAGTCATTTTCAGTTTTCCCTCTTATGTTCCTTTTTCTTGATCAATCACAAAGTGAAATGGACACTGATTTATAAATATGTCACATCTGTCCTCTTTGCTTCATCTCCATTTCTACTGTTCTAGTTCAGGTTTTCATCCTTGTTTGGATTATTACTTGTTATTTGTCCATGTGTCCGTAGTTTCTCCAGTTCCTCTTTCCATGTAGTTAATATTTGACATCAAGTGGTCTCCGTCCCTACCCTTACTTCTGCTTTTATACAGCTTATGACTGGCTAAATCATTGAATTCTTAGTGCTGAACATAGCTTCTGGAACATGGTGCACATGCAAATATTTTTGAATGATTAAGCATTGGAGACAGAGTAGGAGTCAGTATTAAGAACTCCTTAAGGCCAGGCGCGGTGGCTCAAGTCTGTAATCCCAGCACTTTGGGAGGCAGAGACGGGCGGATCACGAGGTCAGGAGATCGAGACCATCCTGGCTAACACGGTGAAACCCCGTCTCTACTAAAAAATACAAAAAACTAGCCAGGCGAGGTGGCGGGCGCCTGTAGTCCCAGCTACTCGGGAGGCTGAGGCAGGAGAATGGTGTAAACCCAGGAGGCAGAGCTTGCAGTGAGCCGAGATCGCGCCACTGCACTCCAGCCTGGGCGACAGAGCGAGACTCCGTCTCAAAAAAAAAAAAAAAAAAAAAAAAGAACTCCTTAAATATCCTAATGTCACTGAATTCTGTTCCTTTTTTCATGGAACATCAGACATTTTTCTTACTGGAAAAATTATTCATTTTTTTTTTTTTCTAGCCATGTAGAACTTTTTCTCCTGGGTTTGTTTGTTTGAGTCCTCCTCTTTTACCAGTTACTTGTGAACAGTGGTCTTGACTTCTTTTTCCTTGGAATACCTCCATCATTTGACATAATATTATAAATAATTGCCCAATATGTAATGTGTGATTATTAGAATAAGTTTTCCATACAAATTAATAAAAAAGCTGTTACATGGTTTCACTATGAAAGCAAACAAGAATGACCTTGTGAGAAGTAGAAATAAACTCAAATCTTATTTTCTTTACAAAAAGTGCCTTCTAGCTCACCTGCACTATTTGCTGAGGTCAAATTAACATCAGCACTACTAGCCCTTTACGATCAGAGAGTTACTTTATCAGTAATTCCCCCTGTTTAAAAAATATTTTTGTTTCTAGCAAACAAACTGTTCATTAAAGTAATAAAATAAATTGTTTCTATCTTTTAAAATAAAAAAGACATGAACATCAGCTGGAGCTTCTTGAGTTAACAAATGAAGCCTTCGACTTAATTGCTTTATGTAAGTATGTGTTAAAATAAGTAAAAAATAAAATATAGCAGAGTCATGGATAAAATTTGACTCAATTTTAGTACCCTCATGTTGAGTTAATTTTTTTTTTCTTTTAATTTCTTGAAATACTAAGGACACAGTAAAACACATCATGATGTAGTGAAACAGAGCCAGGAAATTTGGTCTGAGGACTCTTGATGTATACGGTAAACATTATATTATTATCAGCAGCATCTTTAAATTAGAAAGATTGAGGGATTGCGTGCATACTATTTAGTGTTCAATTAGATTTTCTAGCAGGTGCTAATTTTTAAAGATGTTAAACTGCAAGAAGATTGATATATTAATATGTTTCTCATCTTCATTGATAAGCTTTATATGGGCAATTTGGCTTATTTGATTTTACTTTAATTCTTAAAAATAGGTAATACATAGTATTTTGTAGCCTACTGAGCCTCAATTACTTTAGGGTGCAGATGAAGAGATAGTTATCTCTTTAGCATGCAACGAAAGCAGGGTGGGGCCTGGGAAAGTTAGCCCTCCATTTGTCCTGATGTGCAGTTTAATAATTGATATCAGTTTCTATGTTGTGTTGTCATTAAAAAGTTTGTGAAGCATTGCCTTAATTATCCATTTCCACTTTTCAAGGAGAAATTACTAAAACCAGTGTCTTGGTATGTTTCTAGAAATAGTAAATGTATATATAAACATAAATGTATTTTTATGTACATTTTTTCCACAAATAGTAACAATATATACTCTTTGATGTATTCTGCTTTTTCACTTAATAGCCTTGGAAATTGTTCCCTGATAGTAGATACAGTGCTACTTTATTATTAGTATTATTTTGCTGCATTGTATTGTTTATTAAATGGATATATCATCTTTATTCACAAATGGCAAATTTTTAAGAAATGTTAATAGCTGTTTAAAATAGATATATATTCTTTATATGATGTCTTCTTTACCAAAGAAGACTTTCAAAACTTCTTAAAATTGCAGTTATGTTACTGGTGGTCACTTTCTACTGTTGTGGTTTTCCTAGATACCAATTTTTTCTCTGGCTGAAATATTGTGTTTCTAGCTGGGCTTTTATTATACAAGCAGAATGTTTTTGATCATATTGTATTTACATGACAGCCTGGAACTGTGGCATTCCCTCAAGTACATTGTACACATTTAAAATATTGTCTAAATATTTATTCGCATGATGGATTACTGTGGCTGAGAAAAGGCAGTTACAACCTATTAAGTAAATAATTTTAGTTTTTAAAAATTTGGAAAAGCTTTGAAGGGGTCATAATGTCTCATCTCAGTTGTTAGAAATGGCCACTGAATACCATTTTTTTTTCTCTAAATGGTATTTTAATTCTTAAATGCTAAAGTAACTAAACAAAAAGGGAAAAGGGAAAAATGTAAACCAGTTGTCTGCAGGTATGGACTTTCCTTCCCCCTTCCCGTGGTCAGATACCATCTCCTCATCATGAAAAAGCAAATAGGCAAATCATAACTAAACTAGCAAAAGAATACTATACTAGCAACATTTTAATCTTCTTGGAGATTAAAACAAAATTTCAGAGATATACAGTTGAATTGCAAAAATATTTAGCATAAGTAGTTATATTTCACTCAAATTTTCATAATGAATTGTGATTTTCACAAAAATAAAAATGACTATTTTTGTGAAACTTCTATTTAAGAAGTTGTTGATTATTTTTAGGTCAGCTTGAAAATTGGACACTGCATACTCTTTCTGTTTTTTCAAAAAGGAGACAAGGTTTTTGTTCTTAATTGTAGAGAACTTATTTAAACTTATGTAAGAGAGAGAGAATTTGTGTGTTTGCGTGTGTGCGTTATTTTCTTTGTTCAATCATGTGGTGCCATGTTCTTTTATTTATAATTCAGACATTTGAACTTTACAAACCTTTTGCATTTATTAGAGATCAATTTGTTACATTTTAAGAAAGTGAGAAAAATTGTGTTTTATTTCATGCAATACTAAGTTTATCTAAACGTTGTAGATTTGTGATTGTAACATCTTTTGACAAGCAAATTAGACCGTAGAAAGAGCATCCAACTTGGAGCTTCGGGCATATGGTGCTACCTTCTGCAAACATAACACAAAAACAAGTCATTCCATTCAGTGAGAGGTTATGTTCAGACTTTAGTGTAGAAGGGGAAAAGTAGCCTCATCTCTAAAAGAAAACAGTAATCTCAGTGGAAAAATGTACCTGTCTAAATTGAAACTAAGAGAGACTAAGAAACTAGTGCATGCAATTTCATTATTTTCAAGATCTAAAACTACAACTTGAATGTAAAAATAGTTAAGGAATATAAAGTAGCAGAAATCTAAGAAAGTAGTTATTTTGACCATTATCCCAGCAATTAGGATTATTAGCACTATGAAAACTTACTATATAAAATAATACTATAATTAAAATACAGTATCTGGTATCTTACAGTATGTATGGCACGATGATGAAACAAATTGTTTTGACATTATCTATTGAACACATAATTTTTACATGTCAACATTCTAATTTTAGTTTTCTTATCTGTGACTGATAAGTAAAATAGACTAGTATGTGCACATCCTAATATTTCAACATATGGATAAAGATGAGGGAAGATCTATTGATCCGTTTTGAATTCAGATTGTCATTTTGAGCACATACTTCTACAGATGGTAGAGTGTTTGACTGTCCTTCAGAGCGCCAATACCTTTGAGACAGCTGTTGCAAATAAACCTCTTTTACATGCTTTAGGTCAGGAGTAGTCAAACCTGTTATAGCACCTGCTTTTGCATATGCAAATCTGTTGTTTTGTCATTTCATTAAACAAGAAGAGGTAACAGTCTCTTGTGGTTGTAAATAAGTGTGGAACATCTCCTACATGAAATGAAATCCAGCAAAAGACAACTGTGATTTCTGTTGTGTAGTCAAGGGAGGTTGCTTCTGTTTGGGGCTTTGTTTTTGGAAGATTGCCTGTGATTTGGAGGGAGGGTAGAGAAGCAAGTGTATGTTTGGAGGCAAGAACAGGGAAGGTGTTTGCTGTCATTGACTGTAGGGTAGTTGTGAAGTTTGACATGCCCAGAAGCTACTGAATGCCATGTGGGACCCCCATACACTGCATACTTCAGTTTTCATCATCTGGTGAGCCTGCAGCAGGGTTTCCAGGCACTGGAGTCGACAACGTGTCTACTTTGGTTTGGAACTGATTGATCCACAGAACAGAACATGCTTGTGGGATGTTCCCTTGCTATAGAATGACATAAATGATTGAAATGTTTTCTTTAGGAAAAATAGTATTATTTGTTTATAGATCTTATTGCTTATGGGAAAGAAATTGTCAAATAGTAATACAAGCAGAGTTTGCTGGAAACTTTCACATTAGGTTTGTGAATTATTGTCTCGTTTGACTTTGGCATATTAGAAATAAAACTGAGAAAACACAATTAGATTAAAGAAAGGGTAGAATAAATTTTTTCCTTATCTGTATCTCTTAAAAAGAGTAGTGGCGTAAAATAAAAATGGCACCTCAAGATTTGCAAAATGACAGAAGATTTTACTCTCTGGTGCCATAGATTGCTGTGGGGGAAGAAAAGGAAAATACTAGAATTGATGAACAAATGTTGCATGCTGTCATTTTAGATTACATTATTTTACTGTGTAGTTGTTCCTAGTTTTCCATTTTGAACAACAGCGCAAAATGCTTATGACATAGAAAGTAATGTTACAAATCTGTTAATTGTGTTAATTGTGTTTAAGTATGTTTCTTCTGACATGGAGTTAATACGAGCAAGAATAAAAAATATCATTTTCTAGCTTTGGGGGGAAATTAAAAATTCTTTCCTGACCTTTTAACCTTGTCAAATGATTTCCCTGCTCTTGACATAGTGCATTATATTTGCAAAGGTTGGAAGTTAACTCTTCAATGTACCAGACATCATTTTTATTGGGATATTAATTCTCAGAGGTGCTAATCTCATCAAGATTTGTAGGCATTTTCTTTCATAGGCCATTCTGATTTGTAGCTCTTTCTTTTCACAGCAGTATTAAATACCAAACGTTCTCTGATATGGAAGTTCATTAGAGATATGTCTTTGATGGCAGCCCTTTCCTGGCTTCAGTTTCAAATACCTTGATGTAAAGCTTAAGAAGCCATTGTGTTGTAAGCCTTCCTTGATGTGCCTTATTTAGATCTGCATAGTAAATCAAGGAAAGTAAATAACAAGGCAGCAGATGGAAGCATAGAGATAAGACCAGTGAACAATTGTATTTGTATTTTGTTATGATGTTGACAGGAGCTAAAATTCACTAATCTAGTTCAACTGATCTGCATTTCAAAGAAATCTCATTTAGCAGCAACTTGAAGGTTTGTAGGATAAAGTTCTTTTATTGCAGCTTTTATTGCATTCTTTGCTAATTTATCTGGTCAAGATTTAGCCTTGCTTACTTAAAGCTGCAAGCGTGTTACAAGGAGTCTTAAATACTATGAAAGCATTAATGTCTAGACTATGAACTGAAGGTAATTACATATCCAGCCTTGAATAGGGTACATTTAGAAAATACTGTTGTCCAGACTCAATTGTCAGGGCAATATAGATAAGGTGGGGTTTTTTTTTTTTTTCCATCTCTCCTGTCTATTTGCTCTGAGATTTTTTCCCGCATCATAAACAAGCTAATAAACAACCATCAACTACTCAGAAATTATTTAAAAAACAAGTATAAATACATCTCCTTTAAGTATGAATCCATTGATGTTGATACTGGTTGTGCCTTTTTGAGAATGGAAAATTATTCGTTTTATAGTTTTGATACCCTTATTTGACTCTAGAGTTATAAATGTGTAAATATATAAGTGAAATGGTTCATGTGAACTTTAAAGCATAGTCTATGGACAACTTGTACAAAGAATATTGGTATGTTCTACTTTTGATTAAATATATTATTTAATGGAAATTGGTATTTTGAAATGTGTTCAAAGAAATTAAATACTATATGTGTATATTTATATATAAACTAAATAGTGAGTAAATTTGGTTTTCCAAAAGAAAAGACTGCTGGATTTAGGACAATTATCCTGAGGTAAAATCTTGTCTCTGCCATACCCTCTGAGATTCTGGGGAAACTACTTCTGTGAATTTCTTCTGTAAATGTTGGGGTTTGAACCAGAGGCTCACAGAGTCTTCCCAGTTAGAAGATCCTTATCATTCATTGACAGTCTACTTTATGTCAGGTACCAATCTTGACCCAAAGATTATATAGATAAGTTTTTTTTTCCATAAAATAACTCATGTAAATATTCCATTTTCTAAAATTGGCTGCTAATACAGTTATTAATAGAATATAGAAAATGACTTAGTACTCCTCTTCCTGACTCTTAACAACCACTTGGATGACCCTATATATATTGGGTATTGTAAACCAAAAATAAAATTATAAGACCCCCAACTGACTAATGGACCCACCTCTCATCCAGGAAGGACATTCCAAAGTAAACCTGAACATCTAGTTCAGGCCATAATGGAAAGGGGATCAGACATGCCTCATTATATCCTCCTCCTTTGGAATTCAGGCACAGCTGTTCAGCATTAACATTAAAACAGCAATCTTAAGACTGACAAAACAGACTCTGTAGCAATAAGACACCAAATTCCAACATGACTCTAGTATAGCATCACATGACAGATAGCAGACCCTCAAAAAATTAAAGTATTTTACCCCAAAATATATTTCTTTGACATATTTTGAAATGGCCCTGGAAAGCTGTCTCTTGTGGGGAAAAGCTACATTCTATAGGGAATCCCCTTCCCTTTTCAGGTCTTTTCCCTGATGCAGGAGAGAATTAGCGAGGAATCTGGCACCTTTTTAGGTCTGATAATGTTAGCAGTGGAAATTATCTGTGTCATGTGGCACCGAAGTATGTTAGCAGCAGCAAATCTGTATGGGTCTGCAGCAACCTCAGTTCTTATCTCCTCAGAAGAAAGAATTGAGGGGCATAAGGCAGAAGGAGGGACAGGGCAAGTTTTAGAGCAGGAGTCAAAGTTTATTAAAAGTTTTAGAGCAGGAATGAAAGGAAGTACACATAGAAGAGGGCCAAGTGGGTGACTTGGGAGGTCAAATGTGTGGTTTGACCTTTTGACTTGGAGTTTTATATGTCAGCATGTTTCCGGGGGGTTACATCCCTTCTCCCCTGACTCTTCTCTTGACGTGGGCTGTCTGCATGCACAGTGGCTTGCTAACACTTGGGAGGGGAGCATGTGCAGTGCGTTTACTGAGGTTATACACATGTTCACTTGAGGCGTTCTTCCCTTACCAGTCTGAGTGTTACTACAAGGTCATACACCAGTTAACCTGTGCCATTTTGCCTCTTAATGGGCATGCTTCCTCCCACTCACCCAGCTCCTGAGATATTATCTGGAAGCTGCTGATCACCAGTTTTAGGTTTTTCTGTCAGGAGACTGCCTTTTCCTGGCGCTGGCTATGACCAGTTATTATTTTGGAAAGACAGTTAACAATAACTTGAAATGTTATTGGTTGCCTGACATTTCTGGTGTGTGTGCGCGTGTGGGAGGGGAGCTCTCTCCTTCTCTGCTCATGTCTGACTAGCTACCCACTGTAACAATAAGAGCTCTGAAGCCAGCTACCTGGAGACTTCATCTGCAAGATAAAAGATTGGGTTTCCGCCCGGTGCGGTGGCTCAAGCCTGTAATCCCAGCACTTTGGGAGGCCGAGACGGGTGGATCACGAGGTCAGGAGATCGAGACCATCCTGGCCTACACGGTGAAACTCCGTCTCTATTAAAAAATACAAAAAACTAGCCGGGCGAGATGGCAGGCGCCTGTAGTCCCAGCTACTCGGGAGGCTGAGGCAGGAGAATGGCGTAAACCCGGGAGACGGAGCTTGCAGTGAGCCGAGATCGCTCCACTGCACTTCAGCCTGGGCGACAGAGCGAGACTCCGTCTCAAAAAAAAAAAAAAAAAAGATTGGGTTTCACAGCCCCTTATCTCAACCCAGATATTCCTTTCTATTGATTCTAGTTCTTTAGATAATAACTCTTTCAACCAATTGCCGATGAGAAAATCTTTGCAACCACCTATGACCAGGAGACCCACTCCCACTTTGAGTTGTTCCACCTTTCAAGACCAAACCATTGTATATCTTACATGTATTGATTGATGCCTTATGTCTCCCTCCAATGTATAAAACCAAGCAAAGGTCAACAACTTGGGCACATGTTCTCAGGATCTCCTGGGGTTGAGTCACAGGTCATGGTACTCATATTTGGCTGAGAAAAAATTTCTTCCAATATTTTTCAAACTTGACTTTTAGTTGACAGTATGCTAGTTTTAATCTTACTTTTCATATTGTATGTAGTGGGCCTTAGGAAAGAGATTTATCATTTAAAAGAAATTGTAACATGATTTTCTTGAAAAACAATCTTAAATTTTAATGTTGACTTAGAACTTTAAATAAGTTATTTAAAACCATGTGTTTTATTTGACAATTTCAGTATAGATTTTCTAGTAAGTTTTTTATAAAAGCCAATGACTTGGTTGGCATGAGATATATTTTTGAAAGATGTATTTATTTGGAAATAATGGCAGTTATAATTATTTCTTGCAATTGATGAAGATAAAAGATTAAGAAGGACTTAACTGTCTTTCTTTGAGTTATACTATAGCTCTGCCTCTATCTTCCATACCATTCCTTGTCAAAAGACTCAGTAATTTCTTCGTGATAAAGCTACATTGTTAAGAAAGACACAGATGAAGAATACATTCTCCATTTTCAAATAATTTTAAATTAAATGTTAGAAATCAGGTATGTGGACAAATGTATTACATGATAGATTATATGGACAGTTTTTAGAGGGGAGCTGTAGAGAAAATGCTATTTGAGTAGCTTATTCCTGGCTAAGAGAATAGGGGAGGAGTTCATGGAGTTAATGGTAATTAAATTGAGGCTTGGACAAATAGAATTTGAGAAAGTAGAGACATCCTAAGTGGAGCAAATTTAGACTCTAAAAAAAATCAAAGCAAATATCTAATAGTTCTATTTGATTCTAGAATGTAGAGATAAGTGAAACAAAGTAAAGGAGAGGCAAATTCAGTCCTAAGAATGAAAGGTCTTAGGTTTTAGGCTAATAAGTTTTATTTGGTATGGATTGAGGAGCCCCTCCCTGTTCTAGTTGATGCACTTGTAAGAAGAGGCACCAGGGAAATATATGCATGATTTGAAGTCACATATATTAAATTTAACAAATATTAAATGTGTTCCCCCACCTCCCCCATGCCAGTCTAACATACTATAAAAACATGTTATATATTTGCAAAGGGTAGGTCTGATATATTCTATAAAGATAATGATGAGACGGATATTTGAAGACATTTGGTGGATGTGAGAGATATGAATTTGAAATTGTTACTGGAGTAAAGGGGAAAAACTGTCATAATAGTAGGTGGAAGGGAGACTGCTTTTAAGATGCTTTCTAGAGACACTTAGTATGCTTTGGCCTATATTTAATAAACAACAATATTTAAAAAAACAAACAAGAAGGCTTGAGATGGAAATGAAAATAGTCATTATTAATTTGAATAAGAGTCAGAATCAGAATATTCAAATGAAGATACTTAAGAGTCAGTGGAAGACAGCTGAGCAAAAAAGGATGGAAAATTGCATTTACTGGATGTTTTAAACTGCTAAAAGTAAATAGCAAATATTTTGTCAAAATGTAAGTGTGTTGTATAGCAAAATATATTTACTGATTGTTCAATATTCAAACCAGACTTTTATTTGGAAACCATGTTGTACTTGTTAAAAAAGCCTTCATGTTAAAAAAGAAAGGAGTGGTCCATGTCCTTTACAGAGCTTGCAAGTATTATTTGTTTTTTTAAAATATGAAATTAGTTGTTAAATCTTAAAAATTGGACGCTGTCTCACTCTCTCTCTCATGCACACACGTAATGATTTACCAGTCTGTCTTGAAAATTCCGATTTGGCAAGACTAAACCTACATTCCTACAAAGCAGTACTGGCAGTAATTTTATGGGGCTTAAAAAAAAAACACCTCGGGCCGGGCGCGGGGGCTCACGCCTGTAATCCCAGCACTTTGGCAGGCTGAGACTGGCGGATCACGAGGTCAGGAGATCGAGACCATCCTGGCTAACACTGTGAAACCCCGTCTCTACTAAAAATACAAAAAACTAGCAGGGTGTGGTGGTGGGTGCCTGTAGTCCCAGCTACTCGGGAGTCTGAGGCAGGAGAATGGCCTAAACCCGGGAGGCAGAGCTTGCAGTGAGCCGAGATCGCGCCACTGCACTCCAGCCTGGGCGACAGAGCGAAACTCTGTCTCAAAAAAAAAAACAAAAAAACCACCTCTCAGAGACTTTGCCATAGTAGCATGAAACTTTATCCTGCACCTTGCCTAATTAATATTTTTGTCTTTAGGTATTTTATTTTGTGACCTTCATGATGTATGTGATGTTTATCATATTATTCTTTCTGGTGATTGTTGCCTTGAAACCTAACGACTACATGCAAAAATTTTCGTAGGTGAAATAAGTTGGGATTACAAATGAGAGACCAGTAACTGATCACTTATTCTAGTGGGTTTGGATTCACTCTGTTTTATGTTGCCTTGGAATTTTCTGCAGATGTTCACTCCTTCCGTAACTGTTGGTTGCTTCCTTGGTCTGGGAACAATACTATCAGATTTACATTCAGAAAAACAAAAAACAGAAAAAACTTAGTTTGGGTGTGTAGTATGGATATAAGAGAGTTAAGACTGAAGGATAAAGGACCAGATAGGAGACTGTATAACCAGTAGGTACTTTGATTGTGAAGGTTAGGGTAGGGTTGTGGACTGGATGTATACGTTCGAGAATCATTTGCAACAAGTTGTTGATTCAAGAAATAGAATACAAATTGGGACTAGAATGGTATCTTGAGAAAACTGACATGGAAGAGGCACATGTAAGAATAGTAACCAACAAGACAGGAAAAGCAGAGTTGAGAGGTAGGAGAGAAATTAAGAGTGGTATCATGCAAAGCAAAGGAAGAGTTTTGAGAAGGAAAGAGTAAACAATAAGCTAAATGAAGCAGAGAAGTTAAGCAAACTGAGAATTAAGAAGTCACATTGGATTTTTCAGCTAGGTTATTCCTGTCCTGATAATAAAATATTTAGCTTCAAGGATGTAAAGATTTGCTAAACTCTGGGACGGTCTATGTGAATTTATTAATGTTGAAAGAATGGGCCGGGCGCGGTGGCTCAAGCCTGTAATCCCAGCACTTTGGGAGGCCGAGATGGGCGGATCACGAGGTCAGGAGATCGAGACCATCCTGGCTAACACGGTGAAACCCCGTCTCTACTAAAAAAATACAAAAAACTAGCCGGGCGTGGTGGTGGGCGCCTGTAGTCCCAGCTACTTGGGAGGCTGAGGCAGGAGAATGGTGTAAACTGGGGAGGCAGAGCTTGCAGTGAGCTGAGATCCCACCACTGCACTCCAGCCTGGGTGACAGAGTGAGACTCCATCTCAAAAAAAAAAAAAAAAAAAAAAAAAAAAGAAGAATGGAATCTCGTTCGTTCTAATTCCAACCAAATATTTTTTTTCATGTAACAGCATCATGGAAAGTAACAAAAAAGAAAAAAAAAACAACAGTAATCTGTTTATGAAAAGAAATAAATGATAAATGAATAATACACTAATGATACTTTGAATGAATATCTAAAATTACCATCCAAACTGGGACACTTTTGAGAGGGAAAGGGATAGCCGTTAATAATTACAATAGGTATGAACCACATCTGTCCCAGCTAATCCAGGACTAATGGTCACTGGAATTATAGTTCACATTTATTCAGTGCTTAGTTGTACATATAAGTGGGATTTTCTCTGTCATAAAAAGTATATTTCTGTGTGTGCATGTGTGTGTGTGAATAGTTCAATTCTTTATCACAAAGGGATGCATTTCCATATTGATAATGTAATTTTAGCCACACTAAAGCTATATCCTGTGAAGAAGAGTCTGGCATACTCCTCTGACACATCTGGTAGATATGGATGACATTAATTAGCATATGTATTGCTATAAATGACATGTCAGTCCAGGACAACAAAAAGTATTTGTTATTGATGTCAATCATTTATCCTTTGTCAGTTCAAAAAGCTTCTCTAAAGGAATGTGCATTGATCTGCACTGACCCAAAATACTGCAAAACCATTTCTGTGTTCTGGAAACTAAAGCAGAACTACGTGTGCTTGAACTGCCACGTGGATATATTCATCTAGAAAGTGCCTGTTGATAAGTTTCAGTACTAAGGCTTTCAAATTTGGCCAAGATTAGTTGAATCTTTAGAAAAGAAAACAAAGCACCTACTCTAATCCTAAAGTCTAGTCTTCAGTGGATATAGCTTTAATCTTTGGTAATGAAATTTATGTTTCTATTTCACCTTGAAATAATTTTGAAATATTCCAGGTAAATAATTGCAAATATCATTTACATTGGTTAAAAACAGAAGAAAATTGCACAAGTATCAATTCGTGATCAGATGATGGTTTAAAGAGGTGCCCTTTTGCCCGCATATATTTTACTTTTTGTATTTTAGGTATTCTGATATAGATTTTTTTTGGCTTCATTTTACTATTTTCTCACAATAGTTTTTTTTTTTTTTAAATAAATACTACCAGTATATTGTGTTAAGTTTATGAGCAAAAACTAACTTTAAAGTGTTATCGTACACATTTCCCCTAAACACACACGTCTGTGGGTGTGTATGTATGTATATAATTTTGCTTTAAATGTTCCCCCTGAATTCCAGTTTATTATTTAGTGGAAGGGAATACGAGTGATTTTAAGATAAGGCAAGGGGGTGTGATCCAGGTAATGGCACATGTTGAAGACATTTATCTTTTTTTTTTTTTTTTTGAGACAGGGTCTCACTCTGTTGCCCAGGCTGGAGTGCAGTAGCATGATCTCAATCTCGGCTCACTACAGCCTTTGCCTGGTGGGTTCATGCAATTCTCGTGCCTCAGCCTCCTGAGTAGCTGACATTACAGGCGCATGTCACCATGCCTGGCTAATTTTTGTATTTTCAGTAGAGACGGGGTTTCACCATGTTGGTGAAACCAGGCTAGTCTTGAACTCCTGAGCTCAAGTGATCTGCCTGTCTTGGCCTCCCAAAGTGCTGGGATTACAGGGTGAGTCACCATGCCAGGCCGAAGATATTTATATTAATTCTTACTTTTAATGAGGCAGAAAATACCCATTATTGGAAACTTAGGTTTTGATAAAATTTGAATATAGAACGAGTTCTCTTAAATTTATGAATGTTCATCTCACCAAAGGTCAGATATTCATATATCACATTTCTGTGTTCTTGTAAAGAAAGATGGGATATGTTGCATTTTTACATCTTATAAATTTGTTTGAGAATTAAGATGAAACCAGATTTAGAACATACCCAGGTTAAATATTCTAAGATGTACAATATACTTTGCTTCAATAGCAGTTTCCCAACCTTTATACCATTTAAAAAAATCTCATTCCAGATTTCTTGATGTCTTATAGACCCTGTACTGTTTCTTGTCTGTTTCATGTTCTTAAAATCATCTTCTTTATTATTCCATTAAAATTTTTAAAAAATATATTTTCCTTTACACTTTTCTAATCATCCTGTAATGCTTCAGCCCTAAGACATTAAAAAAATGAGTAAAAATATCTGATACCTAATCGTCTTTGCCAGTCCATTCAAACTTATGGATTTGCAAAATTATGTTAAAGTCTTTAAAAAATACATTTGAGTAGGCTTTTGTAGTCATTTAGATTTTTAATATTAATTTTCTCCTGCTATGCTGCTTAGCCATAAAAATGAGAAAGAAGATAGATGTGGGTTTCTTTTAGTGGTGTTAATTTAAATACTAGATTTATATATTATAATGTTTAACAAGGCAATTTTTATATTTCTGTTCACCTCATATCCAACAGAAAATAATAGGAAGCTTCAGCCCCCCAGTACAGTAAGAAAAATCAACTGGGCCGGGCGCGGTGGCTCAAGCCTGTAATCCCAGCACTTTGGGAGGCCGAGACGGGCGGATCACGAGGTCAGGAGATCGAGATCATCCTGGCTAACATGGTGAAACCCCGTCTCTACTAAAAAATACAAAAAAACTAGCCGGGCGAGATGGTGGGTGCCTGTAGTCTCAGCTACTTGGGAGGCTGAGGCAGGAGAATGGCGTGAACCCGGGAGGCGGAGCTTGCAGTGAGCTGAGATCTGGCCACTGCACTTCAGCCTGGGCCACAGAGCGAGACTCCGTCTCAAAAAAAAAAAAAAAAAGAAAAAACAACTGATGCATTTTTGTATGATTGATTAAAAGTATAATTTCCCTCTAGATCAAACAAATGATAGAAGTCTGTTGAAGCTTTGTCCTGACCTATCCTGGAATTAGAAGAATACTCTGGAGAAAGGAGCATTGTAAGCACAAAGAATAAGATTTCTCAATCCTGAGATAGAGAATTAAAGTCTAACTCTCCAAATGTAAGTCATCTGTATTCTACATATTTTTCATCCCTCAGTTTTTATTGCTATTCAGGTTTTAGTAGAAATAATGTGCTGACAATATCGTTTGGATTTTTTCCTCTACAAAATATGCAGGTATTTTGGTTGTAACTTCTAAATATTGATTTGTGTCAATACTTACTAACATAATATAAAGTGATATCTTACAATAATAATATTTAATGTAAAATAGATTAATATTAATTGTATTTTCTGGTGGAGGGCTGTTGAGAATTTTGAGTATTTTGATGAAAAGAAGGAAATTTCCTTTGATATAGTATCTGCAGTTTTGCCATTATAATCTGTTTTTGCTCTAAACTTTGTTTTTTTGTCTTTTTTCTTTTTTCATATCTGAGAATAAGACTATCTTAATATATCTGCTTGAATCTACCACCTGGTAAAAGATACATTAATTTCTTTATTCACTCAGCATGGTGAAATTGAATTGGACTGAATTTGTATCTATAATCTGCTACACAAATGTATCAATTTTGTTGGCTCAGTGTACTGGAAAGACTGATTCCCTATTTGTTAGGAAAAACTTAAAAGATACGTATTAATGAGTATATAGAAACACAGAATTTTGTTGCTGTTCAGAAGTTGGTAGACAGAAGGAGGACTGAAGCTAAATACTTGTCTTAGGACAATTACTTAGGAAGAAATCCCTTGTTTTTTGTGACAACTTTTTTTTTTTTTTTTTTTTTTTTTTTTTTGAGACGGAGTCTCGCTCTGTCACCAGGCTGGAGTGGAGTAGTGCGATCTCGGCTCACTGCAACCTCCGCCTCCTGGATTCAAGTGATTCTCCTGCCTCAGACTTCCTGAGTAGCTGGGACTACAGGAGTGCGCCACCACACCTAGCTAACTTTTGTATTTTTAGTAGAGACGGGGTTTCACCGTTTTGGCCAGGATGGTCTCGATCTCTTGACCTAGTGGTCCGCCCACCTCGGCCACCCAAACTGCTGGGATTACAGGCATAAGCCACCGTGCCTGGCCCAAAACATTTTAAAATAATTGAACTAGATAGAAAAACCTTGAAGAAATACTACAAACCTTATCATTCTTTTCACTAACATGAAACAACTTTTCTTTTTTTTTTTTTTTTTTTTTGAGACGGAGTCTCGCTCTGTCGCCCAGGCTGGAGTGCGGTGGCCGGATCTCAGCTCACTGCAAGCTCCGCCTCCCGGGTCTACGCCATTCTCCTGCCTCAGCCTCCCGAGTAGCTGGGATTACAGGCGCCCACCACCTCGCCCGGCTAGATTTTTGTATTTTTTAGTAGAGACGGGGTTTCACCGTGTTAGCCAGGATGGTCTCAATCTTCTGACCTCGTGATCCGCCCGTCTCGGCCTCCCCAAGTGCTGGGATTACAGGCTTGAGCCACCGCGCCCGGCCGAAACAACTTTTCTTATTGAAAAGTGTGATGAAACTTTAAAAGCCTATTTAAATTTGGTGGGTCAGTAGTGCACTCCCATTCATGGTTTGAGGCTGATGAAGAATTAGAAAATAATGCTGTTCACAGAAAAATCTTGGTGACTCTCTGCTCTACACAAATATAATGAACAAATTATAGCACAGATTATAGTGGCTGAACTGCAGAAATACAAAGTTGAGTGGAAAACCTCTACCCCCCCCAAAATTATACAGTATATTAAATTTATATATATATAAATTGGAACTTATATATATATATAAATTGAAACATATACATATATATAGTTGCAAAGTAAACTTTAGTGTTTGGGGATGAAACAAGTGATGATAACAAAATTGGAATAATGGTTAAATTGTAGGTAGGTAGTAAATTGAGATGGAGGTTCCAGAATTTTCTGGTATGTTGGAAACATTCTGTTTGTTCACCTGTCTGATAGTTGCATGGAGGTTTGTTTTATGAAAATCTATTGGTGAGAAACTGGATGCTTTTCTGCTAAGGTCAGGGACAAGGCAACGATGTTCCTTCTCACCGCTCCTATTCCACATTATACTGGAAGTCCTAGCTAGGGCAAGAAGACAAAAAAAGGAAACAAGAGACATTCTGATTGGGAGGGAAGAAATAAAACTGTTGATTTGCAAATGCCATGATTGTCTATGTAGAAAATCCCATATAATCAATAACGACATAAACTCCTGAAACTAATGAGTGATTAGTGTTAACACAAGGTTAATATACAAAAGTCAATTGCTTTCTCAGATGCCAGCAATGAACAATTGGGGTTTTAAATTAATAATACAATACTATTTATATTAACAGCAAAAATATAAATGCTTAGGTATAAATCTAATAAAATATGTATAAGATAAATATTAGGGAAACAATAAAACTCTGATGAAAGAAAATCAAAGAAGATCTAAATAAATGGAGAGATAGTCCCTGTTCATGGATAGATGGATTCAGTATTTAGATGTCACTTCTTTCTAAGTTGATATGTATATTCAACACAATCCCAGTCAAAATCCCAGCAAGTTATTTTGTGGATATTGACAAATTAATTCATGAGTTTATTCGGAAAGGAAGAGGCTCATGTTAGCCAAATAATATTGAGGAAGGAAAAGAAAATCAGAGGACTGACAGTCCCCAACTTTAAGACTTAGTATAAAGCTAAGTAATCAAGACAATAGGGTATTGTTGAAAGAACATAGATAGATCATTGAAACAGAGTAGAAAACTCAGAAATGGACCCACACAAGTATAGTCAATTCATCTTTAACAAAGGAGCAAAGGCAATTCAAGGAAGAAAGGACAGTCTTTTCAACAAATAGTGCTTAAATGACTGGACATTTATGTGTTAAAAATTTAATCTAGACAGACCTTATACCTTTCATGAAAGTGAACTCAAAATGGATCACAAAGCTAAATATAAAACAACTATAAGACTTCTAGAAGATAACATAGAGGAAAATGTTAGTAACCTTGGGTTTGCTGATGACTTTTTAGATAGATCAAAAATATGATCTGTGAAAAAAATTAATAAGTTGGATTTCATCAAAATTAAAAATTTCTGTTTTGAGGAAAGCTACTGTTAAGAGAATGAAAAGATAAGCCACACACTGGGAGAAAATATTTGTGAAACAGGTATCTGATAAAGGATTTGTATCTAAAATATACCAGGAAGAACTCTTACAAATAATAAGAAAACATATGACCAGGTGCGGTGGCTCATGCCTGTGATCCCAAAACTTTGGGAGTTCCAAGGTGGGCAGATCGCTAGGTCAGGAGATCAAGACCATCCTGGCTAACATTGTGAATCCTCGTCTCTACTGAAAATACAAAAAATTAGCCAGGCACGGTGGCATGCACCTGTAGTCCCACCTACTCAGGAGACTGAGGCAGGAGAATTGCTTGAACCCGGGAGGTGGAGGTTGCAGTGAACCAAGATTGCACCACTGCACTACTGCCTGGGTGACAGAGTGAGATTCTATCTCAAAAATAAATAAATAAATAAAATAAGAAAACATATAACTCAATTAAAAAATGGGCAATAGCTCTAAACATATACCTAACTAAAGAAGATTTACATATGACAAGTAAACATATGAAAAGACGTTCAATATTGTATGTCATTAGATAATTGCAAATTAAAACATTGAGGTACCAGTACAGACTTATTAGAATGGCAAAAATCCAAAACACTGATAACACCAAATGATGGTGAGGATGTGAAGCAGTGGGAATTCTTACTCATTGCTGGTGGAATGCAAAGTCATATAGCCACTTTGAAAGACAGTTTAGTACTTTCTTACAAAGCTAAACAGAATCTTACTATGTGATCCAGCAATGACACTCCAAAGTATGAAATGAGTTGAACTCCAAATGAGCTGAAAATGTAACTCCACAGAAAAACTTGCACAAGAACATCTATAACATGCAACTTTAGGGTAACTTGGTTAAGCATCCCAGATGTCTTTCAATAGGCTAATGGATAAACAAACTGTGATACATCCAGAAAAGGGAATATTATTCAATAATAAAAAGAAATGAGCTACCAAACCACAAAAAGACATGGAAGAACCTTAAATGCGTACTGCTAAGTGAGTGAAGCTATATGAAGAGGCTGCATACTGTATGATTCCAACCACAGGCATATGCTATTTTGTGGTGGTTCACTTTATTGTGCTTTGCGGAAACTATGTTGTTTTACAAATTGAAGGTTTGTGGCAACCCTGAGTTGAGCAAGTCTATTGGTGCCACTGATATGGTTTGGCTCTCTGTCACCACCCAAATCTCATCTCATAGCTCCCATAATTCCCATGTGTTATGGGACGGACCCAGTGGGAGATAATTGAATCATAGGGCCAGGTTTTTCCTGTGCTGTTCTCGTGATGGTGAATAAGTCTCAGGAGATCTGATGGTTTTAAAAACGAGTTTGGGCTGGGCACAGTGGCTCAGGCCTGTAATCCCAGCACTTTGGGAGGCTGAGGCAGGCGGATCAGGAGGTCAAGAGATTAAGACCATCCTTGCTAACATGGTGAAACCCTGTCTCTACTAAAAAATACAAAAAATTAGCTGGATCTGGTGGCAGGCGCCTGTAGTCCCAGCTGCTCAGGAGGCTGAGGCAGGAGAATGGCATGAACCCAAGAGGCGGAGCTTGCAGTGAGCGGAGATTGCACCACTGCACTCCAGCCTGGGTGAAAGAGCGAGACTCCATCTCAAAAAACAAAACAAAAAAACAAAACAAAAGAAACATGAGAGTTTGCCTGCACAAGCTTTCTCTTTGCATGCTGCCATCCATGTAAGACATGACTTGCTTCTCCTCACCTTCCACTATGATTGTGAGGCCTCTCCAGTCACGTGGAACCGTGAGTTTATTAAACTATTTTCCTGTATAAATGACCCAGTCTTGGGTATGTCTTTATGAGCAGTGTGAAAATGGACTAATACAGTAAATTGGTATCAGTAGAGTGGGGCACTGCTGAAAAGTTACACAAAAATGTGGAAGTTATTTTGGAACTGGGTAACAGGCAGAGGTTGGAACAGTTTGGAGGGCTCAGAAGAAGACAGGAAAACATGGGAAAGTTTTGAACTTCCTAAAGACTTGTTGAATGGCTTTGCCCAAAATGCTGATAGTGATATGGACGATAAAGTCTAGGCTGAGGTGGTCTCAGATGGAAATGAGGAACTTGTTGGGAACTGGAGCAAAGGTGACTTTTGTTATGTTTTAGCAAAGAGACTGGTGGCATTTTGTCCCTGCCCTAGAGATTTTTGGAACTTTGAACTTGAGAGAGATGATTTAAGATATGTAGCAGAGGCCGGGCGTGGTGACTGAAGCCTGTAATCTCAGCACTTTGGGAGGACAAGACGGGTGGATCACGAGGTCAGGAGATCGAGACCATCCTGGCTAACATGGTGAAACCCCGTCTCTACTAAAAAAAAAATACAAAAAAACTAGCTGGGCGATGTGGCGGGCGCCTGTAGTCCCAGTTACTTGGGAGGCTGAGGCAGGAGAATGGCATAAACCCGGGAGGTGGAGCTTGCAGTGAGCTGAGATCACGCCATTGCACTCCAGCCTGGGTGACAGAACGAGACTCCGTCTCAAAAAAAAAAAAAAAAAAAAAAAAAAAAAAAAAAAAAAAAAAAAAAAAGATATGTAGCAGAAGAAATTTCTAAGCAGCAAAGCATTCAAGAGGTAACTTGGGTGCTGTTAAAGGCATTCAGTTTCATAAGGGAAGCAGAGCATAAGAGTTTGGAAAATTTGCAGCCTGACAATACCATAGAAAAGAAAATCCCATTTTCTGAGAAGAAATTCAAGCCTACTGCAGAAATTTGCATACATAATGAGGAGCTGAATGTGAATCCCCAAGACAATGGGGAAAATATCTCTGTGGCATGTCAGAGGTCTTCATGGCATCCTCTCCCCCTAGGCCAGTAACCTAAGAGAAAAAAGTTGTTTTATGGACTGGCTCAGGGTCCCCATGCTGGGTCTAGCCTAGGGATTTGGCGCTCTGCATCCCAGCCACTCCAGCCATGGCTGAAAGGGACTAATGTAGAGCTAGGGCTGTGACTTCCACGGGTTCAAGCCTCAAGCTTTGGCAGCTTCCATGTGGTGTTGAGCCTGCAGGTACACAGAAGTCAAGAACTGGGGTTTGGGAACCTCTGCCTAGATTTCAGAGGATGTGTGGAAATACCTGCAAAGGCAGAGTTTGCTGCAGGGGTGGGTCCTAATGGGAAATCACTGCTAGGGCAGTGCAGAAGGGAAATGTGGGGTCAGAGCCCCCACACAGAGTCCCTACTGGTGCGCTGCCTAGTGGAGCTGTGAGAAGAGGGCCACCGTTCTCCAGACCCCAGAATAATAGATCCACGGACAGCTTGCACCATGTGCCTGGAAAAGCCACAGACTGTGCCAGCCGGTGAAAGCAGCTGGGAGGGAGGCTATACCCTCCCATTGGTTTGAAATGTGAAGACATGAGATTTGGGAGGGGCCAGAGGTGGAATGATATGGTTTGGCTGTGTGTTCTCAGCCAAATCTTATCTTGTAGCTCCCGTAATTCCCATGTGTTGTGGGAGGGGCCCAGTGGGAGATAATTGAATCATGGGGCAAGTCTCTCCCATGTTGTTCTCATGATAGTGAATAAGCCTCAGGAGATCTGATGGTTTTAAGAATGATGATTTCCATGCATAAGCTCTCTCTTTGCCTGCTGCCATCCATGTAAGACATGACTTGCTCTTCCCTGCCTTCTGCCATGATTGTGAGGTCTCCCCAACCATGTGGAACTGTAAGTCCATTTCACTTCTTTCTTTTGTAAACTGCCGTGTCTTGGGTATGTCTTTATCAGCAGCATGAAAACGGACTAATACAGCCGCTTTTCCAACAGAATGTGGTCACTTTGTGTCTGTATCACATTTTGGTAATTCTTGCAATATTTGAAACTTTTCATGTTATTATATCCATTATGGTGAGCTGTGATCAGTGGTCTTTGATGTTACTATTGTAATTGTCGGGGGCCTAGAAACTGGATGCGTGTAAAACAGCAAACTTAATTGATAAATGTTATGTGTGTTCTGATTGCTGCACCAACTGGTCCTTCCCCTGTATCTCTCCTTCTCCTCAGGCTTCCTTCCCTCTTCCCTAAAACACAACAATGTTGAAATTAGGCCTAGTAATAAACATGCAATGACCTCTAAGTGTTCAAGTGAAAGGAAGGGTCACATATCACTCACTTTAAATCAAAAGTTAGAAATGATTCAGTTTTGTGAGGAAGGCATGTGGAAAGCCAACAGAGGCTGAAAGTTAGGCCTCTTATGCCAAACAGCCCAAAGTTCTGAATGCAAAGGAGCAGTTATCAAAGAAAATTAAAAGTGCTAATTTAGTGAACATATGAGTGATAAGAAAATGCAACAGGCTTATTGTTGATATTAATAAAGTTTTAGTGGTCTGGAGAAAAGATCAAGCCAGCCACAACATTCCCCTAAGCCAAAGCCTAATACAGAGCATGGCCCTAACTCTCTTCAATTTGGTAAAGGCTGAGAGAGGTGAGGAAGATGCAAGAAAAATGTTTGAAGCTAACAGAGGTTGGTTATAAGCCAACTTCATAACATAAAAGTTTGAGGTGAAACAGCAAATGCTGATGTAGAAGCTGTAGCAAGTTATCCAGAAGATCTAGCTAAAATCATTGATAACGTTGGCTACATTATATACAGATTTTCAATGTAGATAGAACAATCTTTTATTGTAAGAAGTTGCTGTCTAGAAATTTTCTAGCTAGAGAAGTGATGTCAATGCTTGGCTTCAAATCTTCAAAGGACAGGCTGACTTTTTGGTTAGAGGCTAATACAGCTGATGACTTTAAGTTGAAGCCAGTGCTCATTTACCATTTTGAAAATCCTAGGGCCGGGCCGGGCGCGGTGGCTCAAGCCTGTAATCCCAGCACTTTGGGATGCCGAGACAGGCGAATCACAAGGTCAGGAGATCGAGACCATCCTGGCTAACCTGGTGAAACCCCGTCTCTACTAAAAAATACAAAAAACTAGCTGGGCGAGGTGGCGGGCGCCTGTAGTCCCAGCTACTCGGGAGGCTGAGGCAGGAGAATGGCATGAACCCGAAAGCCGGAGCTTGCAGTGAGCTGAGATCTGGCCACTGCACTCCAGTTTGGGTGACAGAGCAAGACTCCGTCTCAAAAAAAAGAAAAAAAAGAAAATCCTAGGGCCTTAATAATTAAATGCTAAATCTACTCTATCTTTGTTCTAGAAATGAAGCAACAAAGCCTGGATGACAGCACATATGTTTCAGCATGGTTTACTGAATATTTTAAGCCCATTGTTGAGGCCTCCTGCTCAGGAAAAGTTTCTTTCAAAATATTACTGCTCATTAATAATGTACCTGGGCCAGGTATGGTGGCTTACACCTGTATCCCAGCATTTTGAGAGTTTGAGGCCAGGAGTTGAAAACCAGCCTGGACAACATAGTGAGACCTCATCTCTGCAAAAAATTTAAAAAATTAGCTGGGTGTGGTGGGATGCCCCTGTAGCCCCAGCTACTTAGGAAGCTGAGGCAGGAGGATCACTTGAGCCTGGGAGGTGGAGGCTGCAGTTGAGCTATTATTGTACTACTACTCCAGCCTTGGTGACAGAGTGAGACTGTCTCTAAAAAGAAGATAAAAAATGATGCATTTGGTCACCCAAGAACTCCAATGGAGATTAATGTTGTTTTCATGCCTGTTAACACATCCATTCTGTAGCCCAGCGATCAAGAAGTAATTTCCACTTTGAAGTCTTGTTATTTAAGAGATATATTTCATAAGTCTATACCTGCTATAGATAGTAGATTCCTCTGATGGATCTGGGCAGAGTCAATTGAAAACCTTCTAGAAAGGATTCATATTTCTGATGCCATTAAAAACATTCATAGTTCATGAAATATGGTCAATATATCAACATTAACAGGAGTTGGAAGAAATTCATTCCAACTCTTTTGAATGACTTTGAGGGGTTCGAGACATAAGCAGAGGACATAACTTCAGATGTAGTGGAAATAAAAAGAGAACTAGAATTAGAATTGGAGCCTGAAGATGTGAGGAAATTGCTGCAATCTCATGATAAAACTTTAATAAATGAGGAATTGCTTCCTAGGGATAAGCAAAGAAAGCAGTTTCTTGAGATAGAATCTACTCCTGACAAAGATTTTGTGAACACTGTTGAAATGACAATAGAGGGTTTAGAATACATATAACTTAGTTGACTAAACAGCAATAGGGTTTGAAAGGATTGACTCTAATTTTAAAAGAAGTTCTACTGTAGGTAAAATGCCACCAAATGGCATTCATGGCATGCTACAGAGAAATCTTTAGTAAAAGGAAGAGCCAATCAATGTGAAAAACTTCATTGTTGTCTTATTTTATGAAATTTTGAGACTTGCCTTTAGCAACCACACCCTGATGAGTCAGCAGCCTTAAAGATCCATGGAAGACCCTCCATTAGCAAAATGATTATGACTCACTAAAGGCTCAGATGATCCTTAGCAATTTTGGGCAATAAAACATTTTTAAGTTAAGGCATGTACATTTTTTAAGACATAATGCTCTTGCATACTCAATCTACTACAGTATAATATACATATAACTTTTATATGCACTGGACATACCAAAGAATTTATGTGACTTGCTTCATTGTGATACTCACTTTATTATGGTAGTCTGATAACTGAACCTGTGATACCTCCAAGGTATGCTTGTATGTGACATTCTGGAAAAGGCAAAAGTAAAACAGATCAGTGGTTGCCAGGCGTTATGGGGGAGGGAGAAATAAATAGGCAGAACAAGGAAGATTTTTATGGTAGTACAGCCATTCTCTATGATATTTTAATGTTGGACACATGGCATTATGTGTTTGTCAAAAATTATAGGCCTGTACAAAACAAAGAGTGAATCCTAGTATAAACTCTGGACTTCAGTTAATGGTAATGTGTCAGTAGGGGTTCATCAGTTGTGGCACATGTACCACACTAATGTAATAGAGGAAACCGGGTTTGTGTTGGGGTTGTGGGAGAAGCAATACATGGGAACTCTGTACTTCTCAATTTTCCTGTAAAGCTACAGGAGTACTTTAAAGTCTATTAATTAAAAAAAAGAAAAGAAAACATTGAGCTGTCATCTTTATTTCAGATACTTCTTTGCATGTGTAATGTAATTCAAAGTAAAAAAGAATTAAAAAGGCAATCTCAATGATTCTAAGTAGAATTCTGAGACAAATTGAGCTAATTTGATCTGTCAATATTGAATATTCAAAGGTAAAAACACAGAATTTAAAAAACAATATCTTGTGATGTTACAAAGCAGTGTATTTTATTTCAGGAAAGTGCTAATGTCCATAGATGAGGACCTGTCTGTTTCCATATATTTAATAACTTTTAATCACAGTTTATTAATCTAGCACAAACTTGTCTTTAATATAGATGTTTCAGTTTCAAATGAAAATATAGATATATAACATTAAATATAAGAATATCCATGCTATAGTAATGAGCCACTTATCTTTATTGAATTGTTTATGGTTTCTTTCCTTAAATTTTAATATAATTTATGCAGTTGTCTATCATTCGGAGAAATACTTAATATTTAATCTAAGTGGGACTTTATTTTGTTAATTTTATGTTAGTATATTGTAAAGAAAATGAAAAAGACAGATAATCTTCGTATTCTTTCTTTGGCGTGAAATTTTAAAATACACTTTCAGTTTTAAAATTACCAGATATGGGGTGTTTTCTTGTCTCTCTTTTCTTTTTTTTTCTTTTTCTTCCTTTCCTTTCTCTTTTTCTTCTTTACTTTCTTCTTTCTTTTTCCATATTTTCAAGTGGTTAATTTTCCCAGGAGTGAACATTATCTTATTTAGTTGGTTGACATTAAGAAAAACCAGGAATTTATTATTCATAAAAATGAAATATAAAAAATCTCCCTTTTCTTCAGGCTCTGGATATAGCTAGGCTCAACACAAATGTCTAGGGAGAATGCATCTGTTGCTATTGCATTTATTTTTTTTTTTTGTTTCTCTGAAAACTTGGCATTTGTAAGATATCTATGATTTTGATTTGTCTTGGCCAAAGCCCAGATTACCAAGGAATTACATTTTGAACATATTCAACTAAGAATTATCTTTGTAGCAACTTTTCCTTTGCCATATTGAAATTTTGGGAATAAAATCAGATTTTGTTTTAAAAACCAGCTATGTTTCTTTCTAGTGCCAGAATGATTTTTTTATATTTTAAAGCGGAGTAAAGCAATGCTTATAGTCTATCTAAAACTTATTTTAAGCATACTGTGGAGAAAAGAGCCCCATTTTTGCATTTGCAGACCTGGGTTCAAATGTTTGCTCTGCCAGTTAGAATTTATATTGATTTTTGGTAAGTTTTGCATGTGAAAAAAGCAATAATAATAATAATAATAATAGTTTCTTTATTTGGTTATATAAAAGTTAAATGATCAAATATTTAAAATACCTGACACATAGCTGGCACTTATTTGATGGTAGTAGTCTCTCTTTTGCCCTTTATTCTTTCTATATGTAGGGATAAGTGTACAAATAAATGTGTGTATGCTTATGTGCATATATGTGTTTGTACAGCCACACATACTTATGTATGTACTTATGTGTCTGTTGTCTTCTCTCTCTCTCTAACGTGTATTGTGTAATATTTTATGTAGCCACTTATTCTATTAAATTATGAGGGAAATAATTCTTATAGGAATGATATAGTTATTGAATTCAGGAAACATGGATTCTATGCACCACATAAAGTTATTTTAAAAGTTACTACGTTTTTGTGTCCTCGTATTTCTGTAACTTTATATTAACCTGAATTTTTAAACCTGGAATATTTATAAATCCTTAAAAGGGGATATGATGGATATTTATGTTTCTTCTACAAATTCCCAGAAGGCATTGGAGAAATAGTGTTTTTCTTCTTCTTCAACATGTAATTCACAGAATAATATACTGCTACATCTTGATTAGTGTTCAGAAAGATGTGCATTGGTCAACTTGAGAAGATGTATGGGAATATAAGAAACGAGATAATCTATTTATTAAATGTCCAGAAAGAGAAGTGTCAGTTTTGAAAAGATGGAAAATGCAAGATGGGAGTTGAATCTTTCTTAAAAATTGATGTTCGTGTGATTCAGGTTTTACTAAATAGCAAGGCACCAGTTTCCTGAGAAGGTTTGTACAGCTGAGTGTGTGCATAACTGATTTGGATCTTTATCTTTGTAGAATAGTAATTCAACAAAATGAGGCATAATACTACATGTTCTCTTATAATGATGTAGGCTTTCTAGCAAAAGCAGCTGTTACTATCCTAAGAAAGTAGCCTGTGTATCTTGCCTAAATATCTTATCTGAATTTGAATCTTGTGACTGCTGAATAACTACCTCAAATCTTAACTAATTGGCTGCTCTCAGACACTAAAGAGAGGGTTGTAACAAAGAAGCAGAATACTTAAATGAGGGATAAAATCCATCAAGCTAAGTATTTATCACAAAAGCCTGAACTCTTAATTTTAAGTGATATTGTTTTCAAACGCAAACTAGTTAAAACCTGTGTTTTCTCTATATTTCTTCTGGTTATAAAGACAGGATGGTAAAGACAAGACTTGTTAAACACAAAATGAGCGGTAACCTCCAAATCTACTTACTCGTTAAGTCCACTTCTGTGTTAAGGATGCTGTGTTATCTGGGACCAGGGACTAAGTATTTCCAGAACGAGTAATTCTTTTTCAGTGGATGCATCTATGATCTAGTTTTGTGGAGCTGACAACTCGACTCATACCACGATTCTTACTCATTTTTATTATAGCCATGGGTAACAATGTTAAGGAGTAGCAAGGTGGTTTTGGGTCAGACACTATAGAATAGTTTGAAAGTATATATTCTTCACATATATGACCTAATGACCATTTCCATTTAACTCTCTTAAATGTTTAGTGATTTTATTATTGTACAACCTAAAAGCTCTCAAGTTTCTGTTTTGTAAATAAGAAAGTACCATTTTTCTACATATGGTGTTATCTTTTACTTTTGTCCAGAATGCATTAAGTGTTTTTTTTTTTTTTTTTTTTTTTTTTTTTTTTTTTTTTTTTTTTGAGACGGAGTCTCGCTCTGTCGCCCGAGCTGGAGTGCAGTGGCTGGATCTCAGCTCACTGCAAGCTCCGCCTCCCGGGTTTACGCCATTCTCCTGCCTCAGCCTCCCGAGTAGCTGGGACTACAGGCGCCCGCCACCTCGCCCGGCTAGTTTTTTGTATTTTTTAGTAGAGACGGGGTTTCACAGTGTTAGCCAGGATGGTCTCGATCTCCTGACCTCGTGATCCGCCCGCCTCGGCCTCCCAAAGTGCTGGGATTACAGGCTTGAGCCACCGCGCCCGACCGCATTAAGTGTATTAAGACCTAACATCTTTACCTAAAATAAATACACATCAACCATCTCAGATAGTGGTAGCTATAAAAAAGCATTTGCTGATCTGCTGATCTGGACAAATTGGTTAAGAATGTTTTTCATTGAAAATTATGTTAAAGATTCTCTTTCCTCTAGAATCCAAAGTGGTAACTTTCTGTAAAATTTGTATTTTGAGATATTCTAAATATACAGAAAATGACATAATAGGCACTCATATTCAAACTTGACATGTTAACATTTTATTTCTTCAGATCTCACTCTTTTTAAGAACTACAGTGCCACAAAATAGTAAATATTGTGTCTTCTGATCTTGTACCTTTTTCTCCCTCTAGATTTATTTCACTATGTTGAAGTAGTGTTTATCTGTATTCTCACATTTTTGTTTTTGGGGATTTTAAAATTTATATTAGCGGCATCATATCAAATCTACCCCTTTGAAAATTTTTTCTTTCAAAATTACATTTAGGGGATTTATACACATTGATCCACACAGGTTTGATTTCTCTTTTCTCCTCTTCTCCTTCTCCTTCTCCTTCTCCTTCTCCTTCTCCTTCTCCTTCTCCTTCTCCTTCTCCTTCTCCTTCTCCTTCTCTTCTCTTCTTTCTCTTCTGTTCTCTTCTCTTTCCAGGGTCTCAAGTCTGTTGCACAGGCTGGAGTGCAGTGGTGCAATCTCAGCTCACTGCGGCCTCAACCTCCCAGGCTCAGGTGATCTTCTCGCCTCCGCTCCCCTGAGTAGTTGGGACTACAGGTGCACACCACCATGCCCGGGTAATTTTTGTATTTTTTGTAGAGTCGGGATGTCACCATATTGCCCAGGCTAGTCTTGAACTCCTGGTCTCAAGTGATTTGCCCTCCTTGGCCTCTCAGAGTGTTGGGATTATAGGCATGAGCCACTGCACCAACCCATGTCTGATTTCTTAGGGTTTTTTTTTTTTTTAAGCTTTTATTGAATTTTAACTTACATATGGAAAGCTGCACAAATCATAAATGCACATCTTGAAGAATTTCACAGAATGAACACACTTGTGTAATCGGTGCCTAGCTCCAGTAACACATTTGTTTGTACTCTAAAAGTCCCACCATGCTTTATCTGCTTTTTAGTTACTATCTTCCAATCCTTACCCCAGGGTAACCATATTCTTACCCTTAACAACATAGATTAGTTTTGTCTGTTTTTGAACTGTATATAAATGGAATCATTTGGTATAGTCTTCTGTGTCTGGGCTTTTTTTCTCAATATTAGCTGTGTGAACTCCCTTGTTGTTACTGTGTATAGTTAAGTGTCTCTCCTGAGTGCTATCCGTAATCACATGAATATACCATTTACTTGCATTTGTTCTATTTGGGGGTGTTTTGGTTGTTTTCCTGTGTTTGGCTATTAGGAATTATACTGCTCTGAAGATTATTGTACATGTCTTTTACTTGTTACGTTTATCTGTGTACCTAGGAGAATTTTTGTATTATCAGGTATCCATAGCATAGTGTCAACTTAGTGTCTGTATTATAGGTTATCTGTACAATGCTGTCATCATTAGTAGATAGTCTTCTAGAGCAGTTGTTCCACTTTACCCTTATACCATCAATGTGTGAAAGTTTAAATTGTTCCACACTCAGGTTGTCTTTCTTATTTTTGTCTTCTGGGTGGGTAATAATTCATTTGTTTTTAATTGCTCTATAACATTCTATAGTTTGAATAAAGCATGATTATTTATAAATCCCTTCCTTAGTAGATGGACAATTTGATTGCTTTCCATTTCTTACAATCAAATAATACTTCAATGAATATATCTATTTATATATGGTTTTGTGCATCTGTTTGAGAGTTTCTTTAAGATTATAAGTTGAAGTGGGATGTATGAGTTTTAGACAATAATATACTTTTGTTTTTATTTTGTATTGACAAGTACAGATTGTATATATTTGTGGTATATGACATGATATTTTCATATATGTATATTTTGTGGACTGGTTAAATCAAGCTATTTAACATATGCATTACCACACAAAACATATTTTATCGTGGTGAGAACACTTAAAACCTGTTCTCTTAGCAATTTTCATGTATACAATATATTATTATTTATAGTCAGACATGATGTACAATAGATCTCTTGAACTTACTCCTTCTGTCTAACTGAAATTATATGTCCTTTGACCAACATCTCCCCAATTCCTCCTTCCCCCAGCATCTTTATTTATATGATATATTGCTAAATTTTTCTCTAGTGGGGCTGTACCATTAAGTCATATTTTGGTTTTATTACGAATCATACATATGGAGTGTAAAGTGTAGTGATGCCTCTTTAAAAACAGTATTATGCAAAGCTTAATAACAATTTGTAGGAAATGTAGTGGGGGAGAGATGAAACATTCTTTGCAGCTACTGGCATAAAATTAAAGCTTCCATCATTATTTTCTCTGTTGCATTATTCATTATGATGTTGCCATGAAATGCACACTCTGGAATCCATTACAATTCATGTAAATTCTCTCAAGATCTTTAGGTAGGATCTTTAAATTTTTGAAGATTTCTTCTTTATGATAGTTCTTTTTCCCTATATTATATAGTCATTGCATATATTTTGATCTTGACATTTTACCATCCAGTGACATTACATACCAAGGTACTTTGGAAAGTTTATATAATTAAATTAATGGATATACACATTTTGTGACATTCAAAGGATTTGATTCTAAGCAAAATGGCGATGTGAGATACAACTTGTTCTAGTTGCTCCCATTGAATTTTATGAAAATTTCATGTGCTTGTATTTTATAATTTTAACTTGATAATGCCAAGATATTTTCCTTGTATTAGCTGTAAGAACAGACAGAGTTAATGTTGGTAGAATGACCAAAGCAACCTTTAATCTAGGTTCTTAAATTTGACACTATTAGTAAGGTAGGTCAGCATTTTTCTCAAAGAAAGAAATCTAATTAGTTTACTTGTAACTATTTCTTTTTTTATAATTTTCATTTTCTCTCAATGCCATTTTCCCCCACCCAGGATCTTTAATTAGTCTTGATCTAGTCAGCCCTCAGTTTCTCTGTTCAGTTGAGAAACGCATATTGCTGCACAGAGTATCTTTCAGTCACTGTCCCTCCCTCTTTTTCTTTATGAACATCAATACAATCTCCTCTCCACAAACAAATGTATTTTGAATGAACAAAACACAATTAAATATCAACTCAAAATTCTATGTAGATTTTTCAGAGTAAAATTGTGTTGGTAAATTTTAACTGAGTACCCAATTATTGCCAGCATCTTAACTTTTCCAAACCTTTTATATTTAACTATTTATAAGAAGGCTTGTACAAATGACAATTTTGGTTTAGTTGGTCAGTTGTAAAATCATATTGCTATGACATTCCTGTCTTTTGTTAATATTTTTCCTATGATTAAAGTGACCTGAGATTGACTTTGTCAGCTTTTATTATTTTTCAATCTAGCAATATTTGAATTTAAATCTCTATAGATCATGCATTGAGGCAATTTAAGAAATATAATTTCTCAACAGTTTCATTATTGAGATGAATACTAATATATGTATTGTTTATATGCAGATCCTTACCTGAAACAACATTTTTGTTTTCTAGTAGATTTTAAGAATCAATATCATAAGGTACCATACTATTTCCCATTCTTGTCATTTCCAGTCAGTATTTTGTTAACTCCTACATGCCTTGTTCAAGCCTGTGTTTTCAATGCATAGCGTAGTGCTGGCACGTGGTCTGCACTTAATAAAACTATTCGGTGAATGAATTGATTTCAATATTCTTTCTCAGAAAAGAAAGTTGTCTATTTACCACAAGGTTAATGTTAGTCTGCCTTTAAATGCAATCTTTTGGAAGACTATGTTGAAAGGAATATGAAGACTTTACAGTGGTTGAACAGTTCACATATTTTAAGGCTATACTTGAAGGAAATAATCTTTTAAAAGGAAAAAATAGTTCCATTGTGTTAAACATAAAGAGCAAACCAGAAAACTGTGGCCAGATTATTATAGTGAGTTCTTTTTTACCTTTACAAAAACCACGTAGAATATAACTATTACTAGAAGTTCACTCTGAGGAAAACAGGGAAACTATCATCAGATTTGAGAATTTTTTTCTGGACTGTAACTCCTATGTATTTTCTTCTCTGCATTCTTGACTCTTGGACCAGTCTCGTTTTCTACAAGGTCGGGGATTGAATGATTGAATAAAGTACTGACTGATTACCTGAAAATGTTTATTTGAG
Source organism: Rhinopithecus roxellana (assembly GCF_007565055.1). Classification (NCBI taxonomy): domain Eukaryota; kingdom Metazoa; phylum Chordata; class Mammalia; order Primates; family Cercopithecidae; genus Rhinopithecus; species Rhinopithecus roxellana. Next base: position 4,675,812 of record NC_044554.1, on the reverse strand, counting down.
GATCCATGCTAGACCATGTAGCACATAACAGGTATGTTGGTCTACCTTAGTGGATGTCACCTCTTCTGTAATGTCATTGTGTTAGTATTTGGGGAAGGAGTGGATATAATTGCATGTGTTTAGACTGCTATGCTTAAGCAGAAGTTCTGAAATGATGTTACTGTTGCTACATCTAAACGACAGTTTTCAATTGCTTGTCTTCTCTGAAATATTTAACACTGGTGACTGCTTCCTCTTTCTATCATTCCATGTTCTCATGGTGTGTTCTCTTACTTACTCTTCCTAAGAATTTCTTGTGAGCCCTTTTTCTGCCCATCTCATACATTTATTTTCCTGTGTTCTTCCTTATCTTCTCACTCTGTACGTTATTCTAGATGAGCTCACTTACTCCCAAAGCCTTAACTACCATCTTTGGTGTTGGAATTCCTACTTTTGTATCTCTAGCTCATATTTCTTCTCTGAATTTGATATCTGAATTTAGTTGCCTCCTTGATATCCCTGCTTAAATGTCCCATAAGAATTCATCTAAATCCATGTATAGTATCAAGTACATTGTCAGCTCCTGCCCCACATATCAAACTATGCTTCTCTTATGACAGTTTCTGAATTAATAAATAACAGGCACGATTTTACACTCAATTGCCTAGTCTGAAATATTGGGTCATCCTGCACATCTCCCTTCTCATCTTCACTCTAAAATGTCTACTGGATCCATTGATTCAGTCTCCAAAATAGATTCCAGATGTGTTTATCTCACTACAGCCCAGTGATTCTATCCTAGTCTAAAACTTTCACTTGGATCACTGCAATGATCTCCTAATTGATTTACTCAATTTTTTATACCCTTTATCTACTCCAATTCACTAGGTAACAAAAATTACTTTTTTTTTTAAAAAAATGGATTTTTATTTTCTGCTTAAAATTTTGCTGTTTTCCTTTAAACATAGGGTAAAATCCAAATAACTCTTCAGCTTGGCCCTGCAAAGTCTGGATTGTGCCTGTCTCTCTAGCATCATCTTTCTTTACTCAGCATATTTCTGACTTTTCTTTCTTACTCCACCTATGCTGGTCTAATTTAATTAATTGATGGCTTTATGTTCTTGTGTGCCTTGTGACCTTTGTGCATAGCATTGCTTTTCTGTAGGACTGGGTAATGGATGCAGAGGTGAAAGATCAGGATGATTCTAAAATTTCGAACTTGGTAATTGTGTTTCTTTTGACAGATTTTATCTATCTATCTATCTATCTATCTATCTATCTATCTATCTATCTATCAATCAATCAAATCAAGGATTAAAGTATAACATGTATATAAGCTGTCACTAACCTAACCTTCTATAACTTAAAATATTTCAGAACTTTTCTTTGTATAGTGATCCTCCAAAGATTTCATGCCGTCCATGTCTCTTTGCGTATTGTGTTTTCTTTGTTTGTAAAGTACCCCTTCCTTATATGGTAAATGAACCTCTACTGTCCCTCAAGATCCAGTGGAAATAAGCTTCCTCTGGGAAGCGGGAGCCTTCGGAGTCATTGATGATAGTTTCCTTTATGTCATCCATGTACATTTTGCAGAAGATGCACCTGAAACATAAAAAAGTTAAGTAGCTGGTCCAATTACTAAGTGACACAGCCAGAATTTGAACTTTCACATGTCCGATTTTAAAGCATGAGCCTTTGTTTGATACAGTCATTGTTTAATAAACACTTATTAAATCAGTGGGTCAATAAAAAGATAAAACACTAAATGACCTAATTAGTAAAAAAGTTTTAATGGGATCAAGGATAAAAGTGTCTTAACTGATATAGAAAATAAAGATTTGATAAAGAAATCTGTATCTGTAGAATGGTTCAACTTCTATGCCAGTTAAAGTTAACCTTGCTTTGTAATATCTTAAGATGCCTCTGGTTCTCAAAAAAGGTATGAAGCTGAACTTTAGTAAAATAGGGCATGGAATGAACAAATTTCTCTTAATTAAAAAGGGCAAATATATATCATATACCTTTTTCATATACTTTAATTGTTTTATGCATTTGTGCCTTATTCCCCTGAACTTGATTGTTAGCTTCTTTGTACAAAAATATTTCTTATATTTTCTTGGTGTCTCTTGTAATATCCAGTTCTACTTGATAACTATTTCTTGTGTGCAAAATAAATGATGGTGACTTATCTCTTCATAACTTCATTTTAGTAATAAAACTTCAAATATTTTCAAATAGTGATGTAACTGATTTTTTTTTTTTTTTTTTTTTTTTTTTTTTTTTTTTTTGAGACGGAGTCTCACTCTGTCGCCCGGGCTGGAGTGCAGTGGCCGGATCTCAGCTCACTGCAAGCTCCGCCTCCTGGGTTCACGCCATTCTCCTGCCTCAGCCTCCCGAGTAGCTGGGACTACAGGCGCCCGCCACCTCGCCCGGCTAGTTTTTTTGTATTTTTTAGTAGAGACGGGGTTTCACAGTGTTAGCCAGGATGGTCTCGATCTCCTGGCCTCGTGATCCGCCCATCTCGGCCTCCCGAAGTGCTGGGATTACAGGCTTGAGCCACCGCGCCCGGCCTGTAACTGATTTTTTAATGCAAACCATTAATTTGAAGCATTAATGTACAAGAAAAGTGGAACCAACTGTTTAAACTAGGTTCAATACTGTCTTTTTAAAGAAGAAAAGTACTCAGGTATGCATGATGTCAAGGACAGTCAGTGGAGAAAAAGCAGTTTGTTTTGGATCTAGCTTAGAAGAATGTAATATTCTAACATTTAACTAGTAGGTGAGTTTAAATATCTGTACACCTCTGTTTTAGAACTTGTTTTGCCTTTTACTTTTCATTTTCTTTCAAATATCAAGAGATATTCACATGTGGAAGGACATACTCTTATTAACACGAGATTTTTTGGTAAATGCATTGAATATAAACAACTATTGTGTTTGTCTTTTTTTTTTGTAAAAAAGATTTCAAGCTGAAGATCCTAGTCATATAATTAAAAGGCCTAATCCCATTTAATCCTTGAATACATCTATAGAAATAGAATTCCTAAAACGTATACACAAAAGAGAATATGGTGCCTGTTGCATTTAATAATATGTTCAGTCAAATTATTATACTACCAAAACAAATTCAATTTTGATTAGGAAAAATGATTTGTTTTGTCTATTTATACATAATGTACATATTATAGGCCATCATTGGCACTAAAGAAGTTAAAGGAGTGGCGTTGGGGGTAGAAATAACACTTGTACTATGTTAAATCAGAAAAATAATCATATTTGGCAGTTTTCGTTTGCAGAATGCAGGAAAGGCTGAAGGCTTTTGTACAGTTCAAAGAGCACATTCCACAGATACAGCAGTTGTTGGTTGCCTGCAGGGATCATCAGAATTGAGGGGGTGGTGGTAGAGGTCTGTAGCATAAAAGTCCAGGCTGTTGGACTGTGTGTTTGCCAAGAAAAAAAAAAATGTTTGCACTTTTTTGAGAAGTTGTTTAGAAATTAGCATCATATAATTGAAGTGTATTTTAAAGATGGCACTTTTGCATCGATTTTTAATCTGTATAATAATCAGATGACATTCTTGTTTCTCTTTTGCTGCCTCTTGTTCTTTAATAATTTGGTTTCAGATTAAGGTTTACATGTTCAACTGTGGAAACAGAACTGCTGACTATTAAACTGTCAGTTAAACAGAAATATTAATAAATTATATTTCACTATCATATATTCAGTTATCATTTTTACAACTAGCATATTAAGCAATTTCAACAAGTTAATTCAAGACTGTTAAGAGAGCCTTCTTTAGCTGAAAATATGCCAAAGGGTAGCTTTTTCATCTGGCATGTCAAGACTTATGCTGAATTAACACTTGTATCATTTCCCTACAGAATATACAAGTTATATTTTCTACTGTTAACTTAAATAATGTAACTGAAAGTTCTCTGAAAACTATACATTGTAGATCAGTTATAAATTAACATTATTAAGTTTCTTGAAATGTGTATTGTACATGATATCATATGTGTACTTTTTATAATTTATATCAACTTTCGGCAAAATATGTCAACATAGTTTTTGGCTATATTCTTAGCTTTAAAAGTAGCTAATCAGTGATGCTCTGTTATAATTTTTAGATTGAAGAAAAACCCCCAAAGCCTTATCTGGATGTAGTCTTGAATTCACAAGAATTTGGGATAAAGGGTTTTGTTGGGTCCAGATGTGTTTTATCTAGCCTGTCATAATCAGTTGCCAGAAGATTAGTTAATGTGGTACACAAGAAGAGAAACATGAATATTGGAATTAACTGTTGAACAAACTTTTGTGTCCACTGTAGTGAGAACTTCTTTATTTTTACTTTTTAAGATTTGTAACTTTCAAGTTTACAGATGCTTATAATGCAAAAAGGGGACAGAGGCTAATTTAGAAGAATCCCTGTACCCACCATTCAAATTTAATGGATGCTACTATTTTGCCATCTTTTGTTTTAGGACTCTTAGTTAAGAAATCTTAAAAGAGAAAGATCTTCTATTTCAGTCTTGAAATGCCCATTTCTGAATTGGTTATTTCACAGCAACCTCCTAAGGCATTTAACTGATACTTCTTTCGGATTATACTACAGACTCGTTAATGTAGTTTACTCAAAATGGCTGCTACTCCTTGGCAGTATGGCTCAGAGAAGACCCAGAAGCCTTTCTATTCCAGAATTTCAGCTTTCTTACTAGTTATTTCCATAAGATATGAAATTATTTTATTTTCCAATTTTTAGCTATAGGACATTGGGGGCAATTATTAAGCATAAATGCTTTATGGAGAGAATAACACATTAAGCCATTTTTAGTCATTATCATTGTCACTCGGAAGCTGTTGCAATAGAACTGGACTCCAAGAACAGGGTTACTGGAAGGAAGGTAGCTCAGGGTGAGGTTCGCCTTCAGGATTTCATTGATGTGTCGAAATGAGAAGTTTCAAATGAGATATACAACATAGAATCACATGTCACAGAATTCTTCACTAGGGCTATATGGGACAAAATAAATTGATAATACAAGATTATATGAGGTCCCTGACTTTTGGTAAAGCAAAAAATCAGTTCCCATGCCTTAATATATGTGCAAAACTGCCAAGGGAAACTGCTTTTTGCTTTGCAACATATATTTACATAATTTCATAAGTAGATGTCCTTAAACACATTTTACTAATGAAAGCAATAAGTAACAAGGAAATTCAGTAACTTTCTAAAATATCATAGCTGGGAGGTTAAAATTCTAGAATTTGGTACTATGTTTTCTGCCATGAAGTCTGTTGTCTGTCCTATGTTACGTCGTATGATTCACTGCCTTCATTACCAAAATGTACTACTTCTACCTTTAAGCTTATCTTAAACTTACCTAGATTTAAAGAAACATTTCAAGTCCTATAATTTCCCATAAAACATTCCCTACAACATATAGTGCTCTTATTTCTCTGAATACTTAATGCTTACAGAATATACAGTAAGTGCATATTTTTATTGTCTCCCATATTCCACTAATGTTGTATGTATGTTGTTTATTCTTTTAAACAGTTTTTTGACTCCTTAAGATCTGGGCCCTGGATTATACTTTGGGTTTCAATGACTGCCAATCTAGTATCGAGCACTTAGTGGATACTCAGTAACACCTGACTCTGGGCTTTATTCCCAGTTCTGACAATGAGCAGGTGTGTAGTAGTGGGCAAGTTGCTTAATATCTCTGTGCTCTAAATTTTAATTTGTAAAAATGGGATAAAAATAAAGCCTATCTCAAAGAATTGTTATGGAAATTAAATCAAACTTTGCAATATAAAGCATTTAGCCTAGTGCCTGGAACATAATAATTGCTTGGTAAATGCTAACTTTTGTTATTATTGTTTATCCCAGAGTGGTATCACAGAGTGAAATGTCCATGTTCAGAAATTCAGACTTACCTCAGAAGCAAATAATCCCAAATTCCCACTTTTTAAAAGTCATCCACACCTCTCCATCTTCAGGGAAACAGCTGTCTAACTTGGTACTTTGACTCATGCTCACTAGCAAGAATTTTAAACCCTAGGTTCTTTGCCTCCAAAGTTTCCTAATAAAAATGAATCTGAAGAATTAGTTTCATTTTTAATTCTATATATTTTACTTTATGCATTAAAAATATTTTTTCTAAGGAGGAAATAGGTGTTTTAGTATTTACCACCAACTGGGTAATTTATAATGAACAGAAATTTATTGATTCACAATTCTGGAGGCTGGGAAATACACTATCAATATATGGGCATTTGATAAGGGCACTTTTTGCTATGGCATCATGTGGAAGAAGAGCAAAGAGAAATAGAAAAAGGAAGGCTGAACTTACCCTTTTATAATGGCACAAATTCCACCATGAGGGTGAAACCCTCATGGCCTAGTCACCTCTTAAAGGCCACACCTCTTAATACTATTACAATGGCAACTGAATTTTAGCATGATTTTTGGATGGGATGTATGTTCAAACCATAGTATCTCATCCCTGGGCCCTCCAAACTAGTGTCCCTCTAATATACAAAATATATAGTTTCAAAAGTCTGAATTTTTTCCAGCATCAACTCAAAGATCCAAAGTGTAGAGTTTCATGTATGGGTGAGACTCAAGTCACCATTCGTCTTGAGGCAAATTTCCCTTCTGGAATAGTATAGTATTTCTCCCTATTCCAAAAGGGAGAAATAGGTAAGAAAAAAATGGGTAACTGATCTCAAATAAGTGTAAAACCCAACAAAACAAACAGCATTAAATGTTAAAGCTCCAGAATAATATTCTTTGTCTCTATGTCCCACCACCCAAACATACTGGGGTGGGAGTTGGGCCCCCAAGGCCTTAGGCATCCCCACCCCTATGGCTTTGCTGGAATCAGCCCACATAACAGCCCTCAAGGGTTGGAGTCTTGTACCTACAGGTGTGCCAGGCTGGTGTTACGCTCTGGCAGCTCTACAGTACTGCGATGGCCTCATTACTGTGGTGGCTCTGTCCCTGGGGCAGTTCTTGGCTTGGGTACCCAGGCTTTCTGAGGCATCTTTTAAAGTCTAGATGGAGGACGTCATAGCCCCACAGGTCATGCACTGTATACATCTGCAGAATTAGTGCCATGTGGACACTGCCAAGGTTTATTGTTTGCATCCTCTGGAGTGCTGGCCCAAGCTGCAACTGGGCTGGGTTGAGCCATGGCTGGGGGAGCCAAGGAGAGATGTGCCAGAATTTGGTGAGCAGACACTTGAGTGGCTCAGGGTAAGGAATGCTGAGGTCCTGCAGGTGCCCTGGGTTTCTCTCTCAAAGCTTTTCTGCCCTCAAGCACGTGATGGGAGGAACAACCTGGAAAATCCCCAAGATGCTTTCAGGGTCATTCTCCAATTATTTTGAACAATAATTTCTGACTTCTCTATCCATACTGATTTCCTTATCATATGGTCACGGGGCTGCACCTTGATTTTCTTTACCAAACATGCTTTTCCATTCTTTACATGATCACGCTAGGAATTTTCCAAATCTTTATGTTCTGCTTATTTAACTATAAATTCCATCTTTAAGTTATTTCTCTCATCTCATATTTTAATATATGGAATTAAAAGAAGCCATGCAGTACCATGAAATGCTGAGCTGCTTAGGTAATTCTTCGGCCAGATATCCTAGTTCATTGCTTTTAAGTTCTGCTCTCCATAAAGTCCTAGTACACAGACATGCAGCCAAATTTGTTGCTGCTTTATAACAAGGATAGATCTCTCTCAGATTTCAGTACCTTGCTCCTCATTTCCATCTGAGTCTTTACTGTCCGTATTTCTACCAGCATTCTGGTCACAACCACTTATCTCTAGGCAGTTTCAGATTTTTCCCTACAACTCTTCTTCTGAGCTGACACAAGAGTTGCCCTTAATGCTTTATTCATGTAAATACAGACTTTCCTACAGCATTCATTTCAAAACTGTTTCAGCCTCTAACTAGTACCTAGTTCCAAAGTCACGTGTACATTTTTAGGTATTTGTTATAGTAACAACCTCATTCCTAGTACCAATTTTTGTCTTGGAATGTCTTGTGCTGCTATAACGGAATATCACAGACTGAGTAATTTATAATAAACAGAAATGTATTGACTCACAGTTCTTGAGACTCAAAAGGTTAATATCAGGGTGCCAACCTCTCACAAGGGCTTTCTTGCAGCATCATCACATGGCAGAAGGGTAAAGAGAGGGAGAAAGAGGGGCTAAACTCACCCTTTTTTAATAGTATTAATCCCATCCATGAAAGCAGAGCCCTCATGGTCTAATCACCTCTTAAAAGTCCGACCTCTTAATACTATTACAATGACAATTACATTTCTTTTTCTTTTCTTTCTTTCTTTCTTTCTTTTTTTTGAGACGGAGTCTTGCGCTGTCGCCCAGGCTGGAGTGCAGTGGCCGGATCTCAGCTCACTGCAAGCTCTGCCTCCTGGGTTTACGCCATTCTCCTGCCTCAGCCTCCCGAGTAGCTGGGACTACAGGCGCCCGCCACCTCGCCCGGCTAGCTTTTTGTATTTTTTTAGTGGAGACGGGATTTCACCGTGTTAGCCAGGATGGTCTTGATCTCCTGACCTCGTGATCCGCCCGTCTCGGCCTCCCAAAGTGCTGGGATTACAGGCTTGAGCCACCGCGCCCGGCCGGCAATTACATTTCAACGTGAGTTTTGGAATGGGCAACATGCAAACAATAGCAATAGTTTCACTAGACTGACAGAATCTCGTGACACCCAAAACATCTCAGAATCCCCACCAGAAAATTTAATTTATTTTCCACAGAGCACAGTCATGGTGCTCTACTAATAGTGTAAATTGGATCATGTCACCCACCCCTCAACGTGAAAGCCTTTACTTGTATTGGAATAAAATACAAACATCTTACCTTAGCTTTGAAAGGCCCTCTATAATGTGGCTCTTGCCTAGTTTTTCTTCCTCATCTATTGGTACTTTCTCCCTGGTTCACTCTGCCTGGCATCCTTGGCTTTCTCTCTGGTTTTGCAATCCTCCTTGCCTCAGGGCATTTGCTCTTTTCAGTGTTGGGAATTTTTCCCTCCATGCCATGTGTGTGGTTTGCTCCTTATCCTTTGGGTCTCATTTAAATAATGTCTCCTCTGTGAGCTTTTGCTGACCACCCTACTTAAAGGTAGCTCCTCAGTATAGGTAATAAAGGTAACTCCTCAATCCTTTATTTATTGTTTTTATAGGTAATTTCATGTACTTATTTGTAACAAAGAAATTCGTTTATTTTGAGACAGAGTCTTGCTCTGTTGCCGAGGCAGGAGTGCAATGGCACCATCCTGGCTTATGGCAGCCTCACCCTCCTGGGCTCAGGTGATCCTCCCACCTCAAATATGTTTGTTTAATGTCTGTTCTGTACCATTTTGCAAACTCCATGAGGCACAGGATGTGTGAGTCTTGCTCAGACTGTCACAATATGGGGCTGGACCTTTGTCGATCAGTAAATATTTACTGAATGAATGAATGAATGAGGAGAACATGAATAGTCAGCTCTTTGGAATATATAAACTCATTTGTTTTTTTAATAAACTCATTTATTAGACAATGAAAAATGAGAGAACAACCATAACATTTAAATTCTGAACAGCTTTCAGAGTAATTCATGAGCTACAGTTGAATGCTTTAATCTCCTCAGTTATTCAGAAATGAAAAGTAATAGTTCATTATATGACAAGGGGAACCACCCAGAAAATCAGAATTTTAAAAAATGTACTTAACTTCCTTTCATCTGCTACACCTTCCCTCTGCCATATCCTAAGCCTATACCCAATTAACTTTATTTCATAATAACATTGTGTTATGATTGACTCATTTCATTACCATATATCCAATTAATGTACATAGATTTAACTACTTTTCTGTCATATCTAACATTTATTTTAAAAATTTATTATTGCTATAGAAAGTTATATGTCAAAACTTAAATATTTCTGATCCTGTTACAGAGTAAGTCAACAGCCTTCTATACTTAAAACTTGTTTATTGAGCTGATTTTTATTAACTAGAGGCTTCATTCCAGTAATGTATAGATTTAGATGGTAAACCTTTAAAATTGTATGTGGAAATAAATCCCATAAAGATATACTCTCCTACTTTTCCCACCTCTCTTTTTGGGGAAAAAGTGTTTAGTAGAGTTGGAGAAAGACTTGGATAGAATATTTTCTTTCTCTAAGTCAATGATAACCTGATATTATTTTCATTAGTATCCTAAATAACAAGTGATCATCTTATCCTGGATAACCTTATGATTTATAAAAATGAAAAAAGACAGTAACGTATAGTTTATACCTTGATCATTATTTGGGAGACATTACTGGGTCAAAATTTAGGCAATTTTTTAAGAGAACATGACTGTTACTGACTTTATTACCATATTCCTTTAATTCTTTAGAGATCACTAAATGCTTGGTGGTTCCAGTAAGAATTCATGATATTCTTTTCTCCTTATTTCACTTTTGGCTCAACATGATAATTGATTTCTTGAAGTCTTGTTCTTTTTTGGCTGTACCAATTTTGTGTAGAGTATTTAATGCAAATGAATGTGTGTTTATGAATGCCTGTTTGAGGAAATTTTACTTTAGGTCACAGGATATAACAAGGGGAAAAAAGAAGGCCTATGTATTCACTTGATGCGTTCTACTGTTATTTACTTCTCTTAGGACCCAGAGATCACAAGGACAAGATATTACTTAAGTGATAAGTATCATCATGCTACTCTTTCTCTCTTTCTTACTGAATGAAACTAAGTTATACCTTGTAATGGTTAATTTTGTAAATCAACTTGCCTGGGCTAAGGGATGCCTATGTATCTGGTAGAACGTTATGTCTGGGTGTGTCTGAGGTGTTTCTGGAAGAGAGGAGCATTTTAATATGTAGAGGTAGTCACTTGAGTGAGGAAGATGACCTTCACCATGGAGGGTGGGCAGCATCCAATTAATTGAGAGCCTGAATAGAACAGAAAGGCCAAGGAAGGGTGAATTTTCTCTCTACTCCAGCTCGGACTTCTATTTCTCCTGCTCTTGGACATCATTGCTTCTGGTTCTCTAGCCTTCAGACACGGCCTGGGACTTATGCCAGGGGCTCCCCTGTCTTGGGCCTTTTGATGTGAACTGGGAACTACACTTCTGGCTCTTCTGGGCCTTCATCTTGCAGATGGAAAATCATGGGACTTCTCAGCTTTTATAATCATGTGATTCAATTCCTCATAATTGTTGTGGAGACATATTCTGTTTCTCTAGAGAAACCTTAAAACATACCTGATTCCAGTTCTTAATATTTTTGTCTTACTGTGTCTGATTGATTTCCTCCCTCCCTCTTTTCTTCTTTTCCTCTCTTCTTTCACCACTCTCTTTTTTTAAATCAATTTCTATCCTTCTTCTAAAGAAGATAAAAAGACATAGATTCAGTTATCAGAAAGTGTAAACAAACCAATCAATATAAAAAGAAAAATTGGTATCAAATAGTAAAATGATTTTCTGCTTGGATTAGGGAGGAGGAGGTATCTGGTTGTGTGAAGTAGGTAGAGGGAGCAGGAAGGTCTGATTCCTTCTTAAACAGCTTAAATCAATCCTCTTCCAGAGGTACCTAGTCCTCAGAAGATCTGGGGATATCTGTGGTATGGATCATGTAGTTTCTTGGTTTGTCCCCAGTGTTAGCCAGTGATTCAGCTTTTTGAGGTCTAGTTGATCAGGTGTAACTCACGTATTAGCATTCTAACTTCCGAAATTTTTTTGCCTTCCTTTTGAACTTTCTATCCCTGTAGGTTTATGCCTTTTTCGAATAGTCTTTGGCTGTCATTTTTGTATAGTTTATGGAGGGAGAAGGGCTAAATGTATACCTTTCCTTTTTGATTTTAACTGGAAGTTCTCATTACACTCTTTACAGAAATGTGTGGTATAAAGAGTTACATACAGAAGGAGAGAAAGAAGCAATTTCTAATTACAAAAAATCCCAAGAGAGAGGACATGCCCTGTGACCTAATAAAAGTATTTAACTTTACGTATACCTATTTGTTCTACACTTCCCTGGAGTGTGATTTGAGCTAAGGGCAGGAATAAAAACTTTGAGTTTTTTCTTGAGAGACATATATTGCTGGACCCGCAAGCACAAATGCTTAGCGGACATATGGTATCAGTCTTTCCATAAAATGTTTGTACTGAAGAATTATGAACATATAACCTGATTTGTTAACTTCTTTCTTTTTTGACTAGTGGTCTTTTCAAAGTAGAAGTTTTAGGTTTACAGAAAAAGTGATTTGTAAGTACAGAGTTTCCATTATTCCTTTTCCTCTCCTAACACAGTTTCCCCTATTATTAACATCTTGCAGTAGACACATTTGCTAAAATTGATGAATCAATACTGATACAGTATTATTAGCCAAAATCCAGAGATCACATTAGTGTTCATTTTTTGTGTTGTTTAGTTCCGTGGGTTTTGACAGATGTACAATGTCATATATCTACCATTACAGTATCATATGTAGAAGTTCCCCTCTGCAGTGCCAATTCGTATCTCCCTTCTCTTTGAGCCCCTGACTTATTGAATCACTGAACTTATTACTGTCTCTATAGTTTTGCCTTTTCTTGAGTGTCATATAGTTGGAATAATATATTATGTAGCCTTTTTGAATGACTTCTTTGACTTATCAATATGCACTAAGGTTTCTCCTTGTCTTTTTTTTTTTTTTTTTTTTTTTTTGAGATGGAGTCTCACTCTGTTGCCAGGCTGGAGTGCAATGACATGATCTCAGCTCACTACAATCTCCACCTCCCTGGTTCAAGCGATTCTCCTGCCTCAGCCTCCTGAGTAGCTGGGACTACAGGAATGCACCACCCTGCCCAGCTAGTTTTTGTATTTTTAGTAGAGAAGGGATTTCACTATGTTGGCCAGGATGGTCTCTATCTCTTGACCTCGTGATCTGCCCGCCTTTGTCTCCCAAAGTTCTGGGATTACAGACATGAGCCACTGCGCCCGGCCTCTCCTTGTCTTTTTATGGGTTGATAGATCACTTCTTTTTATTGTTGAATAACAGTTCATTATATGGATGCTTCACAGTTTGTTTATTCATTTAGCTGTTGAAGGACATTTTGCTTGTTCCTGAGTTTTTGGCAGTTACATGTAAAGGTGCTATAAATGTCTCACATTCTTGTGTCGGTGTTTGTGTTTGTGTCAGTTCATTTGGGTAAATACCTAGAGAGCAATTTTCAGATTGTGTAATAAGGCCATGTGTATCTTTGTAAGAAACTATCAAATTGTCTTCCAAAGTGGCTGTGCATAACTTTGTGTATTTAAAAAAATCTAGGTTGTTTCATACAGCAATGTATATTGCAATCAATAGTAACTTGCATTTCACTTATCACTGTTTAAACACATACAGTTTCACTGTAAAGGTTTTATGAGTTCAGTATTTACTGCTACATTACTACTTAATGTTGCATTGGCCCTAACATTGATAGAAAACAGATTCCAATCAAAAGAAAGTACTGTATACATTTAAAGTAATGACACGAACACAGTTTACTTTCCATATAGTGAAGGAATTCTCAACACCTTAGTAGAAATAAAATTACATAAATGAAGAGCTATGGACCGTGTTCAAATTATGATGTTTCATTTGCTTTATATTTCATTTACTCATTCAGTAAACATCAGTTAAACACCTATGGTCCTTGATCTTAATGAGTTTTTATATTTCAGTCTCTATGCCTTAGACCAGTGGTCCTCCATACTCTAGGTTACATTAACATTATTTATAGTAAATATTTTATAATATCATCTTTATATCTTGAAATGAAATACAGAGATAAAAGACTTACCTACACTTTGTTGAAGAAAAGCTATTTAATACTTTAAAGTAATTTGTGGTAGTTATAGATTTTAAATTCCCAGACATTTATGTAGTAAATGTTTGCATGTAGTATTGAATCATCCATGTAGGGAATGACTACAAATGCAAACTAATATTAATGCTTTGTACTTGAGTTTCAAATTCCAAGAGCAGCATTAATGTTGACTATGTCATTTTCTGAAGTAGTGAACAACTCTTGGTTTAGTTCTGACAAAACAAAATACATTCTTGGTTTATGTTAGTTGTATTCTCAGATAATTCAATGTCTATTAAACTATGTAATAATATAAAATTATACATGTTATATAATATTTTATGTGTGTGATATTACATAATATAATACATTATATTTATATTTGAATGGAAAATGAAGATGGGGCTAGAGTTACATAACTATAAACCTATTCATACCTAAAAGAATGTCTGGTGGGAAATTTCAGGACATCTTACATTCCTTGTCCTTACCTAGTAAGTATGAGCAGTTCCCATCAATTATTATGACAACTATAAATGTCCCCTCAAATTTTTGACTCTCTCAATGGCACTACCATTGTTGAGAACCATTGCGTTTGATTATTTAAAAATGAATCTACTTGTAATTCAGTTTGTCCATATGATACATCTTTTATTTCACCACAAAGTAAGTTAGTGGTTTCAGAAACCAGAGTTAGTGATGGATTGCCAGTAAAGTCACAACATTTAGTTAGCTAACAACATCAAAAGTAAGGCAAGTTTGCTTCAATATATAAAACTTAGAAAATTGAGAGATACAACGTGGGATAGAAAAGGTAAATTACTTGTACAACATCACAAAACCTGCCAGTGGCAGTGCACATTTTACTAAGCCTTGCTGTAAACCTGTACTTTGGAAATTTGTTCTAAATCTCCTGTGCATAAAGACTGATTTTTCTTCATATCAATAACAGAGCAAAGAGGATGGAAGAAAAATTGGGAGCCCATTAACATTGTATTTTCCCATTAATGTGCTTTAAAATTAATTTACAATTGCTTTTATTTTACTTTCATTTTTCTCTCTTCATTACATCAAGTATCTTTTCTTTGACACTTGTTATTCCTTTGTGATCACTGCACGTCTTTTCTTTTTACTGGCTTCTTAAATCCTGCTGCATTGCTTTTTGCCTTTTCTTCTTTTATCTTTTCTCTTCTGTTTAATTTTTAAATCCTTTACCCTTTATCTTTCTCTCTGTCTTTTTAGCTGCTCTCCCTTCCTTTGATTTCCTCTTAAACATTACTTCTTAACATTGTGTTATTTCATTGATTTTTTTTGTTTTATCTTTTTAAATTTTGTTTTGCTTTGGTATATAAGCAAAGACCTACCATGCTTACCCAAACTGAATTAAAGAGAAAAAGATAGTGCTGAATCCTCTATACTACATGAAAACAATGTTTATTCAAACTTATTGCATGGATACTTAAAGATTTATATGACACATTTTCTCCTGTTTTTTTTTTTCTTTTTGCCACTAGCTTTTTGTTTTTAATTAAAGCCTGAATAATTGATTTGCAGATACATAGCAAATTTAGTTGTCTTTCATTTTGCTAATATGTTAATTTTAACTGTATACAAAATATGCCTTTGAGGCATAAATATTTGTTTAAAGTTAGACAATAACTAATTTTGGCTCTTATTAAATCTTTAGGATTAGCTGGAATACATTTATAATACTATTAAGAACACAAATACAGGACATAATAAATAAGAGATTATAATGACATTGTTATTCTTCTGCAAAATTGCTTTATGTGTCTGAATAGTTTATATATTTGACTTAATATATATCATTTTTAATATTAATTTTATAACCCATTTTCCTTGGAATTTAAGAGAGATCTGAGGCAAATGCATTTAAACCAGACTCAGCTAAACTGGGCTGATTGTTGGTTTTTGAGTCTGTCCTAGGGCATTCTAAGAAATAACTGTCAGGTGGATGTCTTGACAGCCACTTTTTATAGAGGGAGAGGAGCCGATGAATATTATAAGGAAAAGCAGAAGTGCATGAAATATTGGGTGCTTCATTTCTGTTTCAAGCAAGAGAATTCTTGAGGGACATTGAAGAAAGAGACCAAGAATTAGTGAATTGCACACAGAAAGTTAGAAATTCAGGTTTGACATTAGTGATTATCTTGCCTCATGTTTATCTTATATATATATATTCTGTTCATTATTGTTCCTATCCATACTCAAGCTTAGTTTTACTTACAACTCACTGATAGACAAATATAGCATTCTCAGCATCTTTTCATTTCTGCTTATGACAGCTTTATATATGTGTATGATGGTTATATATTATTACGTAAGTAATGTATTAGATGTTATTATATAACTCATTACTGATATTGTAAACAATAGTTCAT
Organism: Rhinopithecus roxellana; assembly: GCF_007565055.1. NCBI lineage: Eukaryota > Metazoa > Chordata > Mammalia > Primates > Cercopithecidae > Rhinopithecus > Rhinopithecus roxellana. Next base: position 4,659,573 of record NC_044554.1, on the reverse strand, counting down.
TGATCCATTAATTTTATTGAACAGTTACTGAAGCTTTATTCTTAAAGCTAACTGTAAGAGTTGTTTTTCCCTCTTAATCATTATTAAATTCATACATTTTTCTTTCTGATAATGTTGCTGAAATTGTTTATTTCCCTTCTTTTGGTTATGATTCTTCCTAGGGTTAGATTGGTTTACATTTATTCTGCCCAGGAAGAAAGGGCTAAGTTGATTGGTAATGTTGACTGGATTTTAGTGTACATATCAAATATATTCAAAATAAACTTTTCTGACAACTAATGCACCTTAGAAATAAAAACTCTATAATAGTCTCTGCTACTTGGGAGACTAAGGAGGGAGAATTGTTTGAGCCCAGGATTTTGAGTCTAGCCTGGATAACATAGTGAAACCTCATGTCCTAAAAAAGAAATAAAAACTTGGTATTTTAGTTGTATATTTCATATTTAAAATTTTTAATTAATTAATTAATTTATTTATTGAGACAGAGTCTTGCTCTGTCGCCAGGCTGGAGCGCAGTGGCACGATCTCGGCTCACTGCAACCTCCACCTCCAGGGTTCAAGCAGTTCTCCTGCTTTAGCCTCCTGAGTAGCTGGGACTAAGGGTGCGTGCCAGCACACCTAGGTAATTTTTGTATTTTTAGTAGAGATGGGATTTCAGCATGTTGTCCAGGATAGTCTCGATCTGTTGACCTCATGATTTGCCCACCTTGGCCTCCTAAAGTGCTGTGATTATAGACGTGAGCCACCGCGCCCAGCCTAAAATTTTTAAAAGGACCTTTTATTAAATAATATCTTCTTAGCCTTGTTTTTCTATGTTAATTAAATACATTGAACAATTTCTTTGCTAATTTGCTAACTTTAGACACTTAATTCCCAAACCTGGTGATTATTAAACTATATTGGAGAAAAATTATTAACTATATTGGAGAAAAACTTAAAACTGCCTTTTGTCAGATGGGTTCACATCTTATAAATTTAGTTTGGTATTCTGTGTATGTGTGTGTTTGTGTAAAAGACACTCTTAGTGTTCTTAATAGACTGTAATTTACACTTTTTATCAAGTTGTATCAGTCATTTAAGAGTATGGGTTCGGCCGGGCGCCGTGGCTCAAGCCTGTAATCCCAGCACTTTGGGAGGCCGAGACGGGCGGATCACGAGGTCAGGAGATCAAGACCATCCTGGCTAACCTGGTGAAACCCCGTCTCTACTAAAAAATGCAAAAAACTAGCCGGGCGAGGTGGCAGGCGCTTGTAGTCTCAGCTACTCGGGAGGCTGAGGCAGGAGAATGGCGTAAACCCAGGAGGCGGAGCTTGCAGTGAGCTGAGATCCGGCCGGCCACTGCACTCCAGCCTGGGGGACAGAGCGAGACTCCGTCTCAAAAAAAAAAAAAAAAGAGTATGGGTTAGCATCACTGTCATCTGGGAACTACTGTCAGAAATGCACATTTTTGGGGAGCCACCCCAGATGCATCGAATCAGACACTGTGGGTATGGGATCTGCAGTCTGAGCTTTAAGAAGCTCTGCTTGTGATTCTGACGCTGCCTCATGTTCAAGTTCCCCTTGCTTACATTTAAAGACCTTCCCATTTGATTGTACAATCTTGTTTTTAAATAAATTTTCTTAACATATGCATCATCTTGAGTGGATTTATAATTCAATAACACCCCAAATTTGGGCTGGACATGGCTGCTAATCCCTATAATCCCAGCACTTTGAGAGGCTGAGGTGGAAGGATTACTTGAGCCCAGGAGTTCGAGTCCAGCCTTGGCAACATAGTTAGACCCCATCTCTAAAATAATGAAAATATTAGCCAGGTGAGGTGGCATGCACCTGTGATCTCAGCTCCTTGGGAGGCTGAAGTGGGAGGATTGCTTGAGCCTGGGAGGTTGAGGCTGCAGTGAGCCGTGATTGTGCCACTGCACTCCAGCCTGGACTACACAGTGAGACCCTGTCTCAAAACAAAACAAAATGAAAAACAAAAAGACCCACCTCAAATCTCTTAAGTTTATGTATTAGTCATCCTAGGCTGCTATAATAAAATACCATAGACTGAGTAGTGTAAACAACAAAAATTTGCTTTCTCACAGTTCTAAGGGCTGGAAGTCTAAGCTCAGGGTGCCTGAATGGTCAGGTTCTAGTGAGGGTTCTCTTTCTGAGGGAGAGATAGAAATAAAGAGCACAAAGTGCACCTCTGAGTTTGAGGTCTCTGTGTCTCTTTAGGAGGGCATTCATCCCATCATATGGGCTCTGCCCTCATGACCTCATCTAAACCTAATCACCTCCCAAAGTCTCCACCTTCAAATACCATCATATTGGGAGTTAGGGTTTCAACTTATGAATTTTGGAGGGGACATAATTCAGTTCACGGAAGTCCAATTTTCATTGATTGATTTTTTTTCTGTATGAAACAAGATGTGACGCTAAAATAAAAAGACTTTTGTGATGTAGTCCTAACCTTTTTTCTAATGGGGTACCTTTTAAATCTTAGTTTATTTGTTTGAAAATGTAATAAAAGTGTAAGCCACGTGTGTCATGAAGTTTTGGGAAATTCAAATGTGGTGGATGTGTGAAAGAATGGTATAAGTGACAGCATTTTATAGCTGTAATAAAGGCCATTTTAATTTTTGATTAGTTTTTTTGCCTTTTTTTTTTTTTTTTAGACAGGGTCTTCCTCTGTCACCCAGATGGGAGTGCAGTGGCATGATCTCAGCTCACTGCAATCTCTGCCTGTTGGTTTAAAACGATCCTCCCACCTCAGCACCACAGGTAGCTGGGATTACAGGCATGTGCCACCATGCCCAGTTGATTTTTGTATTTTTGGTAGAGACGGGGTTTCTCCATGTTACCTAGGCTGGTCTCAAACTCCTTGGCTCCAGTGATCCACCCATGTCAGCCTCCCAAAGTTCTGGGATTACAGGCATGAGCTACCACCCCTGGCCAATATTATGTTGTTATATATGTCAGCTGCCTGTGTTTCAGTCAGTAACTATAAGTACATCTAAGCAATGAGCCATATGACATTCAAACACTCTACTGATTGGAAATAATAGGTCATTGGAGGTCATAAAGGAGTAGTGGAAGTGGTCATAGAAATCATTGAGACCATTTTCTACCGCATGCAGAAGTCCTCTCTAGTGATCCTCAACCTTTTTGGTGCCAGATTCCAGTTTCCTGGAAGACAGTTTTTCCAGGAATGCAGTAGGGGGGTAGGGGATGGGGCTGATGGTTTCACGATGAAACTGTTCTATCTCAGATCATCAGGCATTAATTAGATTCTCATAAGAAATATGCAACCCAGATCCCTCTCATGAGCAGTTCACAATAGGGTTCGCGCTCCTGCGGGAGTCTAATGCTGTTGCTGATCTGACGGGAGGTGAAGCTCAGTCGTAAATGGTTACTTGTGAGGCTCACCTCTTGCTACGTGGCCCAGTTCCTAACAGGTCACAAGCCAGTACCGGTCTGTGGCCTGGGGCTGCTCTAGAATATTTTAATGTTTGTTTGATTGCCATCAGTCCCTGAATTAGTAAGGATTCTTCAGAGAAACACAACCAACAGAGAAGAGTGGGGAGAGGGAGAGAGGGAGAAGATTGGATTTTATGAAATTGGGATCTGGCAAATTTGAAACTGGAGCCAGCCAACTGGAGATAGATGAAAGAGTTGATGTTGCAGCTCATCCAAAGGCAGTCTGGAGGCAGAATTTCCTCTTCCTCGGGTCCTCTTTTTACTTTGAGGCCTTCAACTAATTAGATTAGTCTCACTGCATTATGAAGGGTAATATGCTTTATTAAAAAAAAAAACAACTTTTTGTTTTTTAGACAGGGTCTTACACTATTGCCCAGGCTGAAGCGAGTGTAGTGGGGTGATCCTAGCTCACTGCAGCCTCGAACTCCTGGGCTAAGAAGATTCTTCTGCCTAGGCCTTCCAAAGTGCTGAGATTACAGTCATCACCCACTGTGCCTGGCCCTCAAATATTAATTTCACCTGAAAATTTTCTTCACATGTAGTGACAACTAGATATGTTTTGGTTGAATGTCTGAGTAAAATGGCTTAGCGAATTTGACACATAAAATTAATCATCACAGCTTTCCTTAATATTTAGGGTAATTCCTACTTTTAATATATTTTGTAGCCTTTCTAATTTTAAAATGTTATGAAAATAATATAAAATAAATAGATATGTAAATGAATAAATTGATAAATAAATATATGATGGTCAATACCAGATATATTATCTTTACTTCTCATTTTTTTTTTTTTTTTAGTCAGAGTCTCACTCTGTTGCCCAGTCTGGAGTGCAGTGGCGCGATCTTGGCTCACTGCAAGCTCCGCCTCCTGGGTTCACACCATTCTCCTGCCTCAGCCTTTTACTTCTTATTTATAAAAATTCAACTACCTCTCAACCATGTGGAAGCATTAGAAATGGAGCAGAGCTAAGAGAAGTGCATGTAGAGCACACTGGTTCATAGACACAGTAGCAAGTCACAGAGCTCTATATTTGGCCCTACTGGTATGGTTATCACATCTGCAAAATGCACAAATTAAGGAAGAGTAGCTCTTATGTTGAGTGTTTAAATTGAAATCCCACAAGGATTTTGGCAAAATGGTCTGACAAAATAGCAAAGTGAAAATTAATGGAATGACTATAAAATGTTGTTCTTAAGTTTAATAAAAGTTTTACATGTGTAGGTGAAAAAGACACTTAGAAACATACCACTGAGTAAATACTCAAAATACCATAGGAGATTGCAGGAATTGGTGAAACAGACTGATACACAACACAGCTGTTGCCTAATATGGGGTAAAAGGTAAATTTGATATGTTATCATCTTCTCTTGGTAAAATTTTTTATATCGAGTAAAGATTTTTATCAGTAAAACACTGTAGAAGGTATTTTACTTACATCATATCCTGCCTTGTATTATAATTATTTAATAGCTTAAAAATTATAGTCTACTTTTCCTTCACATTAGATTATGAATTTTATCTCCATTCAGTCCTGTACACACAAAATCGGCCTTCAATTTATTCTAGTTCAGTTTACTTAAAAGTAGCCATCACCAAATAACTTTGGAACAATACCTTCAAGTTATATTCTTTAACGACAAGCTAATTGATAAGAAAGCAACAATTCAATCAATCAAACAAGGCCTTAAAGGAGAGGTTGCTGGCAGGATATGACCAGAAGAATCCAGATCAAGCTGTAACTAATTCTTTCCAATCTTTTTTTTTGTTTGAGTCGTGATCCTGACATAGATATAATATGTGACTTCTTGAGCAATTTATCCAAAGTTATTCTGAACCCTGCATCATGTTCACTTTGCTGAATATAATTGGAAAGCACATTGTACTGAGATGTTTGAGGAGACTAGGGAGACAGGAAACACTGAAAGAAGAAGGCATTATTTACTAATCCTTGAACTATTCTCTGGCAAAAGTGACATTTATTGATCTTGCAGTGCCGGTGATTTTTATAAAGCCTAGTTGTGGGACAGTTTAGCTAATACCAATATTGATAGGCATACATTTCTGTTGGGTAGTACAAAAGTCAGAATTTCAAAGTTGATGCCATTTGACCAAGAACTGGGAGGCAATGGTATATTTTAGCCTTCCCATTCCTCTGACTTCACTTAAATTACATAAGATTATGCCTCTTAGGATTTCCTTCAATTTGTTCATATGAGTTACTTTTTTTCCCCATGCTACTATTATGATCTCTATCACTCAAAAATATTTTTTTCTAAGCATTGACCATTTCAAAGAAGCATCCTTCATGATTAAAAAATAACCTGGCCCGGCCCGTTGGCTCATGCCTGTAATCCCAGCACTTTGGGAGACTGAGGTGGGTGGATCACCTGAGGTCAGGAGTTCAGGACCAGCCTGGCTAACATGGTGAAACCCTGTTTCTACTACAAATACAAAAAATTATCCGGGCATGGTGGCACATGCCTGTAATCCCAGCTACTCGGGAGGCTGAGGTAGGAGAATCACTTGAACCCGGGAGGCAGAGGTTGCAGTAAGCCGAGATCATGCCATTGCACTCCAGCTTGGACAACAAGAGCGAAACTCAGTCTCAAAAATAAATAAATAACCAACCTAATTTCACTAGGGACACTGGCTCACGCCTGTAATCCCAACACTTTGGAAAGCCAACATAATAGGATCCCTTGAGCCCAGGAGTACAGGAACAACCTGGACAACATGGTGAGACCCCATCTCTACAAAAAATGAAAAATTAGCTGGGTGGTGTTCCTGTTGTCTCAGACACTCAGGAGGCTGAGACTGGAGGATCACTTGAACTCACAAGTTGGAGGCTTCATTGAGCTATGTTCATTCCACAACATTCCAGCCTGGGCAACCAAGTGAGACCCTGTCTCTAAAAAATAGTTAACTTTTTTTGTAAAATAATCAAATTTAAGGAATTTGATTTACTCAAATTTGTAAATTGGTCATTTTACTGATATATGTTTGTTTTCTTAGTTATATCCTACCTTGTCTATTCAATAATTATAGTTTTTTTTTTACTGAATATATACAATCAAAAGATTAACTTTGATTTAAAGCATTTCTGGAACCAAATCATATGCTTGATAATACAGCGCTAGCATCCTCCTAAATACTGAAATCATATTACATTCCAGTTTAATAAAAGGCGAACCGTCTACTGTATGCAGCACTAAAATGTTTCTGTAGTTAAGCAATGACTGAAAATTCTATAGCAAGCAGGATGATGAAATGGGGCAGTTGCCTTGTGGTAAATCTGAAACTCTACTTGATAGTACCCTTAAGCAGTCAGTTTTATGTCGGGAAACTTGGTCACAATCAAACTGTAAGAAACAAGATATCTTCCCTGGAAACTATACTCTGTCTGCCTGTTCTCTGTCTTCCCTCTCTCTTTCCTTCTCCTCATTTCTCCCTTACTTCCTCTGTGTATGTTCCTTTAGTAAATATTTATTTAGTTCCATGTGCAAGTCAGTGTGCTAACATGTGCTAGCTATAGGCTTATAAGGCATGGATTCAAAAATGCCATGAATGGTTTCAGGTCTGTTACAACTATTCAGGTAGTTTTTCAAAAGTCATTTTATTACTCATTCACACCTGAACACTGCATCTGAAATTTTGAAACCCAACTTTCAGACCTGGCATTGGCAATAATTGGTTTTGAGATCCTACATTTGTCACTTCAAGCTCTTTAGGCCTTAGCATGTTTTCATTTTTAAAATGAGCCACCTTCTTTCCTTGTAATAGAATGAGATTTTAGATTGTTAAATCACAGTGATATTGGAGACCTGGTTAAGTAGCTGCAGACACAAGTGGGTTTAAATCATGCCTTTGTGCTAAAAGGTCAAGTTACTTAATCTCTAATTTGTATATGTAATATAGGGAGATATAATTATACTCCCCTAATTAGACGTCTTGAGGATTAAATGAGACAGTGCATATAAAATGCTTGGCCAGTGTCTGGTATATAATACGAACTCAATAAATTTTATCTGCTTTTATTACTATTTAATGGATGTGTAACACCTCTTACCAACCCTTTTACTGCTTTCTCTTGATTATCTCCTTCCATTTTTATGACTACTAACAAATGTTTTCCACTATTTTCATATCCTCTATTCATTTTCAGCCTTAACCAAATATCATCGCTTAATTTACAAATAAAAATAAAGACATGATGCCTTCAAACCATCCAAACAATTCTTGCTAAATTACTTGCATCAGTACTCATCCAGATCCTCTTCCCTACGGATGGTTTCTGAGGATACATTGCCAATTGTGTGGTCATAGAAGTTTTCTTAATGATTTTTGTTTTGAGTTTTTCATCTATAAATGAATGACAACCAAATCACATAATGCAGGTGAGACTTTTAATAAATGTTAGTTTCTTTCCCTGCATTTCCTAGTCTTTCTACCTATATTCTGTACAAACCAGTGAGAGATGTTTGCTTAAATTACAGATCAGTTACATCTCCATCTTTTTTTTTTTTTTTTTTTTTTTGAGACAGAATCTAACTTTGTCACCCAGGCTGTAATGCAGTGGTGCTATCTCAGCTCACTGCAACCTCTGTCTCCAGAACTCGAGTGATCCTCCCACCTCACCCTCTTTAGTAGCTGGGACTACAAGTGTGTGCCACCAGGCTCAGCTGTTTTTTTTTTCTTTTTTCTTCTTTATCTTGCTTCATTCCTTAAGACACAGCTTAACACCCTAAATAGAAAAACTACATTGAGGGTATGGGTGGAATTAATCACTGCCATGGTAATATTTAATATACTTCTTACTGAGTCTATCTTGCATTGTAAATAGTTCTTTATATGTACATGTTTAAAAAAACCCCACATCCTCCCTTTCCTCAAATTTCATTTCCTAGCAGAAGTATCTCTTATTTTAAACATTTTTTTTTTCTGCTCCTTCTTCTGAGGCATCTTTTTAATTTGTTTACCTTTTCCTGTAGATCAGTATGTCTGATAAAGGTGTATGCAAGCCACAGGTGTAATTTCAAAATTGTAATAACCACATTAAAAAAAAAAAGATAGTGAAACGAATTTTAATAGTACTTTTTATTTAACCAACATATCCAAAATATTATCAACATGTAATTGATTTAAAATTGCTAGTGATTTATTTTATCTTTTTTTGAATATGTTTCTTGGAAATCCAGTGTATATTTGACATTTGTAGCTCACAACTCAGTTTAGGCTAGCCACATTTCAAGTGCTTAAAAGCAACACGTGACTAGTGGCTACTGTATCGGACAGACAGCTCAGACAGCTGTAGAAAAACTCTGAGAACTAAGTCAGTAAGGAAGGGGTTTAACTCACAGGTCTGCATCTTATTTGCTAAATGATTTTTGGTAAGTTATTTATGGTCTCTGAACCTCATCCTCATCTCCCCTTCCCTGTTTTTCACATGGGATGATATCTCATAAAGCTGTCGTAAAAAAATAAAAAATAAATAAAAAACTAGGAATATTCTAAGACTCCATTTAAGGAGGCATCACACACAATATTCTTGCCTATCATAATTGTTTGCTTTTTGTGACAAAATTGTTTGTCAGAGTTTTTTGAGAGTATTTGCTAGTAGCTAAATAATCTAATGTGAGTTTTGCTCTTTTCTTATTTGATAAAGGTTTTTAAGCATCAGTGAAATGGCCAAAGGGCAGCAACATGAGGGAGTTAAGTCAGAAGTAGTAGAGTCCTTAAATAATCCTCAAAGTATTATATGTCTTGAATAACTAAGAGTTGACTGTTGGTTGTGTGTGCCAAAAAAATCATTGAAAAGATCTTTTCTCTGGAGTTTTAGCCCAGATCAGAATTTTATTGCCTTTTGCCACAGGCTGCTGCAAGATTTCCAGAGCAAAGAGAAGGTATAGTGTGATCCTTAATGTGAGTTATGAAGATCAAAATACAGCAAAGAGAAGATTTCAGAGATTTAAAAGTGATAATTTTTACTGAAATTTGGAAATATGTCTCCATATTTTAACTTTATTTTATAAAGTTAATTACTCTGTTTTTTTTTGAAATGGCCAGGCAAGTAATATATGACCATGAATTTCTTGAGGGTGGGAAATGTGACTGGATTTTATATTTCCATTTTATCACATGCAGCCTCACACATTGCATTCAACAAAAGAAACAAAAAAGAAGATCCTTCAGCCCAGTGTTTCCAAATACACAAATTTTCTGGACTAAAAGAGTATATTTGAAAAGCAAGTGTAAAGCAAGTTGGTAAGAATAAGATGACCGTGTGGAGTAAATGGTTCATTTTCCAATCTTTACAACAGCTTCATGAGTATCACTACATTGGTAAGGATTTTTTAAATGGGCATATTATTATTTCAAGTTTTTAATATTTTTAGGTTGGTCATCTTTAGAAAGTAACCAACGACTGTGTACTCAGTTTTAGTAAGTCAGGCCATACATTGAATTCTCTGGGAAGCATATTATGAGATGGAGATTATTATACAGTATACAATTATTAGGGGACCATTCTTGAGATCAAACCTTTGGAAGGGAAAGGAAGGAGGCAGAATTGGGAAGAAGGATGTAGTTTCAATGGAGGCCTCACAGACCTCATGAGAGCTCTGAAGCAAAGTGGCTCTTCAGGTTCTCCTTCATTCATGCAAAAGTTCAGGCCTTTACACTTCTGCATTCATCGTTGGATGAAGGCTATTCCAGAAAGTCTCTCTTCAACTTAGTAGCTGGAAAGATAAGTCCTTCATTCCAGAAGTGTGTTTGGGCCACATATCACAGCATCCACCACACTTAGAATAGATTAGAACCCATGTCCAAGCTTGGTGGCATGCATCTGTCATCCTGGCAGTTTGTGAGGCCAAGGTGGGCGGATCACTCAACTCCAAGAGTTTGAGAATAGATAAGAACCTAAAGTACTATAAAACGACTATCCCAGTCCTGGTCCAAACCACCCATCTCTTCAGGACTACAATTAGAGACACATCTTTGCTCTTTCTATTTCTATCCTTGCCCTGATCTAGTCTAGTCTCCCCAGGACAGACAAAGCAAGCTTTGAAATGTAAACCAGATAGTCTCATTACCCTGCCTAAAAACTTCTAGTGGCTTTCAACTGAAAGAAAGAAAATCCAAATTCATTACTGTGGTCACTAATCTCTGCTTGACCTAACTCTTATCTATGTCTGCAACATTATTTTTGCTACTTTTCACCTCACATATTATATTTCTGACCTATTGGCCTCCTGTCAGTTTCTCAAACATGCCACGTTATCTCCTGGTTGAGGGCATTTGCACATCCTGAGTCCTCATCCAGGCAAGCACACCTCTTCACTTTCTATGTGATTGCTTTCTTCTTATTCTTTAGATCAAATCCCCATAGAGGCCTTCCATGACAATTCCATTTTATGCAGGCCCTCAGTAGTCTTCATCTGTCATATCACTGTATTTTCCTTCAGGATCTTTTTACAAACTGTAATTATCTTGCTTATTTAATGTTTGTATATTTCCTCTCTTCCTCTGTTGGAATGAAAGCTCCATGAGTCATTTTCCCACTTTATACCTCTTTCTATAATAGATCCTTGATAAGTTTCATTATTTATTACTAAATGAAGGTTTTGAGCTATCTTACATGACCTACCTGTTTGACTTGTTTTTAAAATTACAGCTTTATTAAAACATAATTCATGTAGCATAAAATTCACCATTTTAAAGTGTATGACTCAGTGTTATTTTACTATATTCAGAGATTTATGCAACTGTCAGCATTATCAAATCGTAGGACATTCTCATCGCCTCAGAAAGAAACCTCATTGTCATTCGCAGTCTTTCACTACCTCCCCCTACTCCCTAGTCCCTGGTAACCATTATTCTTTCTGTTTCTATGGATTTTCTTATTCTGAACATTTCATATAAATTGAATAATACAATATTGTGCCTTTTACATCAGGCTTCTTTCACTTAGCCTAATGTTTCCAAGATTTACCTATATTGCAGCATGTATCAGTACTTCATTACTTTTTAAGGCCAAATAATATTCCGTTGTTTGGATGTACTATTTTTTATTTATCCATTCAGTAGTTGATGGACATTTAGGTTGTTTCCACTTTTTGGCTTATGAATAATGCTGCTCTGAGCATTCATGTTTTCATGTGGACATGTTTTCATTTCTCTTAGATAAATACTTAGGAGTCATATAATTTTATGTTTAACATTTTGAGAAACGGCCAAACTGTTTTCAAAGTCTCTGTATCATTTTAAAATCCCACCATCACTGTAAGAAGATTTTTAACTCTCCTAAGTGGGTGTGAAGTGATATTTCATTATGCTTTTTATTTCCATTTCATAAATATAGTATAAAACATTTAGCTTGTAAGCATCTAAAGAACATAAAAAGATATAAGGCAAATTCTTACTTGAATAATATTCACAATAATTTGGTAATGCCTCTTGACATCATCTAGATTCCTGTTAGACCTACTTAATTTGTAAACACATATTAATTAACTAATTAATTAATTAATTTCTTCTCACAAGTTGAATTTTATTTCCTAGCCTCAAATCTTTTCTAGAAAGCTTCAAAAAGTATATTAAGGTTTATAGCAACTTGAATTTGCTATTTTAAAAACTAAACAGTTTTTTGAATTTATCTTCAGATTACTCCACAATAGGACCTAACTCTTAGTGACTTGAGGCATATTACTTACTTTGACTCAAGCTTCATTTGAATGTTATGATTAAAAATAACTGAAAAGGCAGATACAGTGGCTCACTCCTATAATCCCAGCATTTTGCGAAACCAAGGCAGGCGGGCTGCTTGAGCTCAGGAGTTCAAGGCCAGCCTGGACAACATGTGTTAGAGCCCCCACACAGAATTCCTACTTGGTCACCACCTGATGGACACAGGAGAAGAGGGCCACTGTCCTCCAGAGCCTAGAATGGTAGATCCACTGACAGCTTTCACTGTGCACCTGGAAAAGCCACAGACACGCAACACCAGCTCATGAAAGCAACTGGGAGAGAGGCTATACCCTCCAAAGCCACAGGGGCAGAGCTGCTCACAACCGTGGGAACCCACCTCTTGCATCAGCATGACCTGGATGTCAGACATGGAATCAAAGGAGATCATTTTGGAGCTTTAAGATTTGACTGCCCTACTGGATTTTGGACTTGCATGGGGCCTGTATCCCCTTTGTTTTGGCCAATTTCTCCAATTTGGAATGGCTGTATTTACCCAATGCCTCTACCCCCATTGTATCTAGGAAGTAACTAGCTTGCTTGTGATTTTACAGGCTCATAGGGGAAAGGAACTTGCCTTGTCTCACATGAGATGTTGGACTATGGACTTCTGAGTTAATGTTGAAATGAGTTAAGACTTTGGGGGACTGGTGGGAAGGCAAAATTGGTTTTGAAATGTGAGGATATGAGATTTGGGAGGGGTCAGAAGTGGAATAACATGGTTTGGCTGTGTCCCCACTCATCTCATCTTGGATTGTAGCTCCCACAATTCCAGTGTGTTGTGGGAGGCACCCAGTGGGAGGTAACTGAATCGTGGGGTGGGTCCTCCCCATGCTGGTCTCATGATAGTGAATAAGTCTCATGAGATATGGTGGCTTTATAAGGAGGAGTTTTCCTCCATCAGCTCTCTCTTTGCCTGCTGCCATCCATGTAAGACATGACTTGCTTCTCCTTGCCTCCTGCCATGATTGTGAGGCCTCCCCAGCCACGTGGAACTGAGTTCATTAAACCTCTTTCTTTTGTATATTCCCCCATCTCAGGTATATCTTCATCAGTAGTGTGAAAATGGACTAATACAAAAGGCATGATTGTGTTTTGATTTGTGAGTAGAGGAAATTTGGGAGGGGCCGAGCTGGATTGATGTAGTTTGGCTGTGTTCTCACTCAAATATCGTCTTGAATTGTAGTTCCCATAATCCCCAGGTGTTGGAGCGATCAGATGGAGATAACTGAATTATGGTGTGGTTTCTCCCATCCTGTTCTCATGATGGTCATTGAGTTCTCATGAGATCTGATGGCTTATAAGGGGGTCCCTCCTTTGCTGCACATTTGTTCTTCTCCTTGCTGCTCCCATGTGAAGAAGGACATGTTTGCTTCCCCTTCCACTATGATTGTAAGTTTCCCGTGGCCTCTCCAGCCATGCTGAACTGTGAGTCAATTAAACCTCTTTTCTTTATAAATTACTCAGTCTTGGGTATGTCTTTATTAGCAGCATGATAATGAACTAATACAGAAGCTTATTTCTCATTTGCTTAGGAAGCTTAGTTTGGCTGGACATGAAATTCTGGATTGGAAATTCTTTTCTTTAAGAATGTTGAATATTGGCCACTAATCTCTGCTGGCTTGTAGGGTTTCTATTGAAAGGTCCACTTTTAGTCTGATGGGCTTACCTTTGTAGGTCACCTGGCCTTTCTTTCTGGCTGCCCATAACATTTTTTCTTTCATTTTGACCATGGAGAATCTGACGCTTGTGTGTCTTGGGGTTGATTTTCTCATGGAGTGTCTGACTGAGGTTCTCTGTATTTCCTGAATTCAATGTTGGCCTGTCTTGTAAGGTTGGGGAAGTTCTCCTTGATGGCATCCTGAAGTATGTTTTTCAATTTGGTTTCATTCTCCCTGTCTCTTTCAGGTACCCCAATCTGTCATAGGTTCAGTCTCTTAACATAACCCCATAGTTCTCAGAGGTTTTGTTCACTCCTTTTCATTCTTTTTTCTCTAGTGTGTGCCTGTCTTATTTCAGAAAGACAGTTTACAAACTGAGATTCTTTCCTCTGCTAAGTCTGTTCTGCTATTGATACTTGTGATTGCATTATGAAGTTCTCATCTTGTGTTTTTCAGCTCCATCAGGTCAGTTATGTTCTTCTCCATACTGGCTGTTCTGGCTGTCAGCTCCTGTATTGTTTTATTATGATTCTTAGCTTTTTTGCATTGTGTTACAACATGCTTCTTTTGCTCAGTGAAGTTTGTTATTAGCCACCTTAGGAAGCCTGCTTCTGTCAATTCAGCCATCTTAGCCTTAGCCCACTTCCGTGCCCCCTGCTGGAGAGGTGTTGTGGTCATTTGGAGGAGAGGGGGCACTCTGGCTTTTGAGTTTTAGGTGTTTTTGCATCGATTCTCATCTTTGTGAGCTTATCTACTTTTGAGGTTTGAGGTTGCTGACCTCAAAGATGGGGTTTTAGAATGGGGCCTTGGGGTCTTTTTTGTTGATGTTGTTCTTGTTTTCTGCCTGTTTTTCTTTTAACAGTCCGGTCACTCTACCATAGGGCTGCTACAGTTTGCTGGGGGTTTACTCCAGACCGCAGTTGCCTCAGTTTTTCTTGCACCTGGAGGTATCACTAGTGATGGCTGCGAAACAGGAAAGATGGCAGCCAAAGTTTTACCCTGGGAGCTATGTCCCAGGGAAGTACTGACTTGTTACCTTCCTGAATACAATTGTAGGAGGTGGCTGGAGACCCTTGTTCGGAGGTCTCACCGAGTCAGGAGGAATGGGATCAGGGGACCTGTTTAAGGAAGTAGTCTGGCTGCTTTTTGGTAGAGGAGGTGTGCTGCATTGTGGGGAACCCTTCCTCATCTGGTCTGTTTGTATTCTCCCAAGCCGGCAGGCCAGAATGTCTGAGTTAACCAAACTGCAGAAATGGAGGCTGCCCCTCTCCCTGGGAGCTTCATCCCAGGGAGGGATCGAAGCTCTATCTGTAGGACCCTTGCTGGAGTGGCTGAAGCCCCAGCAGCCAGATCCCATCCAGTGAGGAGGAAATCGATCGGGGTCCCACTTAAAGAAGCAGTCTGGCCATGTTCTGGCAAAAACAGTTGTGCTGCATTGTGGGGGTCCCTTCCTTGTTTGGACCGTTTGAATTCTCCAAAGCCAGCAGGCTGGAACGACTGAGTCTACCTAAACACAGAGATGATGGCCAATCCTCCCCCTGGGAACTCGGACCCGCCTCAGGAAGATTCCAGCTTGTTGCTGTTGCCTGGCTGGAATTTCAGGCCAGTGGGTCTTAACTTATGAGGTGCCCTGGATGTGGGGTCCGCAGAACAATGCTGCTTGGCTCCCTGTATTCAGCCCTCTTCCTAAGGGTTTGTATGGGCAGTTTTCCTGCCTTACCAGGGATCTCGGGGCCATAGTATGTAAAACTCCTGGGTCTCTGTGTGCCTGAGCAGCTACTCTGCTGAGAATCTACACAGCTCTGTGTACCAGATCCAAGTCCCTCGTGGTGTGTGCTCACGCGGGGATCTCCTGATGTGCGGGTTGCAAAGATCCGTGGGAGAAGCTGGTTTCCCAGGTAGGATCACACAGTCACCACTTTCCTTGGCTAGGGGTGGGGGTTCCTTTGGCTCTGTTCTGCTCCTGGGTGGGCTGTCATCCCACCCCTGCTTTTCTTAGTTCTCCCTGGGTTGAGTCGTTTGCCTATTCAGTCCCAATGGGAGAACCTGGATATTTCAGTCGAAGCTACTGAATTCACTTGCCCCTTTCACATTCCTCTCTGTGAGTGCTGTGGACTGTAGCTGATTCTGGTTGTCTTATATTTCTTCTACATTTTTAAGTTAATCAGTGTCAGAAAAAGTAATCAAAATTGGCTTTAGGGAAAATGTTTATATTGTGATTTCATATGCACTGCTCGGGAGTCATGTGTACCTAAGAGAGGAAGTACTGGACCCATTTCTTCTTTAAAAATATAATTTGTTTCAGCCGGGCACGGTGGCTTACGTCTGTAATCCCAGCACTTTGGGAGGCCAAGGAGGGCAGATCACCTGAGGTCAGGAGATCGAGACCAGCCTTGACAACATGGCGAAACCTCGTCTCTACTAAAAATTCAAAAATTAGCTGGACTTGGTGATGGGCGTCTGTAATCCCAGCTACTCAGGAGGCTGAGGCAGGAGAATCATTTGAACCCAGGTTGCAGTGAGCCGAGATTGTGTCATTGCACTCCAGCCTGGGCGACTGGAGGGAAACTCAGTTTCAAAAATATATAAAATATATATATATATATGTATGTATATTCTTTGTTTCATTCTGCAAAGTATTTGAGGTTGGTGCAGTAACTCTCAGAAAATGCAGATAGGATCTTAAAATCAACTTTATTTTTATTTTGTTTTCCTCTCTTAAGTGTTTTGTGTGTGTGTTCTGCTTTCACGTCTGTTGTGTTTTTGCTAACAAGGCATGCCATATTGTTGAACTGGCATTTTATTTCAATATTAGTAACAAGATAGATAATGAGTTTGTAAAGGAAAGAAATGAAATTCACTTTTGTTGAACACCTTATATGCCAACTATTCTTTAATTTGCAAACAGAATCTTGTGAATTGGCATTTTTTTACCCTAACAGATGAAAAAACTGGCTTTGTGAGAATCAGAATCATACTTAAAATTTCATTTTTCCATTGAGGTAGCATTGAAATCGAGATATTTTGACCTGAAGGCCAATAGACATGCTGAAAAAAAAAAGGGGGGGTTCGACATTTAAAATTCAGCTTTCAAGTGCGTCCCGATATATTTTGACTTTCCTCTTCCAAGTATTTTTGTTTTTTCTTCTAGTTGTTTTTTACCCTGCCTCTTTCTAGAATAGTGCTAAGGCAACTTAGAATACATAAAATACAAGATGGCATAAATTAAGAATAGAATAAGACAGACAGAAAAACAAGGGTGGGGAAAGTCCTTTTCTGAGAAAAACAACAACAACATCCTGTAAATGAATATTGCCGGGAGACTGGAAAACATTTGAGCTGGAAAAGGCTGTGGAAGTAAATGGGCTTTCTTGGTGCCAGCTTTGGCATCTGCTCCAGTCACAATATATGTGAGAAAGTGAAGTCTTTTTTGCTTTTGCTTCCTTTAAGTGCCAAGCACAGTGTCATGTACATGGTAAGCACTTAATAAATGGTTGCTGAATTTGACTTACTGATGACCTTTATGATCAGCATTCCAATGTTACTAAACTGGATAGAATTTTTTTTAAGGCAGTCAGGAATTTTAGATTTCTCTGTTAGTGGTATTTGTTATAAACACTATCCCATTGTTTTCTGGACCTATACTATAAAATCTTATTTCAGAACTGCTTATTAACTCATCTTATTTACATAGGCATTTCTAGAAATTGCCTCATACTAGGAGTGTTACAGGAAGAAATAAGTTTTTCTGGTTGAGTAGGTCTGTAAGCTTTGTGCATCTGGAGGCTGCACCAGGATCATTTGCTTTCCATTTCAGCTATTGTCGTTACTGGATTTTAAAACAATAACTGTACATTTTGGAGAATTTAAAATTCATAAATAGAAAACATTTCAGTTTGTAAGCATCTGAAGAATATCAACAGATATAAAGTTTATGTTTACTTGAGTAATATTCACAATAACTTAGTAATATCTGTGAACATAATCTTGATTCTTATTTGACCTACATAATTTGTAAACACATATAATTAATGTATTCCCATGGGTTAAATTTTATCTCCCAGCTTCATATCTTTTATATCTTTAAAAACGATATTTATGTTTATAGCAATTTGAATTTGTCATTTTAAAGCTAAGTATTAGTTCTGAGTTTATCCTCAGTTGACTCTCCAATATTACCCAACTCTTAATTATCTAAGCCATTTTATTTATTTAGACTCAAGCTTCATTTGAATGCTATGATTACAAGTAACTAAAAGTAACTACATATAATAGTATAAAAATATTTTAAGTTAATCATTGTTATAACAATTAATAAGAATTGGCTTTAGGGAAAATCTGTAAACTTAGCAAACATTGATAAGCAAAGAAGCAGGGATCTGAACCACTCCAGGTTTAGTAAAGACTTGCAACAGGTTTAGTAAAGATATGCTCACCTAAGTAAAGAAGGCTATAGGAGAAAACACTTCTGAGTTAATTTTGAGTTAACTTCTGAGTTAACTTCTGAGTTAATTTTGTGGAAAGGAAAATGAGAGCATAGGATACTACCACAAATTTCTGTAGGATAGGCTTATTTGTTAAACTGTAATTTTTCTTCTGAAATGTTACCATTAATCTCATCTTCAAGATTTTTCCGTAGTGACCAAATTTTATACATTTTGAGTGTTTGCTCCATGTGAGATTTCAGTTTTTGTGCTTAATTTGTTGTTCACTTGCTCTTCATGGTATCACTATTCTTGTTCCCATTTTACTTAGGCACAGAGAGATTAGATGACTAGCTTAAGGTCACTCTCGGGGCAGAGTATAAAACCAAGCAATTTGATCAAGAGCCCACAGTCCTACTGTGCAGCACACAAGTGGACACATTTTGATCCCTAAAATTATGACTTAAACAGCAAAAGTAGAATTTACAAGACTTTTTTTCATTTAGATTTCTTAGGGTCATGAATTTGGCAAACCAAAGCCTATCTGCAACTGAGATTTTAGAGATTAACACCAAAGAAGTAACTGCGTAATATTTTATACAGATTCTTACTGCTTTAAGAAAATCATCTTATATCCTATTTACCATGGCTACTGAAGTTCGGAGGCCTGTAATAAACTAGTATGTTGTGTATACTGAGATGTAGTAAAAATCAAGACATGGCATAGGCTGATGTACCTCAGGCTGGCATAGAGGGCCACAGAGCTCTGCAGGCTGGCCCTACTGCTGCTGGGGTCGTTGCTCAGTCACTGCCTTTCTCCCTTATTCCTGCGGACAAAACCATTATTTTCCTTCTGCTTACTTTACTCCCAAACTTTGCATAACTCTGGACTTGGTATGCAATTTTTAAGCATTTTGTTAATTTCTTAGGGAGCAAAACAACTCTCACATTAGTGGGGAAAATGCCATCTATTCTATGATGATATCCTAGCAATGATAATCTTTCAGAAATATAAAAAGTGCTACTTCTTTTGGTCTTAGCTAGATGACAATTTATGAGAATTTGTTTAAAATCACTGGTGTTCAGCTTTTTAAAGCATTTTGGATATAGTTTATGTTTGAAACATATGAAAATAATCTTGAGTTGCACTATTAATGTAAAGCATTTTAAATGTGGGAAGCACTTTATAAGAAGTATTATTATTAATGTGAATCCTTAATAATTAATTACATTACAATATTACTTTTGATATTTGATCTTTAATATTCAATTGTATTAAAAGAACACAAATGCTTCTTTTGTTGTTTTATCATGGGGAAGGAAATGGTTGTTCCAGAACTGATAAGATCCAATCAATCTGCAGAAGTGGTTTTGTCACATCAGTCCCCATTTTACATTAAAATTCGTTTGTAATCATTAATTAAGTTAAATTTATTTCAGATTTTTCAATATTTATATGATTTTGTGGTTTCAAAATAATGAACTTTGCACATTTCTGTATGTCGGATTACTAGGTTCAACCATAAGAAAATTTCTGTTTTTTAAGTTCAAAATGGTTACATAGCTGAAGATTATGTAAGCCTACAATTTTTTTTCTTGTCATCAATGTACTGAAATCCTATGGTTTATAGTCTGAAATCCATTATAAAGAAAATGCAGGTGTATTCCTCTTTCTAGCTCCTTACTGATGTACCATTAGTATAGTGTGTACTTAGTGTTGGTTAAGATACTTTTTTTTTTTTCTTGTCTGTCATATCCCTGGACCTGAATGGTACCTGGCACATAGAAGTTCAGTAAATACTAAACCAATGAATGAATGTGAATAGACAGTCTTACAGTACAAAATCTATATAGATTTCTAACCCCAGTTTTTCAGACCACTCTGGTAAAATCAAACAATTTCCCCTCCAAAATTTGGAAACTTCGGAGAGACAGACACGGGTGCCAGGCAGATGGAGATCAAAGTAACTGTTTTATTACCTCAGTAGAATCTGAATTGGAGGACATGCATTATATATGCAGATAAAACAGCCTTCACCTCTAAATTAGACATTATACCTCCCTAGCTACTGGCACAGCTGGGCATTCTCAATCCTCTATTACAGAGGCAGGGGCAAAAACAGGCCTGAATTCATCTTCTTTACAGGAAGAATTGAACTGAGAAAAAGGAATTGAGCTGTGCATATTCAGTATATTTTCTTAAACTTCCCAGTCAGATGATTCTCTGCCCCTCTTATAGTAAGAAATGAAGGGACAGAATGAAGCCAATAGCATTTCTTGATCAAAAGTCATCTCATGAACATATGAGGTGAAAGGAATAGAGCTTCCACATTAGACATTCTCATTAAACATAAATTCCTCCAATCAATTATACTGTGAATTTTTCCTTAAGTTTTTCTGTTTGGCATTTGTAAGATCCAGTTTAAATTGTTATATATATATGCACCAACATTTGTAAGTCACTGCAGTCAATATTTTTCATGATAGTTGACACTGAACTGATCTAATCCAGTGGAAGCTTGTGCTGCATAAGTTTAAGAGTTAAAAATAATAAGCATTTTTAGCTTTTGTATTATGTTTACTTTTTGTACATGTTTATATATTGTATATGCAATATATGCCTTCACTGCAATTTTTGTTTCTAGTAGAGAATTTTGAACACGTTTGCTTTATGTTTTATAGGTGATATTATTTTTAAAATCTCTTAGTTTAATCTGCTAAGTGTACATCTCTGATTTCTGGTGTCTGAGTTTCTATGCTATTCTATTTTGTGGATTTCTGGTGTCTGAATTGCTATGCTGTTCAATTCTGTGGATCATTATTACGAGATAAAATACTGAGTCTTCCACATTCTCTGTTTCCCCTTTCCATCTGAAACAAGATGAAACAAAAGAAAACTTCATGAAGCAAATGGATTACTAAAGTCTGTTTTTATCCAAATGTCATAAGTAAATTATTCTGGCCAGAATGAAATCTAGGCATTAGCACTTTAAAATATAATAAGAATATTCTGATTTGATAATTTTAAAAATAATCACCTTAACTTATTGACATTAAAGTCCTTCTAATCAATTGGCAACTACATTCATGATTATGGTTTGAGTGTTATTTATCACCAAGTAGAACAGATAATGTTATAGAATAACTATGTGAAGGATTGAATTTTAAGCTGGGTGATTATAGGAGGTAATATCTTCCAGTCGATACCTTGGAATTAACAAAAAAGGAAGTAAAATGAATGATTTGTACAAATTGATATTATCAGCTTATTGTCATTAAAGAATGGGATTGGCACGTCCTCTGTAGTGCCCTGAAGAATAGCATTTATTTCCTGGCATGATCTGGTCTCTGGCCCTAAACCTGTAAAATGGACTCACTTCTTTGAGAATAGATTTGTGTTAACTTCTCGGTTTAAAATTAGTATTTAAGACTAAAAAGATTAATTTATTGATTTACTGTGAGCAAGTATTTTATATACGTGTAGGAACAAAATGGTTAGAAAATCTAAGATCCATGAGTTCTATTTGTGTATGTAGAATCAGTTAATTAAAATGAGAAATTTGGTCATGAGACACTTTTTTTTTTTTCCTATACGCAGAGAAACACTGGAATCTAAATAACAATTGTAATCACAAGGTTGCCTGGTAGTTGTGTAATCCAAATTAAAGGGAGGTTGATATGTCGGATATTTTATGGCATTGGGCCAAACAATCTGATGTAACTGTACCATAGGTGTGGTCTTGCCACTGGAATCAGAGTAATGAAGTCTAATGGGTACAATTCCTGCTAATTGGAGGCAGAATACTCCAAATCTGATGTATAACATGCTCTATCCATAAATAGTGTTTAAATGAATATTCTCAGTTATTTCCATGACTTCTTTTCTTTTGTGCCTTTCATGCATAAAAATGGTATCTATATGGGAAAGGTGATGGAGTAAACACAAATAAAAACGACTTTAATTTTAGCAATTATCCCAACAGTGTTATCTACTGAATGATTGATTTTGGTCCCTCTCTGAGTAAGGCCCCTTCTCAGCTTAGGCATGGATGGCCATGATATTAGGTTTTATTACAGCCTTTATGATTTTAAGATCATACTTTGTACACATGTGATGCCTTTACTGCATTACAATGAATTGTTATTGTACCTGTTTTCTCTGCTAGACTGTGAGGACTGTGTCCCCTGTACCTCAGAAAGTGCTAACACTCATAAACATTGGCTGAAATGATCTTAATCCTGAAAATGAATTAACTTGCACATGTACTATTAGTCAACAATATAAAGTGTCAATTTTAGACCTTCGTTTTTAAAACCTTGCTGTAATTGTGTTACAATACCCTCTACTCTCCAGATACAAAAATGACTTCTCTCTGTCCACACATTCTCAAATTCACAGGTTAGATACATATATTGTTAGAGTAATAGATGTGGCCCTCAGTATTACCCCCAGAAAAATTATTCTTTGCACTACATCCCTGTTCACCAAGCAGCAATAATTACAAGGCAGTTCTTAAATATAGGTCTGGCTTATGGCAGTAGAATGTGCAAAAATGCCCCTGGGCCATATGAAAATAATAATTTTATACAGTGGGAGAGACTCTTCAGAGCTATGTAGTACTTAAAGATACAAAGCTCATCAAGAAAGCCACATTCTTTATTCCTACACATAATAAGCAGAAATGAAATTGATATGAGAAAGAGGATAGAATAAAAACAAACAAAAAAAAAATCTAAGTTAAGCAAAATCCAATGAGTGTCAAGCACTGAACACGTTCACTATGAAAGAATAATCTTCACTTGTCTGGCAGAATTGCAGTGTGGTTCTATTATGTGCTGTTTCAGTTGCATATATTGGACACTGTCAATCATTAAGGGTAGTTAGTATTATTTATCCCAAGCAGTCATATTTCTATAGCAACAGTATACATGTTTATGCAATTATGTATTATTATATCAGGTCATGCTTGATATATTTTGGAACCAGCTGCCGTCCTGAACTCCTTTACAAGTTTTATATGTATTTACTGCTAATGGAAGACCCTGCAGTCTCCTCCCCAACCCAGCTAATTTTTTAGCATGAGTTCAGGCAAGAAACATATAAAGTGAAAGACTAACTTAATATTCAGCCTTGTGACTGAACCCAAACAACTGAAGCCTCAATTCATTTTAGTTTAAAAGCTACTAGTTTTTGAAAAAGATTAATTACACTTTCATAAGTAGATTGTATACTAATCAAAATTATAATTTAATCAAATTTTCCAAATACAAAATGTTATATAAAATTTTAATTATATCTTGATTTAAACCATTTCAATGATAAAGCTTATTATCCAATAGTAAGGAGAACATAAGGTTAATTTCAATGACAGTAAAGAAAGTGGAAACAGTAGTTCTTTGTTACTTAGCAGAGTTGGCTAGAAACTACAACTTTAAAAGAGAGGCCGGGCGCGGTGGCTCAAGCCTGTAATCCCAGCACTTTGGGAGGCCGAGACGGGTGGATCACGAGGTCAGGAGATCAAGACCATCCTGGCTAACACGGTGAAACCCCGTCTCTACTAAAAAATACAAAAAACTAGCCAGGCGTGGTGGTGGGCATCTGTAGTCCCAGCTGCTCGGGAGGCTGAGGCAGGAGA
The DNA here is from genome assembly GCF_007565055.1 of Rhinopithecus roxellana. Lineage (NCBI taxonomy): Eukaryota > Metazoa > Chordata > Mammalia > Primates > Cercopithecidae > Rhinopithecus > Rhinopithecus roxellana. Next base: position 4,635,648 of record NC_044554.1, on the reverse strand, counting down.
ATGGCGTGAACCCGGGAGGCGGAGCTTGCAGTGAGCCGAGATCCGGCCACTGCACTCCAGCCTGGGCGACAGAGCGAGACTCCGTCTCAACAAAAAAAAAAAAAAAAAAAAAGAGTATGTTACCGTAAAGATCATATGGTACCTTTTAGAACAGTATTAACATTTTAATATACTTAGTGTGGTCATGTCAAAATATTTTATTTTTTCTGCTTTTGCAGTTTTCCTTATCAATAGTAACAGCTATATTTGTTTTAAACATTGTTAGCACTTTAAACCACCTACTTTATTAGCTAAAACTTTTTCCATTTTTACTTTGAGTTTTGAGTCACTTTAGTTTGTGAATATAGTTTTAAAAATCTGTTTTATTTATTTGTTTTTATTAACAAGACTGATTGCATTTGTCACATATCTACACTTAAATTTTAATGAATGTGATCTCTTTTTTACTTCTCTAATTTGTTACGCCTCCATTCATTGCTATTTGATGAATAATTTTCACCTTTAATCCGTGCATCTATTTAGTTACATTGTCCTGCCACAGGATCATTACATTGTAACCATAGCTGGCATGAGGTTTCTGTTTTCATAATTCTGTGAGGTATTTATTTATTTATTTATTTATTTATTTATTTATTTATTTTTGACGGAGTTGCGCTGTTGTTGCCCAGACTGGCCAGTCTGGAGTGCAGTGGCGGGATCTCAGCTCACTGCAACCTTCGCCGCCTGGGTTAAAGCGATTCTCCTGCCTCAGCCTCCTAAGTAGCTGGGACTACAGGCACGTGCCACCAAGCCCAGCTACTTTATTTATTTATTTATTTATTTATTTATTTATTTTTTAGTAGAGATGGAGTTTCACCATGTTGGCCAGGATGGTCTTGATCTCTTGACCTTGTGATCCGCCTACCTCACCCTCCCAAAGTGCTGGGATTACAGGTGTGAGCCACCGCGCCTGGCCCTGTGAGGGTTTTTTAAAAGGCTTTTTATAAAGTTTGATGGCTAGGCTTGGTTGTAGTTGTTTCTTTTTTTCTCCTAAAAATATTGCAATATAAAATAAAATAATGGGAACAAATTCATAAGCCTATCATATTATATAAGATATAGGAAAAAGTATGTTAAGCCTACAACATTACATATACAATTACATAACAGTTTCTGTTACTATATTTACATGGATTCATGACTGGACTCATCAAGCAATTCCATTTTATATTCCATATTTTTCTCTTTACATTGTAAATATTGTTTTCATAATTATTACTTTCATTGAAAATGTACTATTCTGTCTTACTCATAATGAGAACTGACTTCAAATAAACCTTAAAAAAGGTAATAATTTACCTGAAATGGACAGGATTTCGAGCAGCTTCAGACAGGATTTTAAGTGACTTCCCTACTTCCCTTTGGTGACTGCCCTTAGTTAATCTAATGCATGTTATTATGCATTAGATTATAATGCGTGTCTCTGTTTAGACGAGTGGAAGGGAAAAACTGGCACTTCCGCCTTTCCTATTCAATAATTTTTTAGTCAAAGAAACACCACCACTTTCATCACCATTACTATATAATAATAGAAATATATTACTCACTTTAATTGAGACAGTCCTAAGGTTAGTGTGTTAATGTTCTTTACATGCCTATTTTTTTCTTGAAGTGTTATTTGAAGAAGGCATCACTTCAAACTCCTTAAGACTAAAAGAAAACTCTCTTGAAGTCTTTCTAAATTCTAAATAAAATTGGTGTCATTTAAGAGGTATTGTTTGATTATCTTTGTTCTTATAATTGTGGGAGAAGTAGTAGCATAATAGTATGATAGATTTATGATAAAGTTTATGATAAATTTGCAGTGTGTGGTGATTTTTATATACCTTATAATATATTTTACAAACAGTATTTTAAATATCTGTCACCAATCTTTGGTTATTGAGGTTAAAGTTTATGATTTTTAAATGACTAAATTTCAGGTTTCTATGATTTTAATTTTACTGACTTGTTCTTCAGTCACTATTTTCATAGCTTTTACACTAAGCCTTTGAGTCAGAATTTAATTCTGAATTATAATAGTCTTCATATGGGTAAGAACAGTTTACTTTGTGGTTTTTTATTTTACGACACAGTTTTATTTATGACACAATTTCTAGGAAATCAATGGGCGGGGGTTTGGGTACTGCCAATAAATATTTTGTATTTAAAAATGTCCTAAAAATTCATGGCCTGAAACAAATAAGTAACTTCAATATTTTTCTAAGAAATCTCTGGATTTGCTATACTTAGATCCAAAAGAGCCAAGGGAAAGAAGCATATAAGGATTAGTTCTAGGCACAATTGGTAAGTAGCACTTTTTCCATGTGTATCTTCCTATTTTCTGTTTATCCATTTTCCCCGCAGCCACTGGGTGATGTTCTCTTTGATGTTCTCCATACTGCACTTAGGGTCCCCCATGTCTCCCTAGGGCTGTGTACTGTACTAAAGCATCTTATTTCAGAAGTGGAATTTTCTGTGCTTCTTGCTATATCACTTCTTCCTTTTCTCTAATTAAAGCATAATTTGTCTGCGTGATAATGAAGACTTTTAAACTGAAAGACTTGAAATATCTGATAAATTAATGAGGCTCTAAGACTTCTAGCCTTAAGCTCTATTGATAGAACTCTAGTCAAAAACGTAGATGAATAACTGTTTCTAAGACTTGTTGAGTTCATTCTTCATGCTCTTCTCCTAAGCCCTGCCCCAAATCTATTCCATCAAGCCACTGACTGCTTGTTTATCTCAAGGATATACTATTGACTTCTGAGCCAGATAGAAAGGTTAATGGAAGAAGGAAATACACCTGCTTACCCATGTGTACCAGACCACTCCCTCTCCTCCAGGACAGGAATGGGCCATGTCAGGTGAGCCTCCCAAGAGAAATGATCTTCAAGCACAGTATAGCTGTTTGATAGTAATCCTGAATGTTGTTTCTGATACTTTATGTTCCTTTTTGTTTGTTCAGACAGGATTTCCTCTGTCACCAAGGCTGGAGTGCAGTGGTGCAGCCTTGGCTCACCTTGTCCCGGGCCTCTACAATCAGTCTTCTCATGTCAGTCTCTTGAGTAGCTGAGATTACAGGCATATGCCTGCATGGCTGGCTAACGTTTTAATTTTTGTAGAGTTTCACCATGCAGCCTGGGTTGTTCTTGAACTCCTGGGCTCAAGTGATCCACCCACCTCAGCCTTCCAAAATGCTGGGATTACAGGCATCAGCCACTGTGCCCGGTCTATGTTCATTTGCTTATCCATTCATTCTTTCACTAGTTTATTAACATGTATTTATATATGTATTTATTGGGCATTTACTATGTGCCTGGCCTTATGTGTTACACTAAGGATATAAACAAATATCTTCACCTTCTGTGGTTTGCTGATAGTCTAATGAAGTCACTATGTTATAAGGTTCTAGTTGAAGAAATACAAGCAAGTAAATTTGTTTATAGTAGGATCTATTTCATGATAAAGGAGTTTCCATGCGTTGCTTCATGAGCATATTTTAAGGTAATCTTAAGGATGGTGTAATTTTTTTTTTTTTTTTTTGAGACAGTCTCGCTTTGTTGCCCAGGCTGGAGTGCAGTGACACGATCTCGGCTTACTGCAAGCTCCGCCTCCCGGGTTCAAGTGATTCTCCTTCCTCAGCCTCTCGAGTAGCTGGGACTACAGGCGCCCGCCACCGCGCCTGGCTAATTTTTTTGTATTTTCAGTAGAGACGGGGTTTCACCGTGTTAGCCAGGATGGTCTCGATCTCCTGACCTCGTGATCCGCCCGCCTCAGCCTCTCAAAGTGCTGGGATTGCAGGCGTGAGCCACCGCGCCCAGCAAGGATGGGGTAATTCTTAAAGGCAGGACACTTGTGTTGAATTTTGAAGGATAAGGAGAAATTAATTACAAGATTCTAAGGAAAAACATCTCAGGTGAAGAGTGTGAGCATGAGATAATGTAATCTTTTTGGCCAATCATAAAGAGGGCTAAGTAAATGGACAGAATCCATACCCAGCTAAAGAAATTTAACTTTACCAATACAGTACATTCATTCAGGTTTACTATTTATTATTACATTGTATAATTATCCCACAATTTACTTATCTATTTTATTGTTGATAAACTTTTGTTTGTTTGTTGTTGGAGTTGCCAACAATAGCAGAACATTTTATGTTTCATATATATTTGTTGGCACACATATACAAGATTTTTCTCTGGGGCCTTAAGAATGAAACAGCAGTCATAGGGTACACATGTTTAGAGTCAGAAAACAATGCCAAATTATTTTCAAAAATGGATGCATCAGTTTACACTTCTACCAACACATATAAGTGTTCCAGTTGCTGCACATGCTCATAAACATTTGTCAGACTGCTCCTTTTGTTTCCCTCAGTCTAATGGGTATAAAAAGATATCTCACAATGGTCTTAAATTGCATTTCTCAGATTACGAATCAGGTTGATCAGCTTTATATTTGTTTGTTTATTTGGTTGTTGGGTATTCATGTTTTTTCATCATTTTCCCATTTTACTTTGGTGTTATAAATCTGTTGCATATTGATTTGAAGGAATTCTTTATATATAGCATATGTATACATATAAGTACTTTGTTGGCTAGGTAGATAGACACATATACCAGTTTATGGGTGTATATAGTGAATACATTCTCACAGTTTATGATGTATTTTTTTTTTTTTTTACATTCTTTTCTTTTTGTTGAGAGTAGGATCTTGCTATTTTGCCTAGGCTAGTCTCAAAATTTCTGGGCTCAAGTTATCATCATGCCTCTGCAACCCTAAATGTTGAGATTACAGGTGTGAGCCACCGAACCCAGCTCTTTTTTACTTTTCTTAGGTGAATTTTGGTGAAGTGAAATTTTAATTTTAATTTAGTTTATCAATCTTTTTATGGTTATAATTTTTTGTTTACTACTTAGGAAATTATTTTTTATCCCTCAGTCACAAAGTTATTTTCCTTTATGTTCTTCTAAAGGCTTCAACTTTTGACTTCTTCATCTAAGTCTTCATTACGTTGGGAATATATTTTTGTGGATAGTATAATCAGTACCAATTTTATTTTATTTTATATATCTAACCAATGATTTGGGCACCGTTTTGAATAGTCCATTCCTTCCCTGTTATACACTATTTCCATTTATATCTGGCCTTGCTTCTGGACTTAATTTTCTTCTATTGGTAAATTAGTCCACCTTTGAACCTAACTATTTTAATTACTGAAAATTGCATAACACTTTATTTTCTTCTTAGAATTGTCTTGGCTACTTCAAGGCTGTTGCTTTTTTATATGAATTTTACAATTAGCTTGTCAGTTTGGATGAAAGCTTTTGGGATTTTCGTGGAAATAATATTGACTCCATGAAGCAGTATGGGGAGAATCCTGAGTGGTATTGAGTCTTCCTATTAATGAACACTTTATTCCTCTCCATTATTAATACTTTCAATGACGTTTATAATTTTCCGTATAATGACTATGTATAAATTTCTAAAGATTTATTCTCATATGCCCTGGGTTTCTTAACTATTATACAAAAATAGATTACCTCCATCAACATTTAAATTATGTGCAAATCATCACAGTTATGTTGCGTTTTTTCCCAAATCGTCTACCCGTTTTTATTCCTTCTCAGCTGACAGATTTCTTCACTGTTGAAAGAAAGAAAGCAAAGCAATCATAGTGGATAGTGGATACTCTTGTTTCATTCCTGCCTTTTTTTAAGAGGATCTTCATATGTTACCTGAGTTGGCCTGGAACTCCTGGACTCAAGAGAACCTCTTGCCTCAACCTCCCTAGTAGGTGGGACTATAGGCATGCACATAGCATGCCTGGCTATTCCTGATTTTAAAGGGAATATTTCCAGTGTTTTTGGAAGATGAACTATAAGATAAGAGAAGCTCTATTACTAGTTTTTAAAGAGATTTAAAGAAGTGAATAGATGTTGACCCCATCAAACACTTTTTGTAGTTGAAGAGTCCTGCCCATCCCCCTTACTTTGCTATTAAATCTGAATTACAGCTTACTGTTGTAAAAACTCTCCTTGCATTTTGTGATTAAACCCTACTTGATTATAATATATAGTCTATTATTTTTATATTTTGCTGGCTTCAGTTTGTTAATATTTTTAGGATTTTGGTCTATAATTTTCCTTTTTTTATATACTGCACTTGTCTGCTTTGAGTATTAAGGGGTGGCGTATGTTGCTTCTTACTTTAAAAAAATTATGGCATAGTGTGTGAGATTGGAAAGATCAGTTCCTTCAAAGTTTGCTAGCATTTACTTCTTGCTTCCTTGCTCTGCCCACGCTCCCTGCTTGCTTTCCTTTTTTTGATTTAGGGAATATTATTAACTATTGGTTCATCTTACTTTGGCTCTCAATTTTTTCTTAAGTACATATTTTTCTAGTAATTTCAGTGTTGTTTATTTTTTGTTTTTCAATTTTTTTTCTTTTTAGAGGCAGGGTCTTTCTGCATTGCCCAGGCCAGAGTGCAGTGGCACGATCATGGATCACTGCAACCACAAGCTCCTGGACTCAAGTGATTCTCCTGCCTCAGACTCCCAAGTAGCTGGGGCTACAGGTGCATACCACCATGCCAGGCTAATCTTTATTTATTTATTTTTGTATAGGTGGGATTTTGATGTGTTGCTCAGGCTGGTCTCAAACTCCTGGCCTCAAGGGATCTTCCTTCCATGGCCTCCCAAAGTGCTGGGATTTCAGGTGTGAGCCACTGTACCCAGTCTTTTCTAGAAATTTTAACTTTCTTCTAAGTTTTAAAATACTTTATCATAATACTTACATTATTCTTTTTTCCCACTCAGTTGTTCTTCCACCCCACCTTGTAGTAAACCTTTCATATGTAACAGGTAGTCTGCCAAAAAACTTTACAAAACATACTCCATTATTTTCCCCATCCCACTTGTAGAAAGAGACTCTGAATGGATAAACAATTGGCCCAAAGTCACATAGTTGGTGGCAGAGCTGAACTACATTTGTTAACTTTAAGAATCACACAGGCAGTTGTCATAGGACACAATATCAATTTCCTAATCCCTGAGTTGAAGGAAGTGAGCCATGATATTATTTGTCTAAAAGAGGTTAAAAAGCTCACCTCATAAAATGTTTTGCCTTCCATTTGTGACACGGAAGCACATTTTTAAATTCCCCCAGTTTACTACCATTTTATGTTACTGAACCAATCTTAATAAATTCTATTTTGAATTTCAAGATAATGTTATGAAACATTCTTGTGTAACTTTTCCTTTGGCACCCCAAATAAAACCTCAGATCATTTGTTTGACTCACAGGAACATACTGTGGTAATTCTGGATGCTTTTGTGCAGCGACTTGATGTGTTTCCTCCCTCAAGTATGGTCGTCGGTTGTTCTCAGCCACTCCCTTGAAGATGGAACAATTCATGTGAAACTTGAAACTCTTCACCACTTTTTATATGTCCGCTAATATTTGGCACCCTTCTATACAGTGGCTAGACTGTTTTACCTTTCTCTAAATATTTATTTGTTCTCTTTTTCATTTTAACATGCTATAGCAAGAAGAGTTTGCTCTTAGAATTTTCTTTGTTTACCAGACTAGAAAACTAGGATTTCCAACTTACCAGGGTATTTAATTTGGAAGAATTCATGGTTGTCATTTAAACTCTCAGGTTTTGAAAGTTTGCCATTTCATTATCTCTTTTCCATTGTTTTTTGGTCTGATAAGGTAGTACAAATATCTTTATTATGTCTTTCTTATTTATGTTATCATTCTCTTTGTTATTTTGATAATTTCTTGGTTTTATGCTGAGAACAGCATCACTGGTGTATATTTCTCTTATAATCTTTTTCAATATTGATTTTTGCTTGACTCATCCAAGATAGAAATTCTTACTTATTTCTCTATTAAGCTGCAGTAATACAGACTTCATTGAAATCCATTTTACTTACAGCTGCTTGATTATTTTGAAATTACATACTCCAGTATGTTGAACCACTGATACCATTGCTGGCGGTAAAAGTCAACCTTTTTCTCCCCCTGAAACTTTAGTTTACTAAACTAGTGTTCATGTTTCATGAGAATCAAACAAATTTTAATAAATCAGTTGGAATAATTACTTGTTAATTGTAATCATTCATTAAAATGGGGAATATTTCCTAGAATGTTACAGTATTTATAGATTTGATGGGCAGGCTACAATGTTCCTATTATTTTGTTATGGTGGAATCATTGTGAGCATGGAAGGAATTCAAAAAGTTTGTGGCCTGACTTTAGGGTTGTGGTTCAGTTTCCTTCTAGCTGAGCTTTTATATATCAAATCAGTCTTTATTTATTTATTTATTTTATGCTTGGAGCAGGGACTCCTAACACTCATTCTGATTTGTCTCTCTTCTAGTCCCTAATGCATTTACTTTCCTGAAGCTTTGTTCTTTCTTTTTCTTTAATAAACATTTAAAAATATATTGCTTGCAGCTGTAATTCAGCAGAAGGACCTGGGAGTTGTAAGTCTTTCTTGAATACCTGTCTTTCTAGACTTGTGCATTTTATTTGTATTGTCAGACTTACTTTTTGTAAAGTTAGAGGGATATTTATTTATTTGTATTGTATTTTTTTTCTCTTTATAATAACTTATTTTCTACCCTATTTCAAAAAAGATTTGAGGTAGTATGCACCTTATTTCTGCTCAACAGAAATTGCAAAGTGAAGAAATGAAACAGAGGGCAAATACTGGTGAAAAATTTTAAATTACACAAGGAGCAGTGTTAACATGTACATGGACAGCAGGAAGCCTAGTATACCTTTTAGAGATGGTCCATAAAATGGCTCTTCCTAACCACAGATGCCAAAATTTACATGATCCTCACACTCTATGTAGTATCACAGCAAACCAGTGGTCCTGTGGATACTGAAGATGTGATGAATTAAACACTTTTGATAATACTACTACTACTTTGAAAGCAAAAGTATGTTTCATTGGGCTTTTCCTTATAATGTTTCTTAATTCTGATAGCATGTCAAAAAAAGGCTCATTTGAACAAATTCAGTTATTTGAAATATCAAACCGTGTGGTACAATACTATCTGGTTGTTTGATCAAATTAGAGGGTAAGCTTCAGATTATTCAATCGCATAGTCTCCAAAATGGACTAGACAAGAATGTTCTTGAAAAGATAAGAGTGTTGCTGGAAAGACATACTAGGAATTTTTTTGTGTTTTTACTTTGTTTCAACTCTAGTAGTAAAGAACAGAAAAAGCTTTAACAGTATTACTCTGTGGATTGAGACTGGTGTCCTCAATTGGTGCCTTTATTAGCTTATTATGTATCCTTTTAGTTTCAAGAGCTGAGAGAAGACAAGGAATCCCATAAGGCACAGGGTTTAATAGTGGTGCCTTTACTTTTTAGTTCATTACACTTAGAAAATAGCTGGTAAAGTGGATTTTTAGGAATGTTTGATTTCATGTTACCAAAACCAGTCCTCACAAAATAATTGACTTAAAGAAATTGCAGCACGAAGATTATAGTAATATGTCAAGCACAGATGAACAAGAAGAAAAGAGCTACTACCACTTCTACTTTATTCAAACAGTTAAAGCAAAAGTATAGTTTTGCTATATAATTGAACTTAAGTTGTTATCAACTTAACAGATTGTTATAAGATGTTGCATGTAAACTCCATGGTAACCATTTTGAAAATACCTATAGAAGGTATACAAAATAAAATGAGAAAGGAAACAAAGTATAGCACTGCAAAAAAATCAGTGAAACACAAAGAGAGCGAGAGAGGAAAAAAGGGACAAAAGAGCTACAAAACAGAAAGAAAACAACTAACAAAATGATGATAGTAAGTCCTCCCTTTCAATACTTATTTTAAATTTAAATTAATTAAACTCTTCAAGAAAAATACAAAGAATAGCCGGATGGACAAAAACAATAGCCAGCTATAAATTATCTACAAGAGACTCAGTTTAGACATAAGGACACACACAGACTTTAAATGTGGAAGGGTAGGAAATTCTATTTCACATAAATGGTGACAAAAAGAGAGAGCAAAGGTGGATATATCAACCAGATAGACTTTAAGTCAAGCTGTCATAGAAAAAAGAGAAACTTTATATAATGATAAAAGAGCAAATTAATCATGAAGATATAACTATTATAAATGCATATATTTTTATAAGTATATATATATTTAATATCCAATGTTAGTGTACCTAAATATACGATGCAAACATTGACAGAACTGAAAAGAGAAATAGTAATACAGTAGTAGGAAATTTCAGTACTCAACTTTCAGTAATGGATAGAACATTCAACATAAGATCAATAAGGAAAAAGAGGACTTGAACTGTAGACCAAATGGACCTAAAGACAAACATTCCATCCAAGAGCAGAATAATATACATTCTTCTTAAGCACACATGGAACATTCTTCAGATAGATCATGTGTTAGGTCATAAAACAAGTTTGCAAATTTAGGAAGATTGAAATCATACCAAATACCTTTTCTGACCATTTCATTATGAAACTAGAAATCAATAAAATAAGGAAAATTGGAAAATTCACTAATATGTGGAAATTAAGCAACATATTCTTGAACAACCATTGCATCACAGAAGAAAAATGGAAAGAAATGAGAAAATATCTTGAGGTAAATAAAAACAAAAACACAGCATGCCAAGACTTATGGAATGCCACAAAAGCAATACCAAGAGGGAAGTTTACAACAATTAACACCTACGTTGAAGAAAAAAGAAAAATCCCAAATAATGAACTTAACTCTACACCCTAAGAAACCAGAAGAAGAACAAAATAAGCCCAATGCTAGAAGAAGAAAGGAAATCATAAAGGTTACAGCAGAAATAAATAGAGACCCTAGAAAAGCAATTTAAAAAATCAGCAAAACTAGTAGTTGGTTTTTAAAAAGATTAACCAAATATACAGACTTTTAGATAGACAGAGAAAATGAGAGAAGATTCAAATCAGAAATGAAAAAGGAGACATTACCACTGATGGCAGAGAAATAGGAATGATCATAAGAGACTACTATAGACAATTGTACACCATCATAATGAATAACCTAGAAGAAATAAATTTCTAGAAACATACAGTGTACCAGGACTGGATCATGAACAAATTAAAAACTGAAAACAGAGTTATAACTAGTAAGGAGATTGAGTCAGTAATCAAAAACTTCCTAACAAAGAAAAGCCCAGAACCAGATGGTTTCACTGGTGAATTCTACCAAACATTTTTTTTTTAATATTAACACTGATTTTTTTTCATACACTTCTAAAAACTGAAAAGGAAGGAACACTTCTAAACTTATTTTATGAGGTCAGCATTACCCAGACCAAAGCCAGATAAAGACACTACACAAACGAAAACTGTGGGGCAATATCCCTGATGAATGTAGACTCAAAAATGCTTAACAAAATACTAGCAAACTGAATTTAACAGCACATTAAAAGAATCATGTACCATGACTAAGTGATCTTATTCCTGGAATGCAAGTATGGTTTAACATATGCAAATCAGTATATGTGATATAACACATTCACAGATTGAAAGATAAAAATCACATGATCATTACAATAGATGCAGAAAAAACAGTTTGCAAAATTTGACACTCTTTTACAATAAGAACATTCAGTATAATAGGAATAGGGGGAAATTACGTCAACATAATAAAGTCTTTACATGGCTAATATCATACTCCATATTGAAAAACTAAAAGCTTTTCCTCAAGATCAGGAACAAGACAAGGACATTGTTACCACTTTTATTCAACACAGTACTCACAGTCCTAGCCAGGGCAATGATGTAAAAAAAGAAGTAAAAGGCATGCATAATGGAAAGAAAGAAGTAAAATTATCTCTGCTAGCAGGTAACATGATCTCATATATAGAAAACCCTAAATATTACACACACACACACACACACACACACACACACACACACACACACACAAAATCCCCATTAGAAGTAACAAATGAATTCAGCAAATTTGCAGGATATGATAACAACCTATAAAAATCCATTTTATTTATATGCATTAACAGTGAGCAATCTGAAAAGGAAATTATGAAAAAAAATCATTTAAAATAGAGTCAAAAAGTATAAAATACTCATCAATAAACTTAACCAAAAGACTTGCACACTAAAAACTACAGAATATTGCTGAAAGAATTGAAGAAGAGACAAATAAATGAAATGTCTCATTTTTATGGATTAGAAGAATGTTAAAATATCAACACTACCCAAAGCAATCTACAGATTTATTGCAATTGCTATCAAAATCCAAATGCATTTGTTGCAGAAATAGAACAAGCAATTCTGAAATTCATATTGAATGACAAAGGACATTAAATAACCAAAACAATCTAGAGACAGAAGAATATGGCAGGAGATCTCACACTTACTGATTTCAAAGCATATTATGAATACAAAGCTACAATAATCAAAACAGTATGGTACTGGCGTGAAGACATACCAATAGAACAAAATAGAAATCCCAGAAATAATATAATGTATGATCTATTTGTCAAACGATCTTCCACAGTGATGCCAAAACTATACAATGGTGCAAGGACAGTCTCTGTGACGAATGGTGCTTGGAAACTTGGATATCCACATGCTTAATAATGAAATTGGATTCTTATACCATACATAAACATCAATTCACAATAGATTAAAGACTTAATGGTAAGGCCTGAAAGTGTAAAACTCCTATAAGAAAACATAGAGGACTAGCTTCTTGACCTTGTTCTTGGCAATTATTTTTTGTATATGACACCAAAAACACTGGCAACAAAAGCACACATAGACAAGTAAGACTGCCTTAAGCTAAAAAGTTTCAGTACGGCAAAAGAAACAAGAGTGCAAAGGCAGCCTACAGAATGGGAGAAAGTATCTGTAAACCATTTATATGATAAGGAATTAATATCTAAAAAAAAAAAAAAGGAACTCCTACATCTCAGTGGCAAAAAACCACATAACTGATTGAAAAATGGGCGAAGGACTTGAATCTACGTTTCTCCAAAGAGGACACACAAATGGCCAAAAAGAATATGAAAAGATTCTCAGTATCACTAATCATCAGGGAAATGCAAGTAAAACTCACAAAGAAATACCACCTCACACCTGTTAGGATGGCCATTATAAAAAACAAAACAAAACAGAAGATAAGTGTTGGTAAGGAAATGGAGAAATTGGAACACTTATGCACTGTTGGTGGGAATGTAAAATGATACAGCCACTATGGTAAACAGTATGGAGATTCTTCCAAAAATTACAAAGAGAACTACCTTGTGATCCATCAATCCTACTTCTGGTTATTTATGCAAAGTATTGAAATCAGGGTCTGGAAGAGATATTTGCACTCACATGTTCTTTGTAACATTATTCACAAAAATCAGGAGATGGAAACAACCTAAATGCCCATTAATGGATGAATGGTCAAAGAAATTATGGCATTTACATACAATAAAATATTATTTAGCAGGATGGGCGGGGTGGCTCATGCCTGTAATCCCAGCACTTTGGGAGGCTGAGACAGGCGGATCACCTGAGGTCAGGAGTTCGAGACCAGCCTGACCAACATGGAGAAACCCCGTCTCTACTAAAAATAAATAATTAGCCAGGCATGGTGGCGCATGCCTGTAATTCCAGCTACTCCAGAGGCTGAGGCAGGAGAATCACTTGAACCTGGAAGGCAGAGGTTGCGGTGAGACGACATTGTGCCATTGCACTCCAGCCTGTGCAACAAGAGCGAAACTTCTTCTAAAAAAAAAAAAGGAAAAAAAATTGTTCAGCCACAAAAAAGGAAATCCTGTTATATGCTATAACATGGATGAAATTTGAGATCATTATGCTAAACGAAATAAATAAATCAGAGAAGGACAAATTCTGCTTGATTCATCTTATGTGATGTATCTAAAGTAGTCAAACTCATAAAGCAGAAAATAGCATGGTGGGTGCAGGGGCTATGAGGAGGAGAAATGGGGAGCTGCGGTTCAATGGATAGATTTTCAGTCATGCAGTATGACTACATACTGGAGATCTGCTATGCAAAATTGTATTTATTGTTAACAATACTGTTCACTTAAAATTTTTTTAGGAGGGTAGATCTCATGTTATGTGTTTTTTACCACAATAAAAAAAGATAGAAATACCTGGTAATTTCTCCATATAGATAGTATTAACAACAATATTTTTGCATGTACAAAAGGAGCTTTTCAGTTTCCTATAGTAATTAAATAAAAATAGTATTTCATCATTTCATCTTTATCCTCTGCATTTTTACTTTTATGTATGTCTTATACAAAATAGAGTATATAAAATATTTAAGTATAGTAGGACTTGTATATAAAATATGAATGAATCAGTTTAGGAATGCATGCTCAAAAGTAGTTATTGATTAGTAGATGTGATTAAAACAAAAGTTTGAGATCATTGATCAAGAACAGTGGCATTCAACCTGTGTTTCCATGAGGCCCTTCAAGGGCTATGGTAATGGAGTAGATTAGGTGGGGCTCTGGGCTTCCTAAAGCTCACTCCATTCTGAGAAGTTTCATTTTAATGTTACACATAGAGTGCTTCCAAAATAAACAATTAAACAATTGCTTCCACAATTAACATAAAATTAAAATTGATGCTTTTGAGGAAATCAGGCAAACTATAGTAATTTGATGAAGAAAATACAGCAGTGGCTGGGAATGATGGCTCATGCCTGTAATCCCAACACTTTGGGTGGCTGAGGCTGGCAGATCACTTGAGGCCAGGAGTTTGAGACCAGCCTGGGCAACATGGCAAAACATCATCTCTACTAAAAGTACAAAAATTAACCATGCATGGTGGCACATACCTGTAATCCCAGCTACTTGGAAGACTGAGACTCAGGAATATCTTGAACCTGGGATGTTGCAGTGAGTCCATATTGCACCACTGCACTTTAGCCTGGGCGACAGAGAGGGACTGTCTCAAAACAACAAAAACAAAAACAAAAAAACTGCAGCAGAATATTGCCAATTATTATCATTGGGTATTGGGATTACAAGTGTTTTTCTTCCCTCTCTTGCCCACTGTCTCACTCTCTTTTCTATCTGTATTATACCCTGGAAGTATCTCATTTATATGATGGGAAAATTATTTTTAAGTCAGGTTGATACGTTTTTATAATGAAATAACTGAGGGACCTGACAAATTGCATATCTGGGTAAAAGCTTCCTCCACTGTAGAGAGGTTGTCCCAGAGAGAAGCATCTACCGGCAGGGTTAAGATTTTCTTTAGAAAAGAGTGTTAGGTTTATTTCAATGCAGGTTAAAATCAGTGATCAAGAACCTGAATTTCTTGGACATTACACATTATTGCGGTATTTTTAACTAGGAAAAAATAATTTAAATAGCATGACTAAACATCTAATGCAGTCGTAAAAATATTTTGAATGAGGTACAGGTTTTTTAACGTTAGCAATATAGCTTTTGTAAACTGCAAATCAGTTGCAAATTTTAACCCTAGGTTACGACATGAATTACTTGGAATTTAAAACAAACAAACAAACCAAAAAAACCTTCAGAAATGATTTGGTTTTAATTTATTGCATGAAAGATGAAACAGCCAAAGCTCTGAATTGTTAATGATCTTTCTACAGTCCCGTAGCTAGTTAGTAGCAGAGCCAGGATTTCAGCTCTGCCCTTTATTCGTTCTACTCTAATCTGACTCACTGACTCATCTTTTGGCATTCTTACCTGCATTTTCTATGGTCATATTGATCTTTTTTCAGCTCCTTGACATCTTTTCTGTTGTCGTAGATCATATGTCTCTACCTAGAGCAGTCTCTTCCATACTTTTCTACTTGCTACCCTCTTTGTTAGCTCACTCCTACTCGTCTCAAGTTAAAGGCCACTTTCTCTGGGAAGCTATCCATAACCTTGAGATTAGGTTTAGCCCCACTAGTCCCTTTCATTTTAGACTGATCACAGTTATAATTACTTGTTCAATAGTTGACTACCTCAGAATACTGTATATAACCTTCAATGATGGGTGAGAAAGTATCCAATTGTATTGATTGCTATATCTCATGATCTCATATAGTTTTCAATAGTCATCACTCCAATTATTTTTTTTAATGAGCGAATGCTTGTTGATGAATAAATGCTCCATTTCTTTTTATAACTACCTTATCAATGTTTTTAGACTGTCCTTAGTTTACACATTATTCTTATGTCTATGTTCATCGTTAAAACAATTATTTTATATCTGTGCATATATTTGTGCTCAGTAAAACTTATCGTTATAGATTATATAATCTTGCTCTGGCAACAGGAGATAATTTGTGTTTTGACATTTTTTTTTCCTGCAGCACCTATGTTCTTTGTCATTAAAAAAAAAAAAAAGGGAAAACACTTGTGAAATATCCCTTGAGCAACTTTTAAATTCAACTGGACAAAGTATTTTAGAGTGGCTATTATAATACTCAAAAAATTTTACTAGAATTGGTGTTACATGACTTCAGAGGTTTTCCGACGTCACAAAATATAGTATCTTGTCTTGGTACACTGAATTTATATTTTATACAACATGCTTATTTGCTTTGAAGGTAATTTCCTTCCTTAGGTCATAGAATTGTCATCTCTGGTCCTTACTGTTCTCAATCATGAACACCAATAGTTGAGAATAGCATTCACAAGTTTAGTTAAGTCTGCAATTTTTGCACTGAGTGTAGGGCCTTTTACATCATTTTGGCTGCTGGGACTCTTACCTCATTATCAGGATGATCAGTGTTCAGAATAAAGGGGCCAAACAGCCCACCTATTAGTTATTCATTCTCCACTCTCATTCATATATGGAGAAATTAAACTTACACAACTCATTCTCTCTGTAATGCATTCTTTGATTTTCAACTGGAAATAATTTCTCCTTAAGTGCTCCTGTAGGAGCTTATCTTACCTTTCTTAATGGGGCTTCTTATTTTTGACAGTTACTTTCATAGTATATTCTAAGCTCCTTGGGAGAGACATCTATCCCGGATTGCTTTGAGTTGTTTATGGTTCCCTGCACATAGAAACTGCTGAATCAATATTTGTTGAATGAGTGAATGGAATTCCTTTTATTTAAAAAATGCTAAATGCCAATGAGAGGATGAGAAATATGAATATGGAAACCTTTCAATGGATTGGCAATTGATATGTCTTTGATGTTAAATAAATGATAGATTAGACTTGCACAATTTTTGTCAATTTAAGAATATATGATGAAGTTTCTGTAGGATGGAAAAAATCTGTAGTAATTTATTATTTTCAGGCTGTTTGTATTATATTTGTAAATTTTTATATTCATTTGTAATAGTGGATGGAGGATTATCTTAATTGTAAACATATAAAGTAGAAAGATTATATTTCAGAAAAACGTGTAGTCTAATCTACCCTGGTATCTATTTAGTGTCTGTGTTATATCATGTGATGCTTTTCTTCTACTTTGAATTGTAAATTTGTAGCTATAGATATGGACATATAAACTGCCAAGTCCTTCCACAGGTATTTATTATTCTGTAGGTGAAGAATAAATTGCAGAAAAGAATAGTTATTCACAATTATATATCCTTATTATAGAAAATAGAACTTTATGTACACATGTACATGTACTTTACATACACATTTACATGTACTTTACATACACATTTACATGCACAGTCCTCACTCCTGTGATCCCAGCACTTCGAGAGGCTGAGGTGGGTGGATCACTTGAGGCCAGGAGTTCGAGACCAGCCTGGCCAACATAGCAAAACTCCTTCTCTACAAAAAATACAAAAACTAACTGGGCGTGGTGGCAGATGCCTGTAATCCCATCTACTCGGGAGGGTGAGGCAGAAGAATTGCTTGAACCCAGGAGGTGGAGGCTGCAGTGAGCCGAGTGCATGCCACTGCACTTCATCCTAGGTGATAGAAAGACCCTGTCTCAAAAAGAAAATGATAAAATAAAAATAATAAAACCAAAGGAAGTGTCCAACATTTTTCTCTTGTATTTGTGTGTATGTGTATATGTGTGTTGGGGGGCCAACATGTACTGCTTATTTGTGTGATAGGCTGTGTTTCTACAAGAAACTTTGTTTCATAGACAATAAGTATATTTTGTGATGATACAAGTATATATTTATACATAAATAAATGAATATTTATGCCCTGAAACATTTGTATGAGTATGAGTGATGTTTCCAGAAATTGACTGTTATCTTCTACCAGGTTCGGATCAAGTGTTGCAGGTAAAATATGAATAATTAAGTAAAATATTCAAAATATTTCAAGTCAGAGCCTTGTTTAATATTACTCAGTTCAAAAAAGTATTGAGTTACACAGATAACTTACCTAGCCTCTCTAATTCTCAGTTTCTTCAGGCATAAAATGGGAATAGCACATTTGTGACTATCGAAACTAATTGTCACAAATCAGCAATTAACTAAACTTAATTGCTATGCAAGTAATTGCCATGCATTGTAATATACAATGGCTGAATTTTCTTTATTAAGCCTTGTATTTTAATTATGGGAAACATAGATTAGAAATCTATTTTAGGGCTCTTGAGCCACTTGCTCAGACCTGCTCCCACCCTGTGGAGTGTACTTCCTTTTTCAATAAATGTCTGCTTTTGTTGCTTCATTCTTTCCTTGCTTTTGTTTGTTTTAAAAAATATATATATTTTATTCTACTTTAGGCGGGGCGCAGAGCCTCACACCTGTAATCTCGGCACTTTGGGAGACTAAGGCAAGCAGATTACTTGAGGCCAAGAGTTTAAGACCAGCCTGGGCAACATGGTGAAACACCCTCTGTACTAAAAATACAAAACATTACCCAGGTGTGGTGGTGGGTGCCTGTGGTCCAAGCTGCCCCAGAGACTGAGGCACAAGAATTGCTTGAACCCAGGAGGCAGAGGTTATAGTGAGCCACGATGCTGCCACTGCAGTTCAGCCTGGCCAGCAGCGCGAGACTCCATCTCAAACAAACAAACAAACACACACACACACACACACACACAAAAAGTCAATTTTTATCTCTGGAAACAAAGTTGCTAACAATCCACAAAATGTTGACATATGTATTTTTTGTTAGCCAATTATTACTGTTTTGTACATTATATTTGTAGGTGTGGTAAAGAGAGAAGTAGTAGTTAAACTATGAAATGCAGATGTGCTGTTTGTGAATAGAGACAGAAACAATCTCAGCTCACTGGTATGTTCTATTCCCAAGCAAGAACTTGACTTTGTATCTACTATCTGCTAAGATTTCAAAACTTGTTATTATTTTTTTTCTTCCTGATCTAAAATATTTTTTTCCTTAGGAAATTCTGGTTAGTTTTAAACTCTACACAAACATGAATTGTTATTTTACTTCATTTAAAGTTTTGAGAAATTCATCATAGATACAGCTTGGTTGTATTAGAAGAAAGAAAATATCTTTGGCTGCAATTAGGATGAAAAATAGAAGTAAGATGAGTACTTCTATATTTTAAGAGTTATATGCCTTGGCACAGTGACTGACGCCTGTAATCCCAAAGCTTTGGGAGGCTGAGGTAGGTGGATCATCTGAGGTTGGGAGTTCAAGACCAGCCTGGTCAACATGGCGAAACCTGTCTCTACTAAAAATACAAAAATTACCTGGGCATGGTGGTTCGTGCCTGCAGTCCCAGAAACTCAGGAGGCTGAGGGAGGATGATGGCTTGGGCCCCAGAGGCAGAGGCTGCAGTGAGCCGAGATCACACCACTACCCTCCAGCCTGGGCGACAGAGCTAGACTCTATCTGAAAAAAAAAAAAAACAAAACAAAACTACAGCTCTTTCAGTAACGTCTGTAATAATATCTTCTTAGTAAAAGCGAGTGCAATAAATGACTGGAAAATTTATGTTACATTTAGCCTTAGATGTCTAAATATATATGTGTATATTATGATATATATAATACATACAAAACATGTATATTTATATTTATGAAAATAATGGCAACTTTCAACTTCATATAAATTTTGTCATTTATTAAAAGTAACATTCTTTAGAAATTTAGCATTTATGTTTCAGTTTGTACCTTTACAAACTTTTGCATTCTGTAAAAATGCTGAACAAAAAATTAGTATTTAATAACTATTTTCTAGTGCTTGGATGGATTGACGGATTAACTTACAATCACAAATGAGACAAAAATTATCATAGCGGTTTTTTCTTTTTTCTTGTGAAAAATGAGAACCAAGTTCTATATTTTTTGGAATTCTTTCTCTCTTTTTTTGTCATCCAGTAGTAAATGTAACATGTAGTTATTCAAGTAGTAAATTTAATAATTTAAGGAGTAAATGTGAAGATAAAGTCTTTCATTTTTAGTCTTTGCATAATCTCTACAAATGAGTGTTAAAGTCTTTACTTAATGTCAAAAACTTTCGTGAGTTTCCCGTACCTTTTAATATCTTATTCATATATGGGTATTTTTATTTTGGTAGGAAGTGTTGATGAATTAAATGAGTTGGCATTTGGTTTTGAGATCCATTGGTTTAGGAAACAGCATCTGCAGAAATTGAGTGTTTGGCTTTATTGGGATTAAGGTGGAAGACAGTTGGTTTTAGCTTTTCTTTCACCAGTCAGTCCTAGCCTAATGAATGTGAATGCTAGATAGAATTTCAGGAATATAAGAATTGCCTACTTAGACAAAAAAAGGCATAAATAAATAGTTAAAAGACAACATGTTACCATAGTTGAGCATTTTGGTTTCAGAAGTTAAAAAATTTAAAAGAAATGAGAAAAAATTATCTCTACAATAGTCTTGTACAAGAAACAGTCCTTCTGTCTGGCATTCTAAGGTCTGGACTAAGTTTAAATTTTATTGAACACACAAACACACACGCACACACACACAAATATATTCTGTGATGTTTATGTCAAACATTTTATGTCTGAAAATGTCTGTATATGGCACACCTGGTTTGGAAAAACAATATATACTTTATGCCTGTTTTATCAAATATGGGCAAGGGTTTACTTCAAGCACCTGTGCACCTTCAAAGGCAGGCCTAGTATGAGGAAATTTGCAGCATTTAGTTTTTCCCCATACTCCAGCCTTCCTCTTTAAATATTCACATGATCAAGGCTGAAATTGTCATATTTATGATCTTAATAAATGCAGAAAGATGTATTGTCTTCCTTGCTTTGTAGAAGCAAAGGAAGGAAACAATGGCACTTGAAGGAATTTTATTTTCACCTTTTTGTCGGTGGGAGGAGGAAAGCCTGTACTTTTTAATGTTTATCCTCTGGTTGTTAAAAATAACTTTCTCTCCAAATTCAGGAGTACATGAATTTTCTTTATATTATTCATATTTTGCTGTATTTATTTCATTTGTTTCATATAATGCCCTGACATATTTTATATATACAGATTTTAGATCAGTAGAACAATAAATTCACAAAATGTGGGTAGAAACTATGGAATGCCTTTTCCGTGATAATTTACTACCTTTAAAATATAAAACAATGCATCCTTTTATTATATTTTTTTGTTTGTTTCTTAAAGAAGATATTCTTTATTTCATGAGTGTTGTGTGCATCATGATGTGAGGGGTTGCTGTGGGGATTGTTTCAATCATGTATTATTCTGTTTAGAGAAGAAAATTGCTTAATGACAGCTCTAACATCTATATCTAGTTTTGCTATACAGATTCTTGAAAATCTTTTCAAAAAATAACCTTATTTCAAAGTTTAAACTGTCCTTTTCTGGAAATAATGACTTTTATCTTATTCATTTCCACTTCCTGTAAAGTTGGATTTTTTTCTTTAAGTTTTATTTGGATAACTGATGATAATTCAGTTAACCAAACCTATTAAATGAATATTTATGTCACTGTTAACACCATTTTAATATTTGTTTTCTTTGTACATTTAATATTTAAGATGCTTATAGGTTATTTTTCAGTGAGCTGTTGATAACACTTTTTTTTTTTGTATTAATCATATAAAGATTTCAAGTATTTCAAGACTGGACCTATTTGACTCCCTCCATAGGACTTTATTATTTTGTTAAATGAGTAATGGAAATTAGATAAAATCTGATTCATGAATCTGGAATATTTAATTCTTCTGGAGTTCTAATTCTTAGACTATTTGTAGAATCCGTTACTACACCAAGCACTTATTGAGTGTTTACTTTTACTAATATTATAAATGCAAAGATAAAACATATAAAAAACATTATCTGTCTTCTAGGAGCTTTCATTCTAATTTGGTAGAAAAAGATGTTTTTATTCCTGTCTCTTTTTGTATGCTCATTCAGTAAGAGTTCTTTAGATATCTACTGTAAGTATGCTAGGCAGAGATGAGGCTGTAAGTTATGAATAATAATTTCTCCCTTCAAGGAGCCAAAATCCAGGTAGGGAAAGGATTGACTATGTTAATTACTATTATGTTAAAAATACTGAATTTAAGTCATGCACAAATCTATGGAATTATGGAGGGCTAAGGAACTAATTCTGTTGGACAGAATAATAGAAAGCTCTACAGATGATACTGCATACAGATTGGCCTTCATATGGGTAGTATTTTTACTAGCATAGATGGTTGAGAAAGGCATTTTAGGCTATGTTAACATTGTGAACACACATCTAAAAATGTGTGAAAATATGTGGTGAACTCAAAGATTATGAGAATTTTTATGTGGTTATAATGTTGAGCACATAGGGAGATGATGGGAAATAAAACATAAGAAAAAGATTTGGAGCCACGTAATTTTTTTTTTTATTCAGTCGGTAATGGAAAACAATTTGTGGACTTTAAGTAGGGAATGACAATTAAATTATCTCTACTACCATCTGCCCAAACCAAATCATCAATATTATTTTAATTACTACCCTCCCTGCTTCCTTTCTTTGCCCCAATTAAAACCATGCCCATCCTTGAAATCTTCTAGCGGCCTCCCATTATGTTTAATACAAGATAAAAATTTTGTCTTCCAGTTTACACAGAGTCCTTTGGACTTCTGTTTGCCTCTCTAGCATTACCTAGTAGCCGCTCCCTGATGCACTAATCTCCAGCTATGGAGTGGGGAAAATCTGAAGGCAAGAAGAGCTGTTGAATGACTATTAATTTAGATGAAAGTTCGTGAGGCTGAAAGAGAATCATGGCAGTGGGGCTAGAATAAAAAGAGATAACTCGAAAAATACAGCCTATAGTTCATTGGTTTGAAGGAAAGAAGAAAAATATATGAAATGTGAGTTATATGAAAGATGTTTAAATCTAGACACATGATTTTCTAGAAAAAAAAAGACGGTCTAATTCACAAACTCAGGCAAGTGTAGTACAAACATTCAGTTGGTAGTGGGCAAATTACACCAGTTGGGTAGTTCATAATTTCTTCTACGTTTTGTCTCTGTCATCCCCATCTCCAAATCATAAAAGTTTATAAAGATGGAATGTTGCATCAAATTTACAATTTGACCATATCCTCATAACCATTCTTTTTTCCAAGGACCCTATAAGGAAGGAGTACTCATAACCATTATTTATTGGACTAGAGATCATCCTCCAGGATTGACAACTGAGACCCAGAATGTCAATATCTTTCTGGCTGGAATCCTTATAGTGTGAAATTGGGAGCCAAGGGCTCTTTTAATCCATTTACTTTGTGGACTAAAAGTTACTAGAAAGTTTCTCTCTAGAAAGAAGTATGTAAAAGATATTCAAAGAGAAACAAACATCAAAGAAAGAACACTCTCCTCTCTCACAGTTCTTGAGGTATATCACCATTGCTGTCTCTGAATACATCTAAGTCCTCCTTTTTACTTAAGCTAGCTCAAGCTGGTTCCCTCTACTTATAAGTAGAAATGTCCTTCCTAATGCAGTTGAGCTTGGATTTGTCAAATTTGAAGTTCTGATAGGATTCCTAGATAGGAATACCTAGCACTTACACAGAATTATGGGCCTTGGACTCAGAAGAGAATCCTGTCCTGGGTTATTCAGATTCAGATTCTATTAACTTTTATCAAGCACCGTCTATTGGCTAGATGTTGTGTCAGTCATTTTTATATTTATCCATACTACATTGTATTGATTTTCTGAATTTCTTAGGGGATTGAGGTGGGCCAAGTATGTGCTAGAGCTGGGCTAATTATTGGGTCTGAAGGCTTTGGTCATGACTCATCAAAGCAATCAAAACTAGAGTGAGATAGCACAGCACACTGAAAATAAATGTTCTTAGCCATGAGACAGAAAGAAAAAAAGAAAGAAAGAAAAAAAAAAAAACAAGAACAAAGGTTGAAGTTTAAGGAGGAATAATAAAGAGGTACAGAGTACCCAATCAGGGACTAGATAGAAACCAGATTAAAGCACGTGTGAGTTTGAAATAAGAGCCCAGGTTGATGACCCTGACCATCTTTGTATGTCTTTAGTTTGCTTCTGTGCTCTAGCTAGTGCATCGAGTGTGAGTGATATTTTTAGTGGGAGGAGGAGGTTGCTATTGAGAATGGGATCATTTTTGGCACTACATTTTTGAACCAATTTTTCTTGGCTTTCAGGAAAGCTCTAAGACTTTATATTTGTGTCTTACTACTTTCTGATTTTTAAATTGTTTGTCCTTAAGATTTTTAAAGATTAGGTTGTGTAAAATAATATTTTCATTCTGTTTCCAAGTTGGGTTGTAAGGACCTACAGAAAGTAATGCTGTGTTCCATCATTTATTTCTGATTTTCCTGGAAATTTCTCTCCGTATGTGAGAGAGGGAGAAATTCTCAGGAAAGATTAAACTCTTCTAGTATGTTTGGACAACCATAAGAGTGCCAGGGTATTTTAAGTTTAATGAGCTAAAAGAAGTCACTGAGCCAGATGAAGTATGACCTTACAGGCTAAGGTAACAAGCATGGTATTTTTTTGTTTGTTTATTTGTTTTGTTTTTGTTTTTGTGTTTTAGGAGATGGCGAGATTAGAATCACTGAAAAGTTTTATAGGTTATTCTTTTTCATATAATGAGTTTTCATAGTGCATGTTTTCTTTGTCTCATTTAAATTGTTTTCTGTATAGCCATGATGTTTTCTATTTCTAAGAAGTTTAATGCAGAACATTTTTGTTTTCACTATATTCTAACTCACCTGATTTATTTTTTAAAGTAAAATGCTTGTTTTAGGTTTACCAAAAATTATGAAGATAATACAAATAGTTTCTCTATACCTACCCACTCAGTTTACCCTATTATTAATAAATGACATTAGTATGGTATATTCGTCACAATAAATGAACTAATCTTGATACATTGCTATAAATTCAAGTCCATATTTATTCACAGTTTGTTGCCTTTTGCCTAATGTCCTTTTTCTGGATACCACATCATCCAGGATACCACGTTAAATTTAGTGGTCATGTCTCCTTAAGCTCCTCTTGGATAGACAGTTATGATTACCCTCTTACCCCCCAAATTGTTTTGAGAATATCTGTAATTTTCAACTAAGCACATTTTTGGTTTTTATTCTTCCTATGGGATGTTTGTGTGTGTGTGTGTGTGTGTGTGTGTGTGTGTGAGAGATATGGTCAATACTGTAAACTATTTTGAATGTTAGTGAGTGTGGTATAGTTTATAAAACATAGGACTTTTGATACAGATTATTTATTTAATTTTATTATACCTGTATATCTATTTCTATTTATCAATTGTTTTTATTTATTCTTATAAAGATGATACATAAGTACTGATATACTAATACTGGCACGTTAAATGCTTCCCAAACATTCATGTTTCTGTTAGTTTTACCTTGCATTTCTAATAGTGTTTTCTTTGTATATACATTCTATTTTATTCATTTTATAAAGGTTCATAATCATTATTTTTTCATTATGGATTATACCTTTTTTCTACCCTCTTGGTCCAGTTTAAGATTTCTTGCCTTTATTTCGATATACCTAATATTAATATTGCCATCCTTGCTCTCTTTTTCCTCTGCAAAGTGAATTCCACAGTGCCTTGAACATAATTGATGCTCAAATATTTAGAGAATGAATAAATGAATACATGAATATTTATACCTATTCATAAGAAGAATGAGAAAAATAGAAGATGAATGCAGGAAACACTTCAGCAGTTTTTTTGTGGTACTGCCAGCTATTTTAGCATATATGAAATATGTGGAAGTTTTCCTCCTGTCCTCTAAAGCCTCACATACTTTCACAAAACGTACTCACTTTTAAAGTTGAGGAAGCTGTGAGTATCTATATATCCAACTTAACATGTGCAATATCCAACATTATGTGAAAGAAATAGAGGGATAGTAATGTTATATCATAGCTTTTTGTTTGACACTTAGGATATGAATATTGTTAGTGGTTCATTTACTTGGCATTTTAGTTCCCTCATTGCTTTTTCAAATTAATTTATCTCAGATTATTCATAGAGCTGAAGATGCCATGTATCAAAAGAGTTTTGTAACTGAAAGATTTTTTTTGTTTTCATGTTTATAAGACTTATACGTGTGTTTGTGAATGTTTGTGCACTTTTAAATCTTCTAAGTGCATAAAATTTATTCAATTAAAAAGGACAGAAAAAATTTTTTAAGTTCCAAAGTTTATTTTCCTTGTGTAAGTATTTCATTTTCTGAAATACATTTGTACAAAACTGTACTAAAGGGTTATTGTAGAAGAAATTGTCAGAATTAGTCAAGAACAAATATGAGCTATATAGAAATAAGATATAAAGGTGATTGTTCTCTGGCATTAGAATGTGGTATAAAGATGATTTGAAAACTTATTGAACATTTCTACACAGTTACAGTGACATGATGGATTTGAAATACTGGAAGTAGAAGCCAGAGTTTCTTCCAGTCGTATAAAATGATATACAGTATCTTTGTATGTATGATATTCAGAAACAAGCTAATTGGAGAGACTATAAAGAGTATTCTTAAAGTTAAGCAATTTTTTTCCTAAAGCTAAAATACCACCCTGAATAAGAGCAGTTTTCAAAGAGCCTTTAAATCAGTTTATTTAACAAATACTTATCTAGCTAAATCTGGGCTAGCGATAATGGAGTGAACAAAACAAATCATCTCATCAAACTTAAAATCTTGGGCTTGTTTATTTAATAATGTACTTTTCTAATGAGACCCCCACATTTTAAAGCAGACATAGAGTCAAAATTTTTTAGTTGCAACTTTTAAATCATTAAGCCATGTAAACATAAGATAAAAGAAGTAATATTTATTAATTTATTGGCCAGACACTTACAGGGCCTTATATATGTTATTTCTCACTTACTACAAACTTAGAGAGTTTTGGAACTTATGGGCTGTTGGGTACGTATTATGGATTAGTAAACCGATATTCAAATAAGTCCTAGATAACTAAGTCATTCATTTTTTTCAATAAATATTTATTGAGCATTTACAGTGTAGTAGGCATGGTTCTAATCACGAGGGATTCAGGTCACACAACTAATAAGCATCGATGCCTGGTTTCAAATTCTCGTCTTACTCCTAAAGCGTGTGCCTTTTGCAAGATGCCTTTTAGAATCCTTGCTGAGTCAACTGTCGTTATAATTAGCTCCTTTTGTAAAGGTATGCAGAGTTACCAGATGGTTGAGAAGAAAATGTGCAGTGGACTGTTAACTACACTTTCATTAAGATTCGCCAAGGCTTATTTAAAAAAAAAATTGTGGTGGACTATATCGTATCACATATAATTGTCTTTTCAGGACTATATTTTAATATTTCACATTTGGCTTTCTTTCACTGAATGCCTTTATATTGAAAAGGCAAGTTGGGAATCTTTGCATTTTGTTTAAATGTGTTTCTATGTATCATTTTTTTTATTCTTGATCACAGCCTTTTATAAAATAATATCATGATAAATTCTTCTCTAACTGTATAGCTACAGCTTTGCTCAAATAGGATTTTAGACATAGTATTCTGTATCTTCCTTATGTAGTGTGTAATACGGGTTTGTTATTATATGTTCTTTATCTATGAATATATTCCAGAAATTTGCAAATCTATAATCCAGAACTTTTTCTAAGCTCTTTACCTGAGTATCTCATTATCTGCCTGTTAATACATATCTCTAACACCTTGATATTTCACAGACATTTAAAATTGAATCTAGTAAAAGAGGTAATCATTATCATCTTTTATACCAGTTCAGACAGAGGAGTGCTAACCTGTTTCTTTTTTTCACACACTCAGTTAGTGACAAAATCCTATTTATTCTACTTCCTTTAGACTTCTTATATCCCTCCCTTCTCTTTTATATCCCTTTTGTTACTCCTTTAGTGAATCACAATTTCTATTTAGTAGTATTTGTCTAACTGGCACACGGCCTTCTCCTTGAAACCTTTCTGGAGTCCTAGAATGAATGGCAGTCTTATGTCCAGTGATCATGTTTTTAACATAGTATTCATCAAATGTAATGAATTTTATTTGTTTTGCATGTTTATAGTCCACTCCTGGGCTGGAAGTTCTTTGAGGATAAAAGGATACATTAGCTTTGCAAACATCACATAGTATCCAGCACATAACAAATGCAATAATAGTACGAAGGGGTGAATAAATAAAGAGTTTTTCTTAAAATATTTTTAGAAGTACCTGGGTATATTAGGGTTCTCCAGAGAAACAGAACCAATAGGGGAAACACATATAGGTAAACGTGCATGCGAATATGCAAACACACACAGACACACATACACGTGCACAGACACACATACACACACACACACACAGATGAGAGATTGATTTACTATAAAAAATTGTCTCACATAATTATGGAGGCTAAAACATCCAAGATCTTTTGATGTTGTCATGCCAATTCTAATCTGAGGAGCCGAGAACCAGGAGAGCCAATGGTGTAAGTTATAGTCTCCAATGGTATAAGTTCCAGTCTGTATCTGAAGGCAGGAGAAGACCAGTGTCCCAGCTTAAAGACAGATAGACAGAGAGAGAGAGAATTTTTTGTTGTTCAGCTATTTATTCTATTCAGCCTTTAATGGATTAGATAAGGCACATTCACATTGAGGAGACCATCTGGTTTACCCAGCCTGTCAATTCAGATGTTAATTTCATCCAGAAACCCCTCACAGACACACCCAGAAATAATGTTTAACCAAGTATCTGGACACCTTGTGGCCCAGTCAAGTAGACACTTAATAAAATTAACCCTCACAATGAGAGAAAAACAATTTAAAATGGAAAAAAAAAAAAAACTCCATAAATGATAATTTAGTTTCCTTGTGACTGGAAAATTTGACTTGTGCCATTTAGTTTAGAATGTGTGAGTTTTTGTTTACTATTGGATATGTAACTGAGTTTTAAAAATAAATATGCATAACAGTAAAAGACTGAAGAGAGGGAAAAGAAAAATATGGAGTAGGCTTATTTTTTAGTTTATCCTTGTCCTCAGGAAAGGTACTGCTATGTGAGGTTGACCGTTTAGTAGACTTGCTGAAATTAATAGTAGCTGAAAGTTGATGTAACACTTATTTCGTGCCAGGCATTGTTCTAAGCACATTATATGTGTTTACTGTTTTTATCCTCATAACAGCCAAACGAGGTCAATATTGTCATTAATTATTATTATTTCAAATTTGCAATGAGTAAACTAAACCACAGAGGAGCTAAGTGTTTTTTCCAGACCGCTGGTACATGATGGAACTAGGATTCAAACTTAACCCTTATTTGTCATTCAGAAATATTTACTGTTCTTATCTTGTGTTCCAGATACTCCTTTTGGCATAGCAGATATAGTAATGAACAAGACAAAGTCCCTGCTCTATGGAACTCATGTTTCATTATATGTATAGAATGTCAGATAGCATTATGTTCAGTAATGAACTGAAAATCAGTGTAAGGGGGAAAAGTAATGCCTAGTTTTGGGAAAAGTATTTACCATTTTATATAAAGTAAACAAAGAAGGCCTTTCTGTTATTTTATTTTATTGCATTTTAAGTTCTGAGGTACATGTGCAGGATATGCAGGTTTATTACGTAGGTAAACGTGTGCCATGGTGGTTTGCTGCACTTATCAACCCATCACCCAGCTATTATGCCCAACATGCATGACCTGTTTCTCCTGATGTTCTCCTTTCTCCCATTCCCCCTAATAGGCCTCAGTGTGTGTTGTTTGTTCACCTCCCTGTGTCCAGGTGTTCTCACTGTTCAGCTCCCACTTGTAAGTGAGAACATGTGGTGTTTGGTTTTCTGTTCCTGTGTTAGTTTGGTGAAGATGATGGCTTCCAACTCCATCCATATCACTGCAAAGGACATGATCTCTTTCCTTTGTATGGCTACATAGTATTCCATTATGTGTATGTATTACATTTTCTTTATGCAGTCTATCGTTGATGGACATTTGGGTTGATTCCATGTCTTTACTATTGTGAATCATGCTGCAATTAACATACGTGTGCATGTATCTTTATAATAGAATGATTTATATTCCTTTGAGTATATACCCAGTAATGAGATTGCTGGGTCAAATGGTATTTCTGGTTCTAGGTCTTTGAGGAATCACCACACTGTCTTCCACAATGGTTGAACGAATTTACATTCCCACTCACAGTATAAAAGTATTCCTATTTCTCCACAGCCTCACCAGCAGGCTCTTGTTTCTTGACTTTTTAATAATAGCCATTCTGATTGGCATGAGATAGTATCTTTTTTTTATTTGAAACAGAGTTTTGCTCTTGTTGCCCAGGCTGGAGTGCAATGGCACAATCTCAGCTCACCGCAACCTCTGCTCCTGGGTTCAGGCGATTCTCCTGCCTCAGCTTCCCAAGTAGCTGGGATTACAGGCATGCGCCACCACGCCTGGCTAATTTTTTTGTATTTTTTTAGTAGAGACAGAGTTTCTCCATGTTGATCAGGCTGGTCTCCAACTCCCAATCTCAGGTGATGCACCGACCTTGGCCTCCCGAAGTGCTGGGATTACAGGTGTGAGCCACCATGCACAGCCAAGGTGGTATCTTTTGTGGTTTTTATTTGCGTTTCTCCAATGATCATTGATGTTGAGCTTTTTTTCCTGTTTGTTGGCTGCAAAAATGTCTTCTTTTGAGAAGTGTCTCTTCATGTCCTTGCCCACTTTTTAATCGGGTTGTTTGTTTTTGTCTTGTAAATTTGCTTAAGATTCTTGTAGACTCTGGATATTAGGCCTTTGTCAGATGGATAGTTTGCAAACATTTTCTCCCCTTCTGTAGGTTAGCCATTCACTCTGATGATAGGTTCTTTTGCTGTGCAGAAACTCTTTAGTTTAATTAGATCCCATTTGTCAATTTTGCTTTTGTTGCAATTGTTTTTGACCTCTTCAAGGAGAACTATAAACCCTGCTCAGGGAAATCAGAGAAGATACAAACAAATGGAAAAACATTCCATGCTCATGGATAGAAAGAATCAATATAGTAAAAATGGTCATATTGCCCAAAGTAATTTATAGATTCAGTGCTATTCCCATTAAACTACCATTGACATTCCTCACAGAATTAAGATTATCTATTTTAAAATTCATATGGAACCAAAAAGAGCCCACATAACCAAGATAATTCTAAGCAAAAAGATCAAAGCTGAAGGCATCATGCTGCCTGACTTCAAAGTTTACTACAAGGCTACAGTAAACAAAGCAGCATGGTACTTGTACAAAGACAGACACGTAAACCAATGGAACAGAATAGAGAACTCAGAAATAAGACAGCACTTCTACAACCATCTGATCTTTGACAAACCTGATAAAAACAAACAATGGGGAAAGGATTCTCTATTTAATAAATGGTCCTGGGAGAACTGGCTAGCCATATGCAGAACATTGAAACTGGATCCCTTCCTTACACTTTGTACAAAAATTAACTCAAGATGATTAAAGACTTAAATGTAAAACCCCACACTGTAAAAACCCTAGAATAAAATCTAGGCAGTACCATTTGGGACATAGGCACAGGCAAAGATTTCATGACGAAAGCATCGAAAGAAGGCCTTTCTATTAAAGCCATTGTTTTCTTTTTCTTTTGTTTGTGAGATAAAGTCTTGCTCTGTTGCCCAGGCCAGAGTGCAATGGCACAATCTCAGCTCACTGCAACTTTTACCTCCCGGGTTCAAGTGATTCTCCTGCGTCAGCCTCCCGAGTAGCTGGGATTACACGAGCCCACCACCATGCCCGGCTAGTTTTTTTGTATTTTTGGTAGAGGCAGGGTTTCATGGTGTTAGCCAGGATGCTCTTGATCTCCTGACCTTGTGATCCACTCGCCTTGGCCTCCCAAAGTGCTGGGATTAGAGGCGTGAGCCACTGCGCCAGACCATAGCCATTTTTAAGCAGAGTCATGAAGGAAGTGAGCAAACCAGATAAACTGTTACTTTGGGGGAAAAATATTCCAGGAAAATCCTTGAGCAAGTGCAGATTCCCTTACATGGGAGCATACTTTGTATGCTTAAAGAACAACTAGGAGGCCAGGGAGTAAGAGAAAGAGGAGTAGGAAATGAAGCCAGATAGATAGAGAAGGGCCAAACTCTATTAGAATTTCTAGATAATTATAAGCACTTTGGTTTTTAACCCCCAATAAAAAAAAGCTATTATAGAAATTTGGGAAGAGAGTTTTGAAAAGTGATCTTGTTTCTGTTTTAACATAATCATGTTGACTGCTGTGTTGAGAGTAGACAATGGGATCAAAGGCAAAACCAGAAAGACTAGGAAGCTGTGGTAATAATACACATTAGCAATGATGGTGGCTTGGATCTAGTTGGTAGTTGTGCAGGTAATGGCGGATGGTAATGCAAGAAGCTGAATTCTGGATATATTTTCAAGTTATAAAAACAGGATTTACTTGTGGGTTATGTGTCTTAATCCCTACATTATTCTGTGTTTGGTGGATATCCTGTGATTGGTTAATGTTCCTATACAAAGCGGGAGATGGTTAGGAGTTGACTAATTTTGTCAATTATCTGGTGACAAAGAAAAATAGCATTATAGGATCACCTTTTGAAAAGCATAGGATTAGGCTAGGCTAATGTCAGAGTTCTGGAATGGCCCAGGAACACCAGAACTTTATGACAGAATGAAACAAAGGATCTCAAAAGAGCAATAAGGACATTGTAGATATTCACATCCTGAAATTAAACAAACAAACAAAAAACACTATCAGTAATTTTACTTATCATAACTATTCATTTTACTGGCACAACACTTTAAAACACTATCAGCCTTATAGCAATGCTTCTGACAGTATTTATTTTATATATAAATTTATTTTGACATTGTCTTTTCTCAGGTTGAATGCAGAGAACTTTTCTGTCTTAAAAACATCAGAAATATTAAGTAGTAGACTAGCTGAAGAATATCTAGAGAGTTTCATTTATATGAACATAAATTATAATGTTTTACACTGCTTAGGCTGTGATGAAGTTTAAGGTTCCATGGTAGGCAGAGAGAACCTGGGTAAACTATTAATAATTAAGCATCTCGATTTCCTATGGGAATGTGGTTTCCACTTGTAGAGGAGAATATTATAGTCTTATTTAGTATAAAATTCATATTTTGTAGAAGAGTATGTTAGAGGTCCCAGTTGGGCTTTTCTTGAATTTATTATCTTACCAAGTCAAATACAGATGCATCTTTCATAAAAGGAATATATTCTCAAGTAATATCTGAGACTCTTCGATCAACTTATTACATTTTGATGACCATTTCAACCGATGAACAGTAGAAGTAGAATAGCTGGAAGAATACAAATGAGGTACAAAAGTTATTGATGAAAAGCAACAGAATTCAAAACTCAAAATGCTTAATAAATAAATATTATAGGCAAAATGGGTTATAAAAAGGATAATTATTCTAAGTATGTTAACATTGTTTACACTGAAATCAGCTGTTAAAAAATTATGGGCCAATTATGTTCAGTGACCTAACATTATAAAATAGATTAGTTAGTAGGGTGAAAATGTCTTTAATTGCTCATAATACCATCTTTCATATAGAGTGATTCTTTGACTGGAATGACAGATATAACCAGAACATAATAGTAATCAGAGAAAGATGTTTGAGTCTCAGCAGTATCTGGTACCTTCTTATTAGCCCTTGTTTACAGAATATACGACAGTTTTGTGTTATATGATTTCTCAATCATAAAACAAGCTTTCAGCAGGAGAAGCAAGTTAAATATGTGTTTGTGTTGGGAGAGGATTAATAGGGAGGATTAGATGGGAACATTCAAACAGAAGCAGTGATAATAGCTGGAAATATGACATTACAAAAGATAAATCTGAATATATACAAAACTGTAAAATGATGCACTTGTTAATGATGGCTTTTCCTGACAATAATCTTGAGGCAATAAATTCTAAATTATCACTCAGAAGAAGTTTAGGCAGACTACATTTTAGAAAGATTTCTCTCTGTGGTAGGTTGCAAAAATGTCTACAAATTCTTTCCATCCTTGAATGTATGTTTTTGTTGTTGTTGCTGTTTGAGACAGAGTCTTTCTCTGTCACCCAGGCTGTAGTGCAATGGTGCCATCTCAGCTCACTGCAACCTCCACCTCCCTGGTTCAAGCAGTTCTCTTGCCTCAGCCTCCTGAGTAGCTGGGATTGCGGGGGGTGTGCCACCACGCTTAGCTAATTTTTGTAGTTTTAGTAAAGACAAGTTTCATCATTTTGGCCAGGCTGGTCTCAAACTTCTGACCTCAGGTGATCTGCCTGTGTCGGCCTCCCAGAGTGCTGGTATAACAGATGTGAGCCACTGCACCCAGCCTTTTTTTTTTTTTTTTTTTAAATCAATGACAACAACAACAAACATGTGACTTTGCAGCTCCTCCCAGTCTATTTCTATATTCCCTTGAATCAGGGATGGCCTTGTGACTTAATTGACTGATGGAATATTTCAGACATTAGCTCAGAAATGACATTAGCTCAGAAAATAGTAAAGTGTGCCAACTGAAAAATACAAATTCGAAAACCGTGTGCAACTATTATTGATTAATGGGTCCTACTAAGTTATTGGTGGCAAGTTACTTTTTTTTTTAAAAGACAGCTTCATAAAATTATCTAAGAATTTGTAATCCCATAAATTTGCCTTGGATGGCTCTATTAAAAAAATATTGTACTGAATAGACCGTTGCCCTGACCTAAATTTTCTAGCCTACTATTTTGTTAGGTTTTTGGAATATTGAAACAAACATTTTATTTTAATAATTTAAGGAAAAAAAACCACATGAACAACTAAGGATTTTTTACGTTTCAGTTTTCAAACTTTTAATTACACCCACACCCACACCCCTTTCATATTCCAGTTTACTCTTTCCGATTTAAAATGAGGTCAGATCCTTTAAATAAAGTATCAGATATAAGCCAGTGAATATCTTAGTGGTTAGAGCTGCACAGGTAAGTGTATGTAATGGCATTTAAAAAAATATTCCCAGGCAATTAACTGAACACATGAAAAAAGAAATTAAGGAGTGGGTGGAAGAAGAGCTGCATATTTTTGACAATAAAACAGTAGGAGATAGTTTTAGTTTGGTACATGAAACAAAAAGGTGAATGTCTGTATAAGATTACTGTCTCTACTTCTTTCTTCTTAAATACTAGCAGATGGTGGATAAGCTATGTGTATCTGTTAGAGAGCAATGAAGTTCCCTTTTGTTTGATTTACAATTGTTGTTGTATGCTAGTAGGTAAATTTTGATGCACTTTCAATAAAAAGGACTATTGATGAATTAATGTTTATAAGTCTCTTTGAGCTCATCAAATGAAAGGTGTTATATAAGTATAAAATGGTAGTATTCTGGTAGTTCCCATGGCAACAATACCTTTCCCACCTGACATGAACTCACTGATAAAATAAGTTGCAGGAAAGTCACTATGCTAACTTTACTTTTTGCACTTTCAAATCTAAAATGTTTCAAGTTGGTATCTCAATATTGCATAAATATTTTATTTTCATTAATTTATTTATGTTACCTCTGCACTCCTATTCCTTGTGTATTTCGTTGTATTTTGATTATCCAAGGAAAAGACTATCCAGGTTAAAACTGCGAGGATTTTAAACATTTTAAAAATGTTTAAAAGATTAGGCTTCTTCCTAATTCAACTGTCTTTGGAGTCAGAAAGCTGTGGCATTAAATCTTGCCTCTGCTACAGTGTGATATAAAAACAAATTATTTCTCTCATAATCTGTTTGTCATCTGTGAAATAAAATTGTAATAGAACCTATCTCAAAACAGCATTGTGTGGATTGCATGCAATTACATATGTGAGGTGATTAGCAAGGTGTCTCATGCATAATAAGTACTTAAATCTAGATAGTATAGAATACATCATTTTCTATCCTTATAAGTGCATCGGCCGGGTGTGGTGGCTCATGCCTGTAATTTCAGCACTTTGGGAGCCCGAGGTGTGTGGATCATTTGAGGTCAGGAGCTTGAGACTAGCCTGGCCAACACGGTGAAACCCTGCCTCTATAAAAATATAAAAATTAGCCAGGTGTGGTGGCAGCCGCCTGTAATCCCAGCAACTCGGGAGGCTGAGGCAGGAGAAATGCTTGAACCTGGGAGCCGGAGGTTGCAGTGAGCCGAGATCTCGCCATTGTGCTCCAGTCTGAGCGACAAGAGTGAGACGCTGTCTCAGAAACAAAACAGTGCATCTAGGGCAGCTGTATATGACAGAACTTACTGTTGTGATAGAAATACTTACTCTTGTCTGGGTGCGGTGGCTCATGCCTGTAATCCAAGCACTTTGGAAGGTTTAGGAGGCAGGATTTCTGGAGGTCAAGAGTTCAAGACCAGACTGGGTAACATAGTGAGGCCCCATCTCTACAAAAAATTAAAAATTACCCAGGTATGGTGGCATGCACCTGTAATCTCAGCTGCCTGGATGGCTGAGGTGGGAGGATCGTTTGAACCAAGGGGTTTGAGGCTTGGAGTGAGCTGTGATCACATCATTGCACTCCAGCCTAGGTGACAGTACTAACTAAAAGGTGCTATTCTTAGTACTTGGGTGATGGGATCATTCATACCCCAAACCTCAGCATCACGCAGTATACCCAGGTAACAAGCCTGCACATTTACCTCCTGAATTCTAAAATAAAAGTTTTTTTAGAAAAAGAAATGTTCACAATCTACATAGTTCAATATGGTAGCCATTAGCCACACAAGATTGCTGAATACTTGAAATCTGTCAAATAACTGATGTTTAAGTTTGATTTAATTTTAACAAATTTAGATTTAAAGAATCACGTGTGGCTAGAATCTACCAATATTAGACAATGCAGTTCTAGTGTAAAGCAATAGTTCTTCTTTCCTTCCACCCACCTGAGAAATTCATTTGCATTCCAGTTGGAATATTGGACTTTTAATTTGTGATGGTCTTTCATCCTTGGTCGATCATGCATACTCATGGTAAATACAATTTATTTTTAGTTTTTTATTCTTTAATTTCCACTTTTCTTTTTACCTTAGTTTTATTTCTACATAGTATCCCCTCTCTGCTGAATTCCATAATGTCCGTTCACTGAATTCCTCTGCTCGTTTTTCTCTTGTACACTAATACCCTACACTCTTAGCTAACCTTTTTCCTTTAGCTCTGTTGCACAGTTAAGAAGGGGCTTTTCTTTTGACAAACGACTCTTTATATTTCTTTTACCTAATTTTATCCCAGCTTCCCTGAAACCTTGCTCCATTGTCAATCCTTTTTTTCCTTAATATTCTCCTCATCACCAATTATTTTATTCAGTTTCAAATCAAAGGAGTTGCTCACTATCCTTTATTTTATTATCAGAGTTTCAAATGAGTTATCTTTGCTTATGTCAGAACTGCCTCATATTCCATTTTCTCCTTTATTTCTTGAAATCTGGTCAATCATATACACTTCTCTATTATAGATTAGCAATTCCTTCATGATTTCTTTTTCTTTTTTTTCAATTTTCATTCTTTCTTTTCTTTCTTTCTTCCTCTCTTTCTTCCTTTCCTTTCCTTTGCTTTCTTTTCTTTTCCTTTCCTTTCCTTTTCGTTTCCTTTCCCTTCCCCTTTCTAGTTCCCCATCCCCCCTCCTCCTCCCCTGTCCCCCTCCCCCTCCCTCCTCTTCCCTCTCCCGTCTCCTGTTTCCCCTCTCCCCTCTCCGCTCTCTCCTCTCCTTTCCTTTCCTTCCTTTTTTGGTGTTTTTGTTTTTTGAGACCGGGTGTTGCTGTGTTTCCTAGGCTACGTAGTGCTATTATCATAGCTCACTGTAACCTTGAATTGCTGAGCTCAAATGATCCTCCCACCTCAGCCTCCCAATGTGCTGGGATTACAGACATGAGCCACTGTGCCTGGCTGATGTTCATTACTTAATCAGTCCCACCTTGAAATGTATTCTTCCTTTGGCATCCTATACCATCATGCATTGTCTCCTGATTCTTTGTAACTGTTATGGTTCCTTTAAATGCTTGCATTTTCTTTCTTGCAGCATTCTACCCTGCAAGAAAGAAAATACAGGCATTTTAAAGGAACCATAACAGTTAACACTGGTATATACTCTGTTGGCCTCTAGCTGGCTTCTAGTCTACATTCCCATGCTTCCTCACCTCTTTCTGTCCTAAATGAATCCCCCTAAAGTCAGCTCACAATTTTATGACTTATTTTTAGCAAAAATCTTTAATATTTGTCTGTTTTAAAATCTATGGCTTGGCCTTCAGTAACACTGGGTGAATTCTAGCTCTGCCTGTTTAGCTTCCTTACTCTCACCTTTTTACTCTGCCCTCCAGGAGTTCTGAAAATGTGTCTAGGATGTCTCTAAGACCCTGTCAGGGTGGCTGTGAGGTCAAAACTCTTTAATACTCATATAATATGTTATTTGCCTTACTTCTCTTTGCCCTTATTCTAGTATGAATATACCATAGAGCTGTCCAGAGGCTAAAGATGTTTGATGATGTCATTACTCTGATGACTAATGGAATGTATATGTGATTTTTAAATTTCTCAGTTTAATACAGTAAGTACAGATACAGGTCACTCACAAAAACAGAAGTTTTTTTCATGGGGGGAGGGATTCTTAGTGATTTTTAAAAGTGTAAAGGTGACCTGAGACCAAAGATTTGAGAACTTCTGTTGTAACTTACAGTTACTATGCCATTGTTGTTTTTACACAAATATACTCATGTTTTCCTACCTACCCCTATTTAAACAACATCTACACTTTAATGTCTGGGTCAGATGTTAGCTCCTCATCAAGCCTTTCCTGATCTCCTCCTTCACCCACAATAGTGTGTGATTATTCTTGTTTATACATATTACCTGTAGTACTTTATTTGTATCTTTTAAAAATGATATTTACAGTATTAACCTATTTGGGGGTGTGTTAGGCTGTTTTAGAGTTACTGTAAAGAAATACCTGAGACTAAGCTATTTATAAAGAAAAGAGGTTTAATTGGCTCACCATTCTACAGGCTGTACAACCATGGAACCAACATTGCTCAGCTTCTGGGGAGGCCTCGGGGAGTTTTTACTCATGGGGGAGGGTGAATCAAGAGCAGGCCCCTCACGTAGTGAAAGCAAGAGCAAGAGAGTGAGTGTGTGGCAGGGGAGGGGATGTGCCACATACTTCTAAATGACCGGCTCTCATGAGAAGTCACTCACTATCCCAGGACAGCATCAAGCCATGAGGGATCTTCCCACATGACCCAAACACTTCCCACCAGGCCCTACCTACAACATTGGGGATTACAATTGAACACTAGATTTGGGCAGGACATCCAACCTCTATGATTCCGCCCCTTGCCCCTCTCAGATCTCATGTCCTTCTTACATTGTAAAATGCACTCATGCCTTTCCCAACAGTTCCCCAAAGTCTTAACTCATTCCAACATTAACTCAAAAGTCCAAAGTCTCTTCTGAGATAAGGCAAGTTCCTTCCACCTATGAACCTACAAAATACAAACCAAGTTATTTACTACCAAGATACAATGAGGGTATAGGCATTGGGAAAACATTTCTATTCCAAAAGGGAAAAATCGGCCACAAGAAAAGGGGCTACAGGTCTCAGGTGAGTTTGAAACCCAGCAGGGCAGTCATTAAACCTGAAAGCTCCAAATAATCTCCTTTGGCTCCATGTCCCACATCCAGGACACACTGGTACAAGGCATTGGGCAGCTCTTCCCCTGTGACATTGTGGGGGTCAGCCCTTGTGCTTGCTCTCACAGGTTTTTGAGGGCCTGTGGCTTTTCTAGGCAAAGGGTGTAAACTGCTGGTGGCTCTACCAGTCTGGGGTCTGGAGGATGGTGGCCCCCTTCCCACAGCTCCACTAGGCAGTACCCTAGTGAGGACTCTGTGTGGGGCCTCTAACTCCACATTTCCCCTTGAAACAACCATAGTAGAGGTTCTCTGTGAGGGCTCTGCCCCTGCAGTAGGCTTCTGTGTGGGCACCCAGGCTTTCTCAGACATCCTGTGAAATGTAGGTGGAGGCTGCCAAACCTCCTTAATTCTTGCACTCTCTGCACACACAGGCTTAACACCACAGGGAAGCTGCCAAGGATTATGGCTTCCACTTTAATGGCAGCAGCCTAAACTGTACTTGGGGTCCCCTGAGCCGAGGCTGGAGCTTCAGTGGCCTGGTTGCGAGGAGCAGTGTCCTGAGGTTGTGCAGACGACAGACGCCCTGACCCCCAAATTCATTCTTTCCTCCTAGGCCTTCTGTGCTAGTAATGGGAAGGGCTACTGTGAAGATCTCTGAAATGCCCTAGTAGCCTTTTTTTTCCATTGTCTTGGATATTAGCACTTAAGTGAAAAAGAAACTGGACCTGTCAGCCCAGATTTCACTGTCCTTATCACTATTAGCATTTTGGTCACAACCATTTAACCTGTCTCTAAGAAGCTCCAAATTTCCCCTCATCTTCCTGTTTTCTTCTGAGCCCTCCAAACTCTTCCAACCTCTACCTATTACCCAGTTCCAAAGTCACCTCCACATTTTCAGGTATTTTTATAGGAGAACTCCTGGTGCCAGTGTTCTCTGTTAGGCAGGTCTTGCTTTGCTATATAGGAAATATC
Organism: Rhinopithecus roxellana; assembly: GCF_007565055.1. NCBI lineage: Eukaryota > Metazoa > Chordata > Mammalia > Primates > Cercopithecidae > Rhinopithecus > Rhinopithecus roxellana. The sequence continues at coordinate 4,594,660 of NC_044554.1, read as the reverse complement.
TAAGACTGGGTAATTTATAAAGAGGTTTAATTGGCTTATTGTTCTTCAGACTGTACAGGAAGCATGGTGCCGGCATCTCCTCAGCTCCTGGGGAGGCCTCAGGGAGCTTTTACTCATGTGGAAGGTGAAGCAGAAGTAGGCATTTCACATGGCAAAAGCAGAAGCAAGAGAATTGGGGAGAAGTACCACACAGTTATAAAGCCACCAAATGTCATGAGAACTCACTCAGTGTCTAAGAACAGCATCAAGACATGAGGGATCCACCCTTATGGCCCAAACACCTGCCAACAAGCCCCACCTCCGACGCTAGGGGTTACAATTCAACATGAAATTTTGGTGGGGTATCCAAACTGTAACAGGAGAATTACTGGATTTGCTTAATACCTTGAATCAGGGACCATATAATTTTTTAGCTTTGTTATTTCCACTGAACTTCATATATTTTAGGTTAGGCACTCAGTATTTATTTGTTTGATGTATAAAATTGTTCACTTGTTCAGCTATTAGTCCATTGAACAAAAATTTATTTAGTGCCAACTGTGAGCTAAATGTTTGAAAGACCCTCGAGGAGCTTAGTGTCCTATAGTAGGTGACAAAAATGTCAGCAAATTACTGTTGTAATCATCTTACAACTTGTTATAAAATGTTTGAATAGGGTTCCTCAGAAGGAGGGAAAAAGCAAATGAGCAAATCTTTCTAAAGAGATGGGATATCAGAAAATGCTTTAGAGGAGAAGTTATTCTTAAAATGAAAATTTTACATGTGCCAAATCCTATTCTTTTTGCCAAGAGCTTTCTATAGAGCATGTACCCAGTAGACTTACTGAAGACTGAAAAATTATCCTCTCAGCCCTTCAAAATGCCAGCTTTCTAGATCCTAAAGAAAGCAGCCTTTACCAAGTCTTTTCTTTATTACCTTTCCTACAAAAAGCTTATGAACAACTTTTTGCAAGTCTTGCCAAATTCAAAGAATATCTTTCATTACTTTCAGTTATTATTCTGTATTAGCCTAAAAATATCTTAGTTTTAGATATTCGCTCTTACATGAATATGTTAATATACTTTTTTTTTTTTTTAATTGTAGTAAAATATAGGCTGGGCACAGTGGCTCATGCCTGTAATCCCAGCACTTTGGGAGGCCAAGGTAGGCGGATCACGAGGTCAAGAGCTCGAGACAATCCTGGCTAACATGGTGAAAATCCGTCTCTACTAAAAATATAAAAATTAGCCAGGCGTGGTGGTGGGTGCCTGTAGTCCCAGCTACTTGGGAAGCTGAGGCAGGAGAATCACTTGAACCCAGGAGGAGGAGGTTGCGGTGAGCCAAGATTGCGCCACTGCACATATATATATGTGTGTGTGTATGTATATATACACGTATGTATGTATATGTGTATATATATACGTATATGTGTGTGTATATATACAACAGAATTTATCATTTTAACCATTTTTAAGTGTATGATTCAATGTCAGTAAGCACATTCAGACTGTTGTGCAACTGTCACCACCATGTATCTCCAGAAATTTTTTTATCTTCCAAAACTGAAACACTGTACCCATTAAACAATAATATACTTCTCATTTCTTTCTCTCTCAAGCCCCTAAAAACTGCCATTCTCCATTCTGTGTCCATGTATTTGACTACTCTATGTGTTTCAAATAAGAATCACAATATTTGTCCTCTTGTGAACTGGCTAATTTTACTCAGCATAATGTCTTCAAGGTTCATCCATGTAAACAAGCATCAGGACATAGTATATGTCAGAATTTCTTTTTTAAGGCCAAATAACGTTCCATTGTATGTACACACCACATTTTATTTATCCATTTATCCTAAGTGGACATGAACATGTAAATTTTGAGTGTATTTTTTCATGTATGGAACTTATTATAATCAACTCAGTGACATGTACTTAGGGGTTATTTGGTAGGACATGGAATTAAAGTCATAATGTGATTATGAGTATTTGTGCAAGAGGGAATTTGTTAATATATAGAATAATATTAAAGCATATTAGAATTTAGTGAAACACGAATTCGGACCACAAACTCAGATTAATTACAAAAATGCTCACATTTTAAAAACTACCACTCAAATATCTATACAAATTCTGTGTTAGACTTTCTTCTTTAAGAAAGATAGAGTATGTTGTAATATAGTGTCTTAAGCAATAGCATGGCAAGTTAGGATAGCGAGATCCTTCTTACTAGGGCTGTAATTCTAGAGCTGTTGCTCCTGATGTTCTTAAAGTGTTGTTTCTTTAGTGTGTTCTATTAGTGCTACTACTCACTCTGACGATTGGTGAAGTCTATACTCCCCACAGGCTAACAAGAAGAAAATCAATTATGTACTCCAAAAACATCCATAGAAGACATAAACTCTATGCCAGTAGGTCACTCATTTTTGGAACTGTGACTCTGTGGCACTATTACAACTTCTAAAGAAAGAAGCAGAAATACGATATGTAGGACTACAAAATGACTCTATGTGCATTTGTGTGTGTGTGTGTGTGTGTATTTTCCGATAATTGTTTCTGGGTTTCCCCTGTGATAGATTAGTAGCACTAAATTATTAGAGGCATGAAAAAGAAAGTTTTGCTTTTTCTGAGAATGTATTTTGTTGAATCTGTATTTTAAAGGAAATATAATCAACAATCAGAAAAATATTGTCCTTATTTTGAACAAATCAGATCAATTAAATATTGAATAAAGCATCACATAAAGACAACACTAGTCCAGTATGTTTACTGTATCTTAAATATCAGTTTTAAAAGTTTGATTTTCCTGAAGCTAGCTGAGTATTTTTATAAAGACATTTTCTTTGTTTCACTTGAAGAAATCATGTCATTTATAACTGAGTATTCTAGCTAAGTAAACAAATAGGGCCTATACTTTATGCACAAGTTGCACAGAGGTGTTGGACAAACAATTTGATATGGCTTAGAGTTTAGGGTCCTCATGAAGGTATATAGCAGGAGGCCAATATATAGTTGTACATAAATGTAAATTGTTTAGAAGGTAGTCATATTGTTGATATTTTGAATAGAGATAGATAGAAAAAGAATTATTTGTAATTAAAATATCCTAAACATGAAAGCATTTTGCATTTGTAAAGAAAACTAAAGATTCTAAATGAAAAAAGTGGAAGTGGTAGTTAAGGAGCTCTCTTCCATGTTTATTAGTACATGCTATTCTTGAATTAAATTGTTTTTTGTTTCTTTTTGAGACAGGCTCTTGCACTGTCACCCAGGCTGTAGTATGTTGGCATGATCCTGGCCCACTGCAGCTTTGAATTACTGGGCTCAAGCAATCCTCCTTTCTCAGCCTCCCAAAGTGCTCTGATTAGAAGCATGAGCCACTGTGCCTGGCCAGCAGTTTTTATTTAATAGATAAATAACATGGTTCTGTTTTGCTTGTTTAAAAATTTATTTTTATATTATTAAATTATGATTCTAATATTGTGAGTCTCTTAAAAGACTCAACACAATTTACTTGGTCGTTCTATTGTTTATTGTTAATCATTTTATTGTTAGTCATTATCAGTAGGACATGCACTTCAGAATTATGTTCCTCCACACACCCCCAGTAAAAAGGATACATTTACAATTTTCTGTCAAAAATTACTTCAGTTTTGTCACTAGAACTCTATGTTTGCAAAGTAAGGACCTCTCAATCATTGATTCTTCAAACAAATATTTAAAGTGCTTACTTTGTGTCAGGTGCTTTTCTTAACTGTCTTGCTTTATTGTTCCAGTGATCTGACCACATTCATCCAGAAGTTCTCGGCTTCAGGATAATGAATGCTCTGTGCTCAACTTTTAGAAAACCAATAAGAAATCAAAAAGAAAAATGTTGATCAGTCAGAATGCAAAGAAATGAGCATTCTTTCACTTAATAATATACATTTAAGGTTTTTCCATGTCTTTCCATGGCTTGATAACTCATTTCTTTTAGTGCTAAATAATACTCCATTGTGTGTATATTTTGCAGTTTTTTTATCCAATTACCTACGGAAGGACATCTTGCTAGCCCCCAAGTTTTGGTAATTATGAATAAAGCTACTATAAGCATCTGTCTTCAGGCTTCTGTTTGGACTGAAATTTTCAGTTCATTTGGCTAAGTACCAAAGAGCACAATGGTTGGATCCTTTGGTTAGAGTGTCCTTAGCTTTGTAAGAAACTGCCACAGTCTTTCAAAGTGGTTATACAATTTTGCATTCTCACCAACAATGAATGAAAGTTTCTGTTGCTCCACATCCTTGTTAGCATTTGATGTTGTCAGTGTATTGGATTTTGGGCATTCTAATAGATACGTAGTGGTATCTGATTATTTGACATTTCCCTGATAACATAGGTTGTTAAGCATCTTTTCATGTACTCATTTGCCATCTGTGTAATCTTTGTTGAAGTGACTGTTAAGATCTTTGGCCCAGTTTTTAATTGAGTTGTTTTCTTATTGTCGAGTTTTAAGAGTTCTTTGCATATTTTTGCTTAACAGTCCTTTATCAGAGGTGTCTGTTGCACTTATTTTCTCTGTTCTGTGGCTTATCTTCCCATTCTTTTGTCTTGACAGTGTTTTTATGGAGCAGAAGTTTTCAATTTTAATGACGTCCACTTCATCAATTATTTATTTCATGGATCATGCCTTTGATATCTAAAAAATCACTATACCTAAGGTCATCTAGGATTCTATATTATTTTCACATTTAGGACTATGATCCATTTTGAGTTAATTTTGTGACAGATGAAAGGTCTGTGTCTCAATTCATTTTTTTTTTTTTTTTTGTATGTGGGTGTCTAGTTGTTCTAGCACCATATGTTGAAAAGACTGTCTCTGCTCATTGTATCAACTCTGTTCCTTTATCAAAGATAAGTTGACTATAATTATGTAGGTTTATTTCTGGGCTCTCTATTTTGTTCCATTTATGTATTTGTCTGTTCTTTCACCTCGCTGTAATTACTTATTAGTTTCAGGAGTATTTTTGCTGATTCTTTCAGATTTTCTACACAGCCAATCATGTCTTCTGCAAACAAAGAGAGTTTTATTTTATTTTTCCCAATATGTATACTTTTTCTTTCTTTTACTTGTCTTACCACATTTGCTAGAACTTCCAATAAACTGTTGAGAAGGAGTGGTGAGTGGGGACATCCTTGCCTTGTACTGGATATTAGTGGGAAGGATTTGAATTTCTCACAATTAAGTATGTTAGCTGTTGGGATTTCATAGATATTTTTTATCAAGTTGAGGTAGTTCCCCTCTATTCCTGGTTTACTGAGAGGATGTATTTATTTATTTTTTAAATCACGAATGGATGTTGGATTTTGTCAAATGCTTTTCTGCATCTATTGATATGATCGTGTGATTCTTTAGTATGTTGTTGTGATGGGTTATATTAAATGATTTTTGAATGTTGAACCAACTTTACATTCCTGAGATAAGTCCCACTTGGTAATGGTATATAATTTTTTACATAATATTGGATTTGGTTTATTAATATTTTATTGGAGATTTTTGCAACTTATGTTCCTGAGAAAGATTGGTCTGTAAATTTTTTTTTTCTTGTAATATCTTTGGTTTTGGTATTAGGGTAATGCTGGCTTCATCAAATGAGGAAGGAAGTATTTCTTCCACTTCTATCCTCTGAAAGAGATTGTAGAGTATTAATATAATTACTTCCTTAAATGTTTGGTAGAATTCACCAGTGAACCAACGGGGACCTGGTGCTTTCTATTTTTGGAGGTTATTAGCTATTGATTCAATTTATTTAATAGATATAGGCCTATTCTGATTGTTCTTTCTTCTTATATGAGTTTTGGCAGCTTGTGTCTTACAAACTTTCATCCATTAGGGTATCAAATTTCTGGGCATAGAGTTGTTTGTAATATTTCTTTATCATTATTCTCACATCCATGGTATCTGTAATGATTTCTCCTCTGTAATGATTTCTGATATTAGTAATTCGTGTCCTTACATTTTTTTTTATGGAGCCTGGATAGAGGCTCATCAGTTTTACTGATCTTTTCAAAGAATTTGTGTTTAGTTTTGTTGATTTTTTTCTATTTATTTCCTGTTTTCAATTTCATTGAGTTATTTTTTAATCCTTATTATTACTTTCCTTTTGCTTACTTTGGATATAATTTGATATGCTTTTTCTAGTTTCCCAAAGAAGAAACATAGGTCATCTATTTTATATCTTTTTTCTTTCCTAATGATGTGTTTAATATGATACATTTCCCTCTGAGCTCTGATATTACTTTATCCCACACATTTTGATAAGTTGTATTTTCATTTTCTCTTTGTTCAGAATGCCATTAAATTTCTCTTGCGGTTTCTTCATTGGCCTGTGTGTTACTTAGAAGTGTGTTGTTTAATCTCTACATATTTTGAGATTTTTAGTTACCTTCCTGTTGTTTATTTCTAGGTTAATGCTTTTGTGATCTGAGAGCAGATGTTGTTTGAATTCAATTCTTTCAAAATCTGTTAAGATGTGTATAAGACTGTGAATGTGGTCTGTCTATCTTGGTGAGTGTTCCCACGTGAGCTTGAGAAGAATGAGTATTCTTCTGGTATTATTGGCTGTCTCATGCAGTCTACGGATGTTACTTATAACCACTTGATTGATGGTGTTGTTGTATTCAACTGTGTCTTTACTGATTTTCTGCCTGATAGATCTGCCCATTTTTAATAGAGGAGTGTTGAAGTTTTTAACTATAATGCTAAATTCATCAGTTTTTTCTTGCTAATTTATCAGTTTCTACCCTCACATAGTTTCTTGCTCTGTTGTTAGGTACACACGTGTTAAGGATTGTTACCTTCTTAGAGAATTGACCCCTTTAATACCATTTTTATCTCTGACAAATTTCCTTGCTTTGAAGTCTGCCATGCCTGAAATTAATATAGATACTCCCATTTTCTTTTGATGAGTGTTAGCATGCTATATTTCTTTATATATTTACTTTTAATCTATATGTGTCTTTATATTTAAAGTGCATTCCTTGTAGACAACAAATAATTTGATCTTATTTTTTGGTTCAGTTTAACAGTCTCTGCCTTGGTGCATTCAGACCATTGATGTTCTGTTGAAGTAATATCTACCATATTTGTTACAGTTTTCTATTTGTTGCCCTTGTTCTTTGTTCCTATTTTTCTTCCACTTTTTCCTGCCTTTTGTGATTTTGAAGATTTTTTTCTTTGTATTATTGTCCCATAGTTTGCAATATAGATTTACAACTAATCTAAGTCCACTTTCAAATAACACTACACCACTTCATGGGTATTGTGAGTACCTTATGAAAACAACCGTAATTCACCTCTCCCATTCTTTGTATTACTACTGTCATTCAATTTGCTTATATATAAGCATGCATAAGCATATATTCACATAATATATACATACGATATGTACATTGAGATTTTGAACAAACTGTTATATGTTAGATCAATTAAGCATAAGAAAAATGAAAGTTTTAATTTTACCTTCTCTTATTCCTTCTATTATCCTCTTGCTTTCTTTATGTAAATCTGAGTTTCTGACATATGTTATTGTCCTTCTAGCTAAAGAATTTAACGTTTCTTGCAAGGCAGGTCTACTGGAAACAATTTCCTTCCATTTTTGTTTGTCTTATAAAGTCTTTAGTTTTCCTTCACTTTTGAAGGATAGTTTCACAGGGTACATACAGAATTCTGGATTGGTCTTTTTTAACCTCTGAAAACTTTTTTTTTTTTTTTTTTTTTTTGGCAGAATCTCACTCTGTTGTCTGGGCTGAAGTGCAGTGGCACAATCTCGGCTCAAGGCCACCCAGGTATCTGAACTGGGACTGCAGGCGTGTACCACCATGCCCGACTAGTTTTCTTTTTTTTTTTTTTGTACAGATGAGGTTTCACCATGTTACCCAGTCTGGTCTGGAACTCCTAGGCTCAAGCAATCCACCCACCTCAGCCTCACAAAATGATGGGATTGCAGGCCACCGTGCTTGGCCCCTCTCAACACTTTAAATATTTCATTCTATTCTCTCTCCTTGCTTGCATGGCTTCTGAGACAGAAATTAGATGTAATTCTTATCTTTGTTTCTGTATAGGTAAGGTCCTCTTTATTTTTTCAGGACTTTAAAAAATCTTTTTCTTTGATTATCTGTAGTTTGGGAATTATAAACCTAGGTGTAGTTTTTTTGACATTTATTCTAATTGGTGCTCTCTGAGTTTTCTGGATCTGTGGGTTAGTGTTTGACAATCTTTTGAGGGAATTCTGTCATTGTTGTGTAAAGTATGTATTCTGTTTCTTTCCCTCTTTGCTCTCCTTTAGTATTCTCATTACGTGTATATTAAACATTGTGTAGTTTTCCCACAGTTCTTAAGTATTCTGTTTTGATTTTTCAATCTTTGTTCTCTTTGCTTTTTAGTTTTAGAGGTGTCTACTGAGCTATCCTCAAGTGCAGCGCTTCTGTCCTCAGCTGCATCCAGTTTACCAATAAGTTGTGTCCTGTCTACTAGTAAGCCTACATTTCTGTTATAGCAGTTTTCTAAATCTCTAGTTTTGTTTTTGTTTGTTTTTTTGTTATTGTTGTTGTTCTTTCCTAGAAGTTCCATCTCTTTGCTTCTGTTGCCCATCTGTTATTGGATACTGTCTTCTTTATCCATTAGCGCTCTTAGCACATTAACCATAGTTTTCATAATAGTTGTTTTACATTCCTGGTCTGATAATTCCAATATGCCTGCCATGTCTGGTTCAGATGTCCCTGCAAATTATGATTTTTGCCTTTTGATATACCTCGTAATGTTTTCTTGATAGCTGGACATGATGTACTTGGCAAAAGAAACTGCTGTAAATGGGCCTTTAGTAATGTGATGGTGAGGTTTGGGAAGACAGAAAGCATTCTATAGTTCTAGGATTAGTCTTCAGTCTTTTAGTGAGCTTATGACTTTTGATTGTGAACTTCACAAGTGTTTTTCAGTTTTCTTCCCCTCCCCACCCCCGTGGGAGAGGATGGCTAGATTGGGCTGGAGTGGGGGCATTTCTTCTCTTAAGTGGAAGGCAAGAGCTGACTAGAGTTGAATATTTCCTTTCCTTCAGGTCAATTAGTTTTTGATAATATGATACTATCCCAGCAGGGTAGGCTCTGGTTAACTAGTCTCTCCTGAGGGCAAGGCTTCTTGAGAAGAACAGAGTGCTCTGGCATATTTTTATTGTTATTTATTTATTACTTTTTGAGACAGAGTCTCGCTCTTTCACCCAGGCTGGAGTGAATTGGTGTGATCTCGGCTCACTGCAAGCTCCGCCCCCCTGGTTCAAGGGATTCTTCTGCCCCAGCCTCCCAAGCAGCTGGGATTACAGGCATCCACCACCATGCCTGGCTAATTTTTGTATTTTGTATTTTTAGCAGAGACAGGGTTTCATCATGTTGGCCAAGCTGGTCTCAAACTCCTGACCTCAGGTGATCCACCCATCTCAACCTCCTAATGTGCTAGAATTATAGGTATGAGCCACCACACCTGGCCCCTGGCATATTTTTTAAATGGTTCTTTTTCCTCTCCCCCTGCTGGAAACTTGAAGTGATTTTTGTTTGATATCTACTGTGAAAATCCATTCATAATGGGCAAGCTGGTGGGGGAGTATACCTGGGTCCCCCTGGAGTTATCCTTTCAGGATTGTCCTCACTGAAACTCCATCAAGGCATCAATTACAGCTGAGATTTTCCTGTTCAGGTACTGGTTCCCATAGTGGTGATCACAGGTCTCCTTGGTTTTATTGTCTACCTCTTCAGTCCTGAGGCCAGTGGTTTGTGCTGCATCCTGACCTCTTTTATGGATCTTGGAAGAATTGATTTTTCAACCTTTTCAGTTTTTTGCTTCTTGTTAGGGTGGAGTGGTGACTCCCAAGCTCCTTATATGTGGAATTAGAAACTAGAAGTCGACTTATGTTTTTAAAAACACACTGTATCTTGACATCTAGATAAAACTTTATTAATCCAATCATAATATGGAAGTTTTGGAAGTAAAAATTTTTAGTGGAGGTGATAAATTAATGTCTGAAATGGTAGATAGAGCATTAAGATTGCCTAAAGAGATCAACTAGTTTTCTCCTATATCATAGGAGCTCCTAAACCAGATATGTAGGTGTTTAGAAGTTGGAACCCACTGGCAAATAATTAACTTCATCAGCAAAGTTTTTGTAAGAAGGACTGATATTGGGTAATGAGTTTAGCAAGGTTGAATCATTGACAAACATTTTCATTAGCTAAATGAATATGTTTGTAAATTTTATTATTTTTGTTTTTGATAATGTTTCTGTAGGTTTTAAAAAGGGTACCTCCAAAACCGTTTTCTAACATGTTTGACTTGATACACAGTGAGGAATGCTTTAAGATAATTCAGAAAACTGTGAGAATGGGGTTTTGGTTGCTCACCGTAGTTTCAGGGATATGCCTTTAACTATTTTGAATACCTAGAGAGCATCTTGTCAGTCTTTGGTTTGATATCTGGACAGCTCCTAGCATAGTGTTTATACATCCATGATTCTTAATAAATATTGGACTATGCATACAGTCTAGTGGCTGAAGACCACTAAAAAAAACCAAACACCTGACTTTACTTGCAAGTCACTTCCTACAGATTCTCATCTGAGTAAAAATATACATTTTGTACAATTTTCAACAATATAGTCGTAATTTCAATCTTGTTCAGTTCTAACACTAATCATGCTGTTGTGATTTTTTTGTTTATAAATCTTATCACTTATTGACCTTGATAATTTGCTTTATTTTATACTGTATGTTGCTGAAGAAGTAACTATTATTTGATTAAAAAAAAAAAAAAAAAAAAAACAGAAAGAGGCCGAGGTGGGTGGATCACTTGAGGTCAGGAATTCGAGACCAGCTTGGTCAACATGGTGAAACCCTGTCTCTACTAAAAATAAAAATAAATAAATAAAAAATTAGCTGGGCATGGTGGCATGTGTCTGTAATTTGGACTGTCTGTATTATAATACATCCTTCTGTTGAGTTAGAGATGAGATTATGTAAGAAAATTCAGTCTGTTAAAGCGTTTCATTTCATAAGCCATATACCTGTGTTGCTTTACTTTTTTTTTTTTTTTTTGAGATGGAGTCTTACTCTATTGCCCAGGCTGGAGTGCAGTGGCACGATTTTGGCTCACTGCAACCACTGTCTCCCTGGTTCAAGCGATTCTCCCGTCTCAGCCTCCTGAGTAGCTGGGATTACAGGTAGCCACCATTATGCCTGGCTAATTTTTGTATTTTAGTAGAGATGGAGTTTCACCATGTTGGCCAGACTGGTCTTGAACTCCTGACCTCAGGTGATCCACCCACCTCGGCTTCCCAAAGTGCTAGGATTACAGGCATGAGCCACCGTGCCTGGCCTGTCTTGCTTTAACAAATGTATACAATAGCTTCTCTAAACAGATGAATATAAATTTGTGAAGTAAGCAAAATTGGAACAGAAGACTCAGTATTGTGAAATGAGCATATTTTCTAAATCAAGTACTGTAAAATGAGTATATTTTCTCACCCAACCTCAGCTCCTTTGAACCTATGTTCTGTCTTTGTTTACTTTGCTGAAGTTAAATTGACCTCAGGAGAAAATCCAGTGCCTGACCCAGCGCATGCCAATGCCAGTGATTTTTTCTTTTAAAGCTCTACTCAGCACACTGCCCAGTTCAGGTTGCAATCAGGAGCTTATATTTTATGAAAAAGAAATTCTGGGTTATATGGGCAGATTAGGATAGAAGGTGGAGGTACCTCAGTGTTGGTAGAACTTTTAATTCAAGAAAATGGAAGTGTTGATTTGTTGATTAAAAGCTATGGATAGGCAGGAAATCAGAGTTTCATAAATTTAAATTGCTTTAATATTAATTCAGAATTTTTGAAACAAATACCATATCCTGGATGATAATATACCAGTGTTACCGCTGAAACGTTTTTATCACAAAACATTAACGTGTAGAGGATGCTCCTTATTGGTAAATATATTGTGGCAGAAGCTGAGAGAGCTGATATAAGAGTAGGACTACAGACTTCACAAAGAAAGCCTCTGGAATTGGGATTGTTCAACAAGTGATAGAACATGAAAATCTGAAGTCATTCAGAATTGTCAGAGTCCTTATATAGTTGTGGTTATTTATTCCTCAGATGATTAGGAAATCCAGCAACTCCCAATGTCCTATTTTTTTACATACTTTAAAATACTTTCTCTGAGGTTGGAGTTTTATTTATCTATACTATCTGTGTCACATTTCCTCTCGTTTGACAAGAGATGGATAGAGCAACTCCAGTAGCAGGAAAGTGGCTGCATAGTCATTTCCATCCATGTTAATGCACACTTGCTTCTGTAAGCCATGTTTACACATTTGATCACTCTGTTATTTTGCTGAAAATGAGACCTTCTTGTCAATGAAATAAGAGGGGGAAATGAAAAAAATATAATCCAGTGAATTGTTTTGATGATCATAAATGCTTATGTCTTAAACTTGTTATATTAGTTAAAAAAAAAAGCATTGTTACTTAGCATAGAAGGGGTGATGAGCTTACCTGTTTTCTTATGTAAGAAAGAAAGGAAGGAAAATCAGAGGCAGGAAGGGGTGAGTAAGAGAATAAAATAAATCCATGAAGCATCTTTAAATATGATGCATTTTTTTAAGGCTTAGGCATCTTACTGCAATGAAATATTTAAAACTAAATGAGACCATTCTGTATAATCTGAGTCTATTTAAACCTTCTTTAGCAATTCTACTAGTAGCATTTCTGAATTTTTCTTTGCTGTTTTTTTCTAATTTAGTCTTACCAGACTCTCAGGCAAAAAAACAAACAAACAAACAAACAAAAAACAATAAAAACTTAAGTGGTTTTTGAAGAAATTCTCTTGACTTACTGGTGTAGTTTTTGAGTCCCCACCTGAGCACATGCCACCATAGAATGAATTAACTCCAATCTGTTCTAAGCTAGAAGATTGTGTTTAACCTATTACTTAGATTATAATTTTTTTACCTTTGAATCAGAATTCATACTTTAATTTTATTGTCTGAAGTTCTTTTCTTCTTTCCAGTTTTTCATATTTTACTCTTTTAGTGACAGTGTCAAGAACACTGTGATTTTTTTTTTTGTCCCACAGCATATTGGAAATACCAAACAGTATTTCTGTTATTTTAGACATGTATTATTCTTCACTCATCTTGGTAGTGTATATTTATATGTTTATGGTTTATGTGACTTTAATAGCTCTAATTCAAATAATTACCATAATTATTTTAACAAACAGTTCTAGTTAGCATGAAAATTTTTTATAAAAGCTATACGTTCTATGAAAAGTGAGATACATTCACTTCAGAAGCCTTTTTCTAAGTTTGAATGTCATCAGAAGTATTTTATTGCCAGTAATATTTTATAAAAAGTAGATAAAAATTTAAATATACTTAAAAGTCTTCGGCGATTAGAATACTTATTCTTTTGATTACCTCATGAGAAATTCAGAGGAGTATTAGGTTGTGATTCAGACAAGTGTGTCACTTTCTCTACTTGCCTCAAAAATAATAATTATTTTGCGAGGACAAACTGCTGTTATAGTTGGTATTACCCTGTCCTTACTTTTGCTTACGTGATATCACATTTTAACTTATGATCTATCCTTATCCTTGGAGAATATCATTCTCTTAAAAGCATGCTTACTACATGCTTAACCTGTCCTTAAACATAGTCAACACTTAGAGTGTCTTTTATCTCTGTATCTCTAGCAGATCATAAACTTGGTACATAACAGATGTTTAGTAATTACAATGACTGAAGGTGAAAAAGGCTTTTTATGAAATTTGAATTTTTTTTTCTTTTTCTTTTTTTTTTTTTTGAGATGGAGTCTCAATCTGTCACCCAGACTGGAGTGCAGTGGCACAATCTCAGCTCACTACAACCTCCCCCTCTCGGGTTTAAGCAATGAGACTGATGCCTCAGCCTCCCAAGTAGCTGGCATTACAGGTGCCTGCTACCATGCCCGGCTAATTTTTGTGTTTTTAGTAGAGATGGAGTTTCATCATTTTGACCAGGCTGATCTCAAATTCCTGACCTCAAGTGATCCACCCTCCTTGGCCTCCCAAAGTGCTGGGAGTACAGGCATGAGCCACCAGGCCTGGCCTGAAATTTGATTTTTAAAGTATTTTTACCTGTTTTGTGTAAATATGATATTGCATTTTTAAACAGTTCCATGAGGGAGCTCTTACGTTTGCTCTGAGTAAAATTCAAGAAGGCAGAAACCTACAACTAACTGTGCCAGCATTATAATTTTCTTTGATGATTGCTTGCTAACTTCCATTTTACTATTACTGTTACTAGCCTGCTTATTGTTTAATTTTTGATTTTACATTATCTGACAGAACATTATCTGCCAATAAAATATATATATTTAAGTATTTCTAACTTAAAGCTAGAAAGAAATATATAAATATAAAAAACAACTGAAAACAAAATTGTCCTATTCTTGAATAAGTATGTTTTGAACTGTACCTATAATGTCAGCAGGGTTAATTTTCATTGTGGCTCCAATTGTTTTCAAGGTGTAGTTTTATTTCAGCTCTATTTCTGTGAATGTATCTTCTTAATGGATTTATTAGGATGTGGTGGAGCCTCAAAGGATCATTGGCTCCACTTTCTTAGACCCAGGTACTGTTAACTGAGGGGTAGATCAGTCAGGCAAGAATAAAGCTTACATAGGCCCCACCCTGTACAGATAATGCTTACATGTTTCACTCAGCGTGGCTCAAAGAGAGCAAATTTAAGTTCTCAGTGGTAATTAAAGTACCTATTGTTAGCAATTTTCAAGAATCTCCTTTTACCTCAGTACTCTACAAAGATATTAGAAGGATAATTTGAGAAACTCATGGAATAAATCTGTTGTAGATTAACTATAATTAGTATTTATGTGCATATGTTTAGATCTGCATCATAGCTTTGTATCATATGCAGTCTTCACTACAGTGGAGTTCTAGTATTAACTATCAAAACTACAAATTATGTTTCATTAAGGTATAGGTTAAATCAGTAGTTTTTGAATTTTCAAAACAATATCCCATACATAAATAAACTCCAAAATGTATGACCTCAATAATGTGTTTTTGAAGTTCCAAAATAGAATTGAGTTTGCTCCACATTAAGGCAGTGGGACAGAGCATTCCTTTATTTCCTCCTTTGAACCATCACTGAATTAAATTTTGAACTAGGAATACTAAGGATAATATCTCTATCCTGGTTTATATCTTACTATCTATTCTACCTAAAATTTCATTTTTAAATTCCCATGCCTGTCTAGTTCTATGTTTGTTAGTCTACAGATTAATACATTAATTCAACAAATATTTATTGTGTGCCTACTATGTGCCAGGGAATATTCTAGGTTCATAGGATTAATAAATGAATTAAACAAACATCCATGTTCTTGTGGAGTTCAAACTGCTTTAATCAAAGTGGGATGCTAATTATAGTGGGCACTCTGTATCTCTGGTGGTAATTTTACAGTATTTAACCTTTGCAGAAGTAGCTTTTAAACATTTTATTTTTTTTCTGTTTGCAACATCTGTGCAAATTATAGTAATATGATGTTTCTCTCATGCTAATGCAAAAAAGAAAATGCCTGCTATGCAGTGCCTTCTGAACCCTTTGTAAATTTTGGTAGGAATAATGTAGGCACTGCTGCCTCCTGAGAAATCTTGCCATATTCCTCAGAAGCCTATGATTACTTTTTTAAAATTTCTTTAGCATACATCACCATTACCAAGCAGTTAAATTTGTTATTAATTTGTGAATTAAACTTGTGAGTTTGTTGCCTTGCCAGAATTTGGTTGTTCATTTTCTGTTCACTGAAATGTTGGTTATAATATCAGCCTTCATAGCCGATCAACAATTATCTACTTTCTTTTGTTTGGCTATAGTTAACAACCCTGTTTTGAGAAAACAAAATAATCCATAGTTCTCACCATTATTCAGGAAGCCATGTGCTATACAATATTAAAACGGTATTTAAAATGTTAGTATAATTTTTCTATTGAACATCAGTTACACATCAGGACCTATATAACACATGTGTTTTATTTATTTCTTTACTCCATATTTATAATATTTTATTCCAAATCATGAAATTCACCAAGCTAAGGATTTTGTGTTATAATATTCAGCAGTAGAATTCTAAAGATACTTGTTTTATCCTTATGCTTTATATGATGTAATGTTTTCCTTTTCATTTAGAAAACAATTAAATGATAGCATTTCTTTTAGGATGCATCTTCATTTTTATTAATTAGAAGACAATAGAGTAGAAAATATTAACAAAGAGTTCCAAGTAGCTGATTAGAAGACTAAATCTCTTTTCTATCAATAAATTACTAGAAAAAAATTTAAACAAAACTAAATCACTTAGGCTGGGCGTAGTTGGCTCATGCCTGCAATCCCAGCACTTTGGGAGGCTAATGTGAGAGGATTGCTTGAGCCCAGGAGTTCGAAACCAGCTTGGGCAACATAGGGAGACTCTGACTCTACAAAAAGTGAAAAAATTACCCAGGTGTGTGGCCCACACCTGGAGTCCCAGCTACTGGTGGGGGCTGAGGTCGGAGGATAGCTTGAGCCCGGGAGTTGGAGACTGCAGTGAGCTACAGTCGCACCACTGCACTCTAACCTTGGTGACTGAGCAAGACCCTATCTAAAAAGAAGAGCAAAACAAAACAAAACACATAAAAAACATAAATCTTCTACTAATTATTCACTTTATCTAATATAGTTGCTTAGAGAAGATAGGTCAAACTGTCTGGGAACGTCTGAGTGATGTTCTTCTGCCTACCACAGCATACCTCAAACAAATTTGTAATTCAATATAAAAGGCTAGAAAATATTAGAAAAGAGAATGTTTCTATACATGAATGACACATGGGTCCTTTCACTCAGGCAGATCTCTTTGACTGCCTAAGCTTCAACTGGGTGCTGCTCCTGTATATACC
Source organism: Rhinopithecus roxellana (assembly GCF_007565055.1). NCBI lineage: Eukaryota > Metazoa > Chordata > Mammalia > Primates > Cercopithecidae > Rhinopithecus > Rhinopithecus roxellana. Next base: position 4,577,678 of record NC_044554.1, on the reverse strand, counting down.
CTGTCTCTCAGCACATTGTTAAAAAAAGTCCATCCCTTACATATTCTTAATCATATTGCATATTCCATAAGAGCAGAGTTGTGAATTTAACCCAGAACCAGGACAGTGTGTGACATATAGTTGGCAACAAATAATGCGTGTGAATATGTGTATATAAGAGAACTCTAGTTAGCCTCTCTAGCTCAGGTTCTGTCTCCTTCAAATTATCTTATTTTCTTTTTATGGCTTTAGGTTTCTAAAATAAGAGTTTTCTATATATCATTAAGTGAACATTTGGTTCTGATTATTATGATCACTGTTCACAGTAATCTGTGCTATGGAGAAAAAGGAATGCTTATACATTGTTGGTGGAAGTATAAATTAGTTCAACCATTATGGAAAACTGTGGCTATTCTGTAAAGATCTAAAAACAGAACTACCCTTCAGCACAGCAATCCTGTTACTGGGTATATACCCAAAGGAATATAAATTGTTCTATCATAAAGAAACATGCACACATATGTTCCTTGTAGCACTATTCACAAGAGCAAAACATGGAGTCAACCTAAATGCTTATCAATGATAGACTGTGGACTACTACACAGTCATAAAAAGAAATGAGGTGATATCCTTTGCAGGAACATGGATGGAGCTGGAGGCCATTATCCTTAGCAAACTAATGCAGGAACAGAAACACAAATACTGCGTATTTACGCTTATAAGTGGGAGTTAAATGATGAGAACACATAGACACATAAACGGGAACAACAGATACTGCAGTCTACCAAAGGGTTGAGGGTGGGAGGAGGGGGAGGATTAGAAAAAATAACTAACGTGTACTAGGCTTAATACCTGGGTGACAAAATAGTCTGTATAAGAAATCCCTGTGGCATGAGATTACCTGCACATGTACCCCTGAACTTAAAATGGAAGTTTAAAAAATAAATAATAAAATTCGTTTTTTTTTTTTTTTTGGTATTTGACTTTCTTCAAGAAATCCAGGCATAGAGTTAAAAAATCAAATGGAATGTAGGGATTATTAAAATGAAAAATAGCAGCCCTCTGCCTTGTATTTTCTCACTGCCTACTTCAGCTACACAGTGGCAGTGTGCTTCTGGTATTTACTTCGATTACCTAAATAATATACTTATTGCTGTTTCTTCATTTATCGGTTTCAACAGGAGTTTTGAGTAAAGAAAATGGAGAAGCTTGTGGGAGAGAAAGGTATGTAAACAAGAACATGAAATGAGATTTAACCTAATATATTTTACAGTAGAGGTGCCCATAGGGTGCTTTGAGAGCACAAAGAACGTAGACATGTTAGGTCTTCCAAATTGCTTTAAAGAATAACTTCATAATTTATGCTTTTGTTAGCAGTAAACAAGAGTTCCCATCTTTCTATATTCTTACCAACACTGTGCAGAATTCAGCATTCAAATTCATGCTCTTCTGATGACATAAAGTGGTAGCTCATTGGTTTTTTAATTTGTATCTTCCTGATTACTAGGGATTTTATGAGTTTTAAACAGTTTGGGCTTCTCCTTCTGAACACTTCCTTTTCAAGGTTCTTTGCTCATTTTTCTATTGGTTTCCTCTGAATATATAAGTATATGTTAACCAATATTAATTCCTCATTGGTTTTAGGTGTTCTCTCAGTTTACCTATGATATTATCCATGGTATCCTTAACCGAAAATTTTCATATTTAAGAAAAATCAATCAATTTATGCCTTATGATTTATGCTTTTTAGGCCATGTTTCAGAAAGCTTTTTACATCTATGTCTCAAAAATAGTTGCCAAATTTTTTTTCTTAATAACTTTGAAAAGGTAAAGTTTACATTCAATTCTTTAATCTCTTGGGAATTCAGATTTCTATATGGTGTGATAAGGTGTCCCCTTTACTTTCTGCCCAATTCTTAGATCAATTTTTGCTCTATACAGTAAGCCAACACCAGTATTTTCTTTTACTTTGCGATGTTATATATAACGCTGTCACGTATATATGAGCTGTCATATATATATATATATATATATGCGCCCATATATATATATGCGCCCATATATATATATATATGTGTGTGTGTGTGTGTGTGTATGGGTTTATTTCTGAACTCTATGTGCCTGTAGCTGTACCCGGCTTTGTAGTACATGTTAATACTTTATAGAGTAGGTTTTTTCTCTTTGCCCTTCACTTTTGAATTTTACTTTGATATTAATAGACCTTTTATAGCATATACTTTTAAATGGGTTTAAAAATGGGTTTAAAAATGGGTTTGTGGATTTTCTTTTTAAAATCTAGAATTTATAGACTGATTTAGAAAAAGTTGGAGAAATTTCCCTATGAATATGGGCAAGGGAAAATAAGTCAATATAAAATTATGAAATAATTTAGACTAATACTAAAGAAATCCACTTCTTTTGGTGGCATATATTAGGCAGAATACAATTATGGAAGAAAAACTAACACAAGGAAAGCCAAGAGTGTGGCCTGCTAAGTAGAACATGCTATTGTTAAGAGAAATGTGGAAAATAGAACCAATAGAGAAAGAATATAAGGAATATGAAGAACAGGAGTTCAAATTACCTTAAACTTCATGACTTTGAGTTACCTTAATACTGATAATTCACTAAACAGTGGTTTCAGATTATGCTCTGTAGAATACCTCATGCTTTGTGAAACACCAAAAATACCCAAGGAAAGGAGTAATGGTGGCACTGATATTTGGAGCTGTGATTCAACCAGAATACATTATTATTAATTGGCCCTGCACTGAGGTTTTATTGCAAGAAAGGGTTCTTTAGCTCAAAAGCATTTGGAAATGATTTCAGTACAATTAGTGAAATGTTTAAATGTTCAACATAGATGGCAAGTGATGTCAGTCATCCTTTTCAATGCCTATGGCAGACATTGCTGACTGAACATAGAACTTCCTGCTGCAGACTCATATTTAGTCTCCATACAGCTCTCCATTTAGTCACTACCAATCAGTCAGAGTGTTGTGTGAGTCAAAATCCATTTACTATCTATAACAGAGGTATCCAATCTTTTGGCTTCCCTGGGCCACAATGGAAGAAGAAGAATTGTCTTGGGCCACACATAAAATACACTAACACTAACGATAGCCAATGAACTAAAAAAAAAAAAAAAAAAAAAAGCAAAAACCTTATAGTGTTTTGAGAAAGTTTACAAATTTGTGTTGGGCTGCATTCAAAGCTGTCCTGGCCACGAGTTGGACGAGGCTGATCTATATAGTACTAAGTTCTATAATTTTAGTGGACCTTCAGTACACTTAACATATTTTAGTCTAAGAAAGGTGTGAGCTAAATCTGTCAGATTAAAGAAGGAAGAAACTAGAAAAAAAGAGTAGTTGAATCGGAAATGGATCTGGGAAATACAAACTTAAGTAAGCATTTAAATAATGATCCTTACATTGTGATTATGAGGAGTAAATGCTTACTACCAATTTGTTAATTGTGGAAAATCTTACAAAGCTCATTAAGTATGTGTTGAAGAGGCAATTGAAATCAGTCATGCTTTCAGTTAAGAAATTGAAGACAAATAATTTTTTCTATAAATTATAAAATTTAATCACTGAAAAGTTTAAACTTGCAAAATCAATGAAAGAGTGGGAAACAAAATCTCTATCTCTTGGAAGTGCATCTTGTGCTGTCTTTGTGGCCTTTGCTTTGTACCAAACAATGTCTTGAAAGTTCTCTAAATCAAAATGTAGAAAAAACATTTTTATGCATATTTGAATATTCACAAAGTAATGCATGTTAACATTAACAATTTTTCTTTTTAAGGATGAATATGTTTTATGTTCTTTGAAGTCACTATACTACTTGTGATGTAAATTTAAATTTAATTTTCTAAGCAGTGACAATTATTTTTCTCTATTAACAGGTCTACTCTAATGTAATGCTGGGATTGAATTTTCCTAGGACTCCGTTTCAAGGTTGATTCGAAAGTCTTGTGGAAGATCTGGAAGAAACAGGTAAGTGTCCTTTTGGTAAAAATTGTCATTTGCTCATTGTGCTTGTTTTTAGTTTTCTGATGCTGATTTTACTCTTTAGTTTTTTTGGTTAAATATTTTTGCCCAAATGTTAAGAAGAAGTTGTCAGCGGACTATTGAGACATGTTAAGTATGGCAGTAGAAATATTTATCACTGCTATGGGGGCTCCCATTTCACTACTTGCTGTTCTCTTTCTATTAAACGTGGTATCACTTTTTAAAACCAGCATACACTTATGGGGAATATGAATTTGGCCTGAAATATTAAAAGTAAGTTATTAGGCAAGAAAAGCACTTGGAGAATCTTGTTACCATTGTGCTTGCCTTTTATTATGCTGGTCTTTTCAGTATTATTTTTTAAAAGTTCATTTGATATTGAAGTTTTGGGGGGATCTGAAGGATTGAGGAAATAATGAGAATAATATACCAGTATGATTTTTTTTCAAGAAAATTTGATTTTTCTAATATAATTTTTGAGATCCAGTCAGCTATTTTGAAAGATTTGTTTTCTTTTTTAATATCGTGTATCTTTAAATCTCGTGATAGTTTTCCTTGATATTTACAATGTTAACATATAAAGGTTCTCAATATGTAATATTTATGTAAGATTGGATTTTCAGTTTCCCTGTTGAACAGTAATGTCAGTCAAACAGTTTGTCATCATTATCCAAATTTAGAATAATATAATTTTAAAGGAAACCTAAAAGCAATTTTCAGCAGAGTTTGTATTTCAACGCTTCTTAGTAGTTTATATCATTTCTTTCCCCAGTCTTTACCTCAAGAGAGAGGGAAACCAAAATGCTTGAGCTTCAGAATTCTTCATTAAGAATTTCACCATGGGCATAGCATAGGCCTCAGGACCTTCACTTTCTACCTAAATTTCTCTACCAATTTCTACAACTCTCTCAAGATACACTCCATAATTTCTCAGAGAGATTTTTGTCAATGTTCTTTAATTACACAGTTTAATATTTCCCAGGTATTTTACCTTCTGTTTGGCCTGTGGATTGTTTTTTGGTTCATTTATTACCAGTTTTATTATTTCACCAGATACACATTAAAACGATCCCACATTTATCTAGCATTTAAGATTTTCAAAGCACTTTGGCAACCTTTTACTTCATTTTACTCTTAATTTATGATGTAAGTAAAGTTGACATTATTATTCTTTGGTAAGTGGAGAAACAAAGACAAAGAATTAAAATGATCTGGGAAAAGTTATATAGCTAGTTGTGATTTTACAGCTAGTAATAAACAACTAGACATAGAACACATGTCTGCTGACACTCAATCTTTTTTGTGGTGAATGGGGACATTATTTTTAGGTTTGCCATAGATAATGGTTATACCAATATACTCTATCTTTATACAAGTTTTTGATATATAAGTTATTACTTTTGAGTAACAGGACGTTTGTATAATAGCAGAAGGAGTTTAGATTTATAATAAGCAAGAATGATCTGACAATGAATCAGGAAAGAATGAATCATGGAATCATGAAAGAAACTATTTTTAAAAAGTAGAGAATTTTCTTCCTAGAAGAGAATATAATTGCACTTAAAGTTAGTCCTCAAACTGATTTTGGAATGTGCTACTTAGACTTTTGTTAGTTACGTGTTTATAGTGGCAGTTTTTAAATATTTTTAAACAAACACTAGCCACATATTAGTGAATATGCATAATGACAAAGGTTCACCTTAATGGGAAGTGAATTCTGAAAAGGCATTGTTTTTTATTGTAAATGTATAGAATTTTGAACCCTTGAGCTGGAAATATGATCATAAGGGAAGAAGAAAATGTTGGAGAAGCAAAGATTTTGGAATCGGGTTGATAGGAGTTTGCATCCTTGCTGCTATTTTTTGGCTTTTTAAATTAACATCTGTTAATTTTTGCTTCTCAGCTCTCAAAGAGTAAAATAGGGGACTGATAGATCTGTTTATTGTATTATTGTAAAAATTTAGCACTTGGTACATGGCTATTTTCAAGAAATACTAGATTTTTTTCTTCTCTGCTCCCTTCCCCCTAGAAAATCCCTAAATGGAATTTGGTTCAAACTTCCTATTTTCAAACAATTTTTTTTAGTTTTATCTCTGTTTCACCTCTCAAAGAAATTAAATAACATGCCCTACATAATACTTATAAGATGGGAACTAAAATGTTTAATACAACTTGTAACTGAGAGTATTTGTGTATGTGGGTAAATGCATGGTTGGGTATGTGATTGGGTGTGTTTTACTTCCAGATATTCACAGTATTTCAGAGTTTCCACTGCAAGACTATTAAACTCAAATGAAATATCAGTTTTAGATAATTCAATGAAGTAGAAATAATTTTCATTCACATATTTATAGAAAATTGCTATAAATTTCATAAATACGTATTAAATATTAGGTATCATATGAAAAATATTTGCTCTATTTTTCAAATTATTAAAAAGTAAATGGGCTATATAGGAAGCTGATTTGGCGGACAGGGGGTTGGGTCTGCAGTTCAGATCGATAGCGTACTGACATTCATTGTCAGAACGAAACAGAGTGAGCAAGACTGCAAATAGAGAGGGTATAGAGTGGAGCTATTGGGAATGCAAGGTTGGAAATCAGATTGCCTGGGTTTGAATGACAGTTCCAAAACAAACTTACCATATGTGAAACCTTGAACAAGTCGCCAAGGCTCTTTTACACTTAATTTGTAAATCTAGAGAATAGAGATAACAGTTCCTATTTAATAGAGTTGAGGATTAATTGTATGAATACATATAAAGGGCATAGTGCACATTTAAAAAGTCAGTATTATTTTATTTTCTATTATATTCGTTTCAATGGTTGACTGTATTATTCAGGCCACATGGCAAATACCCTGTATAGGATAATCTAATTTATGTCCAATCAAGGGTCTTACAAGAAATGCTAAATATGAGTTAATTCTGTATCTTAGTTATTTTACACTGTTATTACAAAGTACCATAGACTGAGTGGATTATAAACAGAAAATTATTTATCACAATAATGGGTGCTGGAAGATTAAGTTCAGGGTGTCAGACTCTCGTGAGGGCCTTCTTTCAGGTTATAGACTGCCATCTTCTTTCTTGTGTCCTCACATGGCAGAAAGGGGATGAGAGAACTCTCTGGGGTTCCTTTTATAAAAGAGCACTAATCACATTCATGAGGGCTCCATCTTCATGGCCTAACTACCCACCAAAGGTTCTGCCTCCTAGTACCATCACACTGGGGGGTAGGATTTTAACATAGGAATTTGGGAACAACACAAATATTCAGTGTATTGCATTATGTACCTGTGCTCTCTGTGTTTGGTTAGGATGTGTATTAGTTTTCTGTTACTATATGATGAATTTTCATGTATTTAGAAGCTTAAAACAACATACATATATCATCTCACAATTTTTGTGGGTAAGGAGTCCAGGCACAGTTTAGTTCAGGGTCTTAAAAGGCTGCAATCAAAATGTCAACCAGGTTGCATTTTCATTTAATGCTCAGGGTCCTCTTCTAAACTCACGGGTTTTTGGCTGAATTCAGTTCACTGCAGTTTTAGGTCTGAGATCCTAAGCCTTTAAATTCCACCTACAGTTCCTCCCATGTGGCACTCTCCATACACAGTTTACAAATAGCAGCTTGCTTCTTTAAAGCCAGTGGGAGAGTCTATACTGCATGCTAGCAAAATGGAATATGTATATGCTTTCTCTCTCTCTATATATAGCATTAATAAACATACACACATATGTGTGTATATATGGATGTGTGTGTATATATGTATGTGTATGTGTGTATGTATATTAAAGTAATCATCAAAGTGACAACCCACAATCTTTGCCATATTCTATTGGCTGGAATCAAGTCACAGGTCCTGCCCACACTCAAGAGGAAGGAATTTTACAGGGCATGAACATGGGGGCCACCCTAGAGACTGTCCACCAAAGCATGTTAAAGTTAACATTCATGAAATATGTTAAAGTTTTATAATTATGTTATAGTTAATAATGAGAATATTGTTGAAACATGTAAAATTTTATTTTCATAGAGTTTTCTTACAGTATAATTCCCAGCAGACTATTCCTCTTTGCCTAAAATTCATCCATTGTTTCAAGCTGGCTAAAACCACCGGACTAATTACAGCCTAGTGTGGTATTTAGTACACTCCAGAATGTGGCACAATCCAAATATCTTACCTTTTCTCTTTACTCTGATGTGTATACCTGTAACTACATGTTTTATGCTTTCTTGCCTACATCTTTGTCAATGTACATCTTTCTCATCGTTTCTGTCCCATTCTCTATCTTTTTAAAGCACATTTAAATTTCCACCTTTTCCACTATATTTTTCTTATTTCTTACCTCCTTTTTAGCTAGGCTAGGACTTTTTCTGCATAGTATCATACCCTATCATAGTCAATCGGATGTTACAGACATGTGATCATTAATCTCATTCCCTTGCTACCCATAGAGATCACAGAATGTTGCTCATTTGTGTGTTTCTTACAATGTCGCATATAATAGTATCTTTAGAAATATTCATTGAATATGTAAAACACCTTCTTGATTTAGAACAGTGGTCTAAGAGCCAGTATTCAGTTTGACAGTCATATTTCAGAAGATGTTCTTTATAAGTTATTCATTCTTATTTTGGCTCAGTAATTTGAAATATATACCTCAAATAACCCTTAAGTTACTTGTGAGAATCCATTACAACTTACACCTTTGAAACCAATAACATATGGGAAAAACATGAATCACTGGAGTCCAGAGGGATAGCTGTGGTAGGCAGCCTCTAAGATAGTCCCCATTTTCTGGTTTTTCACCCCATTATATTTTTCCTGCCCATATTTACCAGGGTCGGCCTATGTGATCAATAGAATATGGCACAAGTTCTATTTGCTGATATGTTGCTTTTCTGATTAGGTTATGCACAATATTGAGATACCTATTTTGAGTTTCCTTTCTTTCTCCCTCTCTCTTGCCTCTAACTCTCTCTGTTTCTGTCTCTATCTTTGTCTCTGTTTCTGTCTCTCTCATTCTTTCAAATGACTTGCTCTGGGGGAGGCTGGCTGCCATGGAGAGGTATTCATAGTGAGGAACTAAACCATTTGGCAAACAGCCAGGAAGGAGCCTACAAACAACTTGCAACTTCCTGAAAGACTCTGAGTCTAAGCCACCCAGCTAAACCACTCCTTGATTCCTGAGCCTCAGTAACTATTTGAGATATGATATAATTTGGCTGTGTCAGCACCCAGATCTCATCTTGAATTGTAGTTTCCATAATCCCCACGTGTCGTGGGAGGGACCAGGTGGAGATAAGTGAATCATGGGGCAGTTCCTCCATCCTGTTCTTGCGATAGTGTGTTCTCAGGAGATCTGGTGGCTTTATGGGGGTCTTCCCCCTTCACTGGGCACTCATTCTCTCTCCTACCACGCTGTCTTCAGAAGAGGTGCCTTCTGCCACTATTGTAAGTTTCCTGAGACCTCCCCAGCCATGTGGAACTGTGAGTCAATTAAACTTGTTTTCTTTATAAATTACCCAGTTTCAGGTGTTTCTTCATAGGACCGTGAAAACAGACTAATACAAGATAATAAATGGTTTTGTTCTAAACTGCTAAGTTTGGGTGGTAATTTTTATTCACTCTTAGATAATTAATACATTATATGATATTTCAACCCTAAAATTATATCCACAAATTTCAGTACTGCCCTTGACTTTGAGGGGAATATAAAGATTAACAATATACCAAATATAATGTCTCTCAGGTATATGTAATAGAAAAGATAGGTTATGTATATTTACAAGATAGTGAGCCAAATGGAAAGAAAATGCGAAATGTTTAGATTCACCTGAAATACTGATTTTGCAACATGCAGAAGCCGCTTTTAATATCTTGCCCATTGATCACATCAATGTTGGAGAGTCATGCTTACTCATGACTGGGTATATCTGTGTGCTAATCTGATACTCATTCTTTGTAGAAGAGCTGCTTGGAAAACATACCCATGTGCTAACAGGATCTGGGCTTGCAGAATCTCTTTTACTAATCTATCGTGATAGTTGCTGATATTTTTTAATGTCCTTTATGGAGGTGTAAATACTAGAGTCACATGGAAGTATCTAGATATGTGTACACATATTTGAAGCGTTGAGCTCACTAGAAAAAATAATACATTTGGTTTCCAGAAAAGTGAATTGAAAAGTATGTATCAGCAAGTAATAGAACAACATTAAAAATATAAATAAATAAATTCTCAGCTGGCTGTGGTGACTCACGCCTGTAATCCCGTCACTTTCGGAGGCCGAGGCGGGTGGATCACCTGAGGTCAGGAGTTAGAGACCAGCCTGACAAACATGGTGAAACCCCGTCTCTACTAAAAATACAAAAATCAGCTGGGCGTGGTGATGGGCGCCTGTAATCCCAGCTACTCAGGAGCCTGAGGCAGGGAAATCACTTGAACCCGGGAGGCAGAGGTTGCAGCGAACTGGGGTTGTGCCACTGCACTCCAGCCTGGACAACAGAACAAGACCCTGCCTCTAAATAAATAAATAAATAAATAAATAAATAAATAAATAAATTCTCATTAAACCATCATTCCAAATTTCATTCCTATTTATGTGATGATAGAATTTGGAGAAACATAATGCACTATATTTAAAAAAGAGAAAATGAAAACTTGTTCATATTTTTTAAATGAGAGTTTATGTTTATAGTTTTAAATTTGTGGCTTGGAACTATCTGCTAGTAAAATTTTTGATATCATTATACAAAATAGAAAATATGGATTTTAACTGGCCTGCTTTTCAATTCAACTGAACATTAAGTACCCTTTTAATGGTCTTATTTGCTGGGAAGTGCACCATTACAATAATCTGCTTTTTACAGCCCATATCAAATATGAACCAGCATCACTTATTACAAAGTTTGTGCTTTGGGAGACATTTTCACGGCATCTAACAGTACTATCCTACATTTCTTGGAATTAGTCTTTAATGATATCATTTTCCAAAATGAGTTGTTGCTCAAACTTACTGATTGTTTTGTGGTTAAAATCTAATCCAGCAGCTATATTTAAAATGTCATACAGATTTGTAAGGAAAGGTTCACTGAAACTACTGTTACATTAGTAATTGTATGAAAATGCTATAGAAGAGATACCATGCAGCTTGAATGTTTTTCGTTTTTTTCACTTATATGATATCCAAGGGATGACTATGAAACCTCATTTTAAACTGTTGGCAATTTGAGTTTTTACTATTGTCTGCCAGAGAACAGAGGACTATTACTGTAGGTGTCATGTAAAATGAAGTTATAGTCTGAAGCCTCCTTTTAGCTGTCAGCCTTATTAAGGAGCTCTTCATGTGTTGAACCTGGCACCTGGTATTGTATAAGCAGTGCATGTGAGAGCCTGGGGAGAGCTTTCTTTCTTTTTCTGTGGCCTTTATTAGGCTTGGCTCACATTTTCACTGTTGCTTTGCCTTATTCCAACTTTTTAGCTGCACCTCACAGCACAGTAGGTCTAATGTAGATTGACTCCTTTGCCTGAAGACTGATTGAAACTTGTGTCTCAGAGTTGCTAATGCTCACTGAACCATTTTATTGAAGATAAAGTAAATAAAATAGACTGCCATATGAGAATTCTCTGAAATCAAATGGAATAATTTGGCAGGTTTAAGCCCATAAAGAAAGCAAAGCAGTGAAACAGAATACTTTTTATGTTCAGTATATTAAGGGGTAAATATTCTTGATATATTAGACCTAAAATATTTAGGTTTTTCAGTACAATTAAATGTTAAATATAATTCTCAACTACCATGTTATTTTTGATGTTAAACAGTGGGCTCTCTCCAAGAGAGTAATATGAATAAAAACTTTTGGAACTACAATATTGTGATGATTTTTTTCTTTCTCTTTTTGTGACACTTAAGTGCATGGATCAGTAGTCTCAGATAATTTAATAAGCAACACAAATGAATGGATTTGCCAGAGTACACTTTAGAATCCCAAGTTTGGAAAATAGCAGTAAACCTTAGCCTACCCAAAGATGACGTTAATCTTGAGCATTTTATTCTTTAATCAAGATTATGTGTTCACATAAGAACAACCTTTTCTGAAAAGTATCCTGTGGAGTTTTTTTTTTTTTTTCTTTTTTGAATGAGACTGTTAGGTGTATTCAAAAAATAATTATAATATATGTGTTTTACATATCATGTGAAATAATTAGGGGAAGGTAGAAAAATGTTAGAGTGACCTTAGCATCTTGAATCCTATGAACTTACAATAGCATATAGTACCACAGTAACATATATTGACACATTTGATTTGTGAAATACAAAGATCTGAGCCCTTGCATGAAGATATTTTGAACATCTGATGCAGAGAAATGAAGATCTCTTATTTGATTTCCTGGGTCAGATGAAAAGTAAACATTTATAGAGGATAGATCAATAAAAGAATTTTGTAAGAAAATTTCTGAACTTGCTGATTAGAGGCAGTATCTCTCTTCAACCTTATAAAGATTCTGCCACATTAATGCTTTCTCTTATGATGTATCTTGTGGTTTCTCCAAATTCAAGATAATTTCTATCTGTGCCCCTTTTAAATGTGTATAATTAAAAAAAAAATTTTGCTAATACATTTCATTTGTTTCACAGGTGATGATTTATCCTTACTTTTAGTTATATCCACTATATGCATTTTTTTTTTCTGTCAAGCTGCTCTTTATTTCAGGGAGAGGGCAGGGCAGGGGGCTCAGTCTTTCTTGGCAGCGACTTTTCTCATGGTGCCCAGAACGTTTCTCAGCTCCTCCTGCCTCCTCTTGGCGCGGATGTGTCCCCATCCTTTTCTTGATGAATTTGAGGGCCCGTTTGTCCTTGGAGACCTTCAGTAACTCCATGGCGTGCCGCTCCTATGGGGCGAACCCACACACCTCTCGGATCATGTCCCGCATAAACTTGTTGTGTTTGGTCAGGCTCTCGTGGTGGCGGCTGTACCTGGGCTGGCTCACGTTCTTGGTTACTTTGTGGCCCTTGTTGAGGCCCATGGTCATAGGGGTTGCCCAGAGCCAGGGTTGCTGCTTTTCGATGGTGGCCGTAGCAGAAGCACTATATGCATTTTTTGCCTGAAGTGCCCAATAGTCCATCAGTTCGCACAACTATTAACTATTTTTTGTAATGATTTTCACCAACCCTGCCACAGTTAGGCGTAAAGGATACATTGCATTCTCATAAGAACAATAAGCCATCTGAAAGAAATCCTTGACACTTTTTTGCCTTTTCAAGTAATGTTGTCAGTCAAGAGCTGCTTTAGTTCTTGACCATGACTTTGACTCTTTTCCCTCCATGGGATTCAGTCAGTTTCCAGGTTCAGTCAGTTTCAGGGTTCAGGTTGTTTCTAAAAGTATGTGAGGCTGAATAAGAATAAACATGCTCCATGTTCCCTTGTGAGAGAACTGAGAGGTTATCACATTGCAGTTTTTCCTCAGGTAGTGGTGCTGAAAGTATAGTTACCCAGTATTTTTAAAATAATGCTCTATGAAGAAACTAAAAATCTTGAAAAAAGAGTGGAAGAATTGACAGCTAGACTCATTAATGCAGAGAAGATCATAAACGAAATGACAGAGATGAAAACCATGACACGAGAAATACGTGACAAATGCACAAGCTTCAGTAACCGACTCGATCAACTGGAAGAAAGAGTATCAGCGATTGAAGATCAAATGAATGAAATGAAGCGAGAAGAGAAACCAAAAGAAAAAAGAAGAAAAAGAAATGAGCAAAGCCTGCAAGAAGTATGGGATTACGTAAAAAGACCAAATCTACGTCTGATTGGGGTGCCTGAAAGTGAGGGGGAAAATGGAACCAAGTTGGAAAACACTCTTCAGGATATCATCCAGGAGAACTTCCCCAACCTAGTAGGGCAGGCCAACATTCAAATTCAGGAAATACAGAGAACGCCACAAAGATACTCCTCCAGAAGAGCAACTCCAAGACACATAATTGCCAGATTCACCAAAGTTGAAATGAAGGAAAAAATCTTAAGGGCAGCCAGAGAGAAAGGTCGGGTCACCCACAAAGGGAAGCCCATCAGACTAACAGCAGATCTCTCGGCAGAAACTCTACAAGCCAGAAGAGAGTGGGGGCCAATATTCAACGTTCTTAAAGAAAAGAATTTTAAACCCAGAATTTCATATCCAGCCAAACTAAGTTTCATAAGTGAAGGAGAAATAAAATCCTTTACAGATAAGCAAATGCTTAGAGATTTTGTCACCACCAGGCCTGCCTTACAAGAGACCCTGAAGGAAGCCCTAAACATGGAAAGGAACAACCGGTACCAGCCATCGCAAAAACTTGGCAAAATGTAAAGACCATCGAGGCTAGGAAGAAACTGCATCAACTAACGAGCAAAATAACCAGTTAATATCATAATGGCAGGATCAAGTTCACACATAACAATATTAACCTTAAATGTTAATGGACTAAATGCTCCAATTAAAAGACACAGACTGGCAAACTGGATAAAGAGTCAAGACCCATCAGTCTGCTGTATTCAGGAGACCCATCTCACATGCAGAGACATACATAGGCTCAAAATAAAGGGATGGAGGAAGATCTACCAAGCAAATGGAGAACAAAAAAAAGCAGGGGTTGCAATCCTAGTCTCTGATAAAACAGACTTTAAACCATCAAAGATCAAAAGAGACAAAGAAGGCCATTACATAATGGTAAAGGGATCAATTCAACAGGAAGAGCTAACTCTCCTAAATATATATGCACCCAATACAGGAGCACCCAGATTCATAAAGCAAGTCCTTAGAGACTTACAAAGAGACTTAGACTCCCATACAATAATAATGGGGGACTTCAACACTCCGCTGTCAACATTAGACAGATCAACGAGACAGAAAGTTAACAAGGATATCCAGGAATTGAACTCATCTCTGCACCAAGCGGACCTAATAGACATCTATAGAACTCTCCACCCCAAATCAACAGAATATACATTCTTCTCAGCACCACATCGCACTTATTCCAAAATTGACCACATAATTGGAAGTAAAGTACTCCTCAGCAAATGTAAAAGAACAGAAATTATAACAAACTGTCTCTCAGACCACAGTGCAATCAAACTAGAACTCAGGACTAAGAAACTCAATCAAAACCGCTCAACTACATGGAAACTGAACAACCTGCTCCTGAATGACTACTGGGTACATAACGAAATGAAAGCGGAAATAAAGATGTTCTTTGAAACCAATGAGAACAAAGATACAACATACCAGAATCTCTGGGACACATTTAAAGCAGTGTGTAGAGGGAAATTTATAGCACTAAATGCCCACAAGAGAAAGCAGGAAAGATCTAAAATTGACACTCTAACATCACAATTAAAAGAACTAGAGAGGCAAGAGCAATCACATTCAAAAGCTAGCAGAAGGCAAGAAATAACTAAGATCAGAGCAGACCTGAAGGAGATAGAGACACAAAAAACCCTCCAAAAAATCAATGAATCCAGGAGTTGGTTTTTTGAAAAGATCAACAAAATTGACAGACCGCTAGCAAGGCTAATAAAGAAAAAAAGAGAGAGGAATCAAATAGATGCAATAAAAAATGATAAAGGGGATATCACCACTGACCCCACAGAAATACAAACTACCATCAGAGAATACTATAAACGCCTCTACGCAAATCAACTAGAAAATCTAGAAGAAATGGATAATTTCCTGGACACTTACACTCTCCCAAGGCTAAACCAGGAAGAAGTTGAATCCCTGAATAGACCAATAGCAGGCTCTGAAATTGAGGCAACAATTAATAGCCTACCCACCAAAAAAAGTCCAGGACCAGATGGATTCACAGCTGAATTCTACCAGAGGTACAAGGAGGAGCTGGTACCATTCCTTCTGAAACTATTCCAATCAATAGAAAAAGAGGGAATCCTCCCTAACTCATTTTATGAAGCCAACATCATCCTGATACCAAAGCCTGGCAGAGACACAACAAAAAAAGAGAATTTTAGACCAATATCCCTGATGAACATTGATGCAAAAATCCTCAATAAAATACTGGCAAACCGGATTCAGCAGCACATCAAAAAGCTTATCCACCATGATCAAGTGGGCTTCATCCCTGGGATGCAAGGCTGGTTCAACATTCGCAAATCAATAAACGTAATCCAGCATATAAACAGAACCAAAGACAAGAACCACATGATTGTCTCAATAGATGCAGAAAAGGCTTTTGACAAAATTCAACAGCCCTTCATGCTAAAAACGCTCAATAAATTCGGTATTGATGGAACGTACCTCAAAATAATAAGAGCTATTTATGACAAACCCACAGCTAATATCATACTGAATGGGCAAAAACTGGAAAAATTCCCTTTGAAAACTGGCACAAGACAGGGATGCCCTCTCTCACCACTCCTATTCAACATAGTGTTGGAAGTTCTGGCTAGGGCAATCAGGCAAGAGAAAGAAATCAAGGGTATCCAGTTAGGAAAAGAAGAAGTCAAATTGTCCCTGTTTGCAGATGACATGATTGTATATTTAGAAAACCCCATCGTCTCAGCCCAAAATCTCCTTAAGCTGATAAGCAACTTCAGCAAAGTCTCAGGATACAAAATTAATGTGCAAAAATCACAAGCATTCTTATACACCAGCAACAGACAAGCAGAGAGCCAAATCAGGAATGAACTTCCATTCACAATTGCTTCAAAGAGAATAAAATACCTAGGAATCCAGCTTACAAGGGATGTAAAGGACCTCTTCAAGGAGAACTACAAACCACTGCTCAGTGAAATCAAAGAGGACACAAACAAATGGAAGAACATACCATGCTCATGGATAGGAAGAATCAATATCGTGAAAATGGCCATACTCCCCAAGGTTATTTATAGATTCAATGCCATCCCCATCAAGCTACCAATGACTTTCTTCACAGAATTGGAAAAAACTGCTTTAAAGTTCATATGGAACCAAAAAAGAGCCCGCATTGCCAAGACAATCCTAAGTCAAAAGGACAAAGCTGGAGGCGTCACGCTACCTGACTTCAAACTATACTACAAGGCTACAGTAACCAAAACAGCATGGTACTGGTACCAAAACAGAGATATAGACCAATGGAACAGAACAGAGTCCTCAGAAATAATACCGCACATCTACAGCCATCTGATCTTTGACAAACCTGAGAGAAACAAGAAATGGGGAAAGGATTCCCTATTTAATAAATGGTGCTGGGAAAATTGGCTAGCCATAAGTAGAAAGCTGAAACTGGATCCTTTCCTTACCCCTTATACGAAGATTAATTCAAGATGGATTAGAGACTTAAATGTTAGACCTAATACCATAAAAACCCTAGAAGAAAATCTAGGTAGTACCATTCAGGACATAGGCATGGGCAAGGACTTCATGTCTAAAACACCAAAAGCAACGGCAGCAAAAGCCATAATTGACAAATGGGATCTAATTAAACTAAAGAGCTTTTGCACAGCAAAAGAAACTACCATCAGAGTGAACAGGCAACCTACAGAATGGGAGAAAATTTTTGCAACCTACTCATCTGACAAAGGGCTAATATCCAGAATCTACAAAGAACTCAAACAAATATACAAGAAAAAAACAAACAACCCCATCAAAAAGTGGGGAAAGGATATGAACAGACATTTCTCAAAAGAAGATATTCATACAGCCAACAGACACATGAAAAAATGCTCATCATCACTGGCCATCAGAGAAATGCAAATCAAAACCACAATGAGATACCATCTCACACCAGTTAGAATGGCAATCATTAAGAAGTCAGGAAACAACAGGTGTTGGAGAGGATGTGGAGAAATAGGAACACTTTTACACTGTTGGTGGGATTGTAAACTAGTTCAACCATTATGGAAAACAGTATGGCAATTCCTCAAGGATCTAGAACTAGATGTACCATATGACCCAGCCATCCCACTACTGGGTATATACCCAAAGGATTATAAATTAGTCTACTACAAAGACACATGTACACGTATGTTTATTGCGGCACTATTCACAATAGCAAAGACTTGGAATCAACCCAAATGTCCATCTGTGACAGACTGGATTAAGAAAATGTGGCACATATACACCATGGAATACTATGCAGCCATAAAAAAGGATGAGTTTGCGTCCTTTGTAGGGACATGGATGCAGCTGGAAACCATCATTCTTAGCAAACTATCACAAGAAGAGAAAACCAAACACCGCATGTTCTCACTCATAGGTGGGAACTGAACAATGAGATCACTTGGACTCGGGAAGGGGAACATCACACACTGGGGTCTATCATGGGGAGGGGGGAGGGGGGAGGAGGGAGGGATTGCATTGGGGAGTTATACATGATATAAATGATGAATTGATGGGTGCTGACGAGTTGATGGGTGCAGCACACCAACATGGCATAAGTATACATATGTAACAAACCTGCACGTTATGCACATGTACCCTAGAACTTAAAGTATAATAAAAAAAAAAAAAAAAAAAAAAAAAAAAAAAATAATGCTCTATGTTTAGTGTTCCAGTGCCCTTATATTGTATACTTATCTTCATTATTATATTCTATACTTCCTTCCTTCTGATTGATCAGTAAATGTTAAAGTCTGTTCCTTTATCTAGAAGTACATCTTATTTGCAATGGACTCCAAGCATTTATTTCTTTTGAGATTTTGGTTTTGAGTGTGAACTTGCCCTCAGGAAATCATGTGTCAGGAACAGTTTTCTCAAAATGAGAAGAACATTACATGGAAATCTGACAAGGCTTAGTTCCTTTAACAGTGTATTCTAAACTTGTAGCAACATGCCAAACTGCAGATCAGAGAACTTGTAGCAGAAGAGCTGTGTTTGGTAAGTCATATCCTGTGCTCACCCTTGACTTCTCCTGTCTCTCTATTCACCACTTGTTCCTGCTTTGTCTTTATGCTTCATTCTCCTTTTCAAAATACTTGTCTTCTTTACATTATTCGTATTAAGTAGTGTATGTTCTTTGGTATTACTGTCTGGTCTCTCAGTCAGCACCGTAAGCTTAGAATAGTAACAACAATAATAGTAATAACATTAATAATACTATCCAACATGTTGCAGTGTCAGGTATTCTTCTCAGTTATCCACCAGCATTAGCTCATTGAATATTCACAATCTAATAGTTATATACTTGTGAGGTATAAGACAATATAATCTTCATTTTACAGATGAAGGTGTGGGGCTCAGAAACGTTAAATAATTTGCCCAGTGTTACCTAGTTACTGTGTGACAGAACTAAGACTTGAACTAAGGCAGTTTAGCTTCAAAGCTCTCCAGAACTCTATTGCCCAGGACTATTGAACAACTTCTCCTCTCATGTGGTTTCACTCATGGCCTAAAACACAGTATGTAATTTAAGCATAAAGAGGTTTGTGATGCAGTTCCACACCTGTATGTTAAATTTTTGGAAGCTAGCATAATCGAAATCAGTAAACTTCTGAATTACAGAATGCATTTTAAATAAATCACTTTTCTTTCAAATAGAGACACGTGGACTAAGGTATGAAAATATTAGTAAGAACTCATGAACCATACATACAGAATTAGAAAGAATGACTTGTATTTAGTGTTTCAGTCAACTGAAAGGGATTGTTTCATATACTTTAAAATTTTAGTAGGCTAACATGCATTCTGAAACTTTATTTTCAGTATAGGTTTAATTGTCTTACATAATTATAGCAAAAATATGCTAAAACTGAATGTTGCAATCTTAAAAATAATACTGCTCAAGGTAAATAACTATACAATATATCATTCAAGATGCTTTTGTGAGTAAAAAGGATTCTGTTAGTATTTACCCCAAACAATAGGTATGTATTGGGACTATCTTGGGTGAAGATGTATGGACACTCTACTTGAAGCAGAAGCTGTTAGTTGTCATTCCAACATCCTTTCTTCTCTTTTTTCTTTGATAACAGAACCCTGATATTATTAAGACATACTTTATTACTATACATAGCATATACTTCATGGGAAACTGACCCCATATCTAGTTCCAAGAGGTGGATCCTGACTAGGTAAAACCAATTATGATGATCCTGTTCTTTTCCCAGTATAGCTTATTTATAGTTTATTATTAATTTAATAAATATTAAATAATGTGAAGTAACTTCTCTAAAGTTATATAAATAAATTTAGTGTTTAATTTATTAAACATGAAGCCCTTTCTACCTCTTGATCAACTGAGAAAGTAACTTTCTATTTAATATATTTTGATTTAGAATTTTTGTCACTTAAAGTTATAAATATTCTAACTAATATACTCATTTTAATCACTATTTGAGGAGTCAGACTCTCACCAGACTTTCACATTACAGGGATTTCTATTTGCATAATGCAGAGTGGGTTTAGGGAAGAGGACTGAGGAGCTTAATAGGGAAAACAGGATGGAAGTTTATCTCCCAAGAGTTCAGAAAGGTTATTAAAATGAATCGAAAAGTGGTTTCTTTGTCTTTTGTCTTCTGAAAATGATTTAAGGAAATCAAAGGATTACACAGTACTCATTTACACTTTCAGGTTGACATAGATATTCCTTGCAATTTCTGTGACATTTTCTTACAGGAAGGCTTATTCCAATTCTTCCAGCAACTACCCTAACACACACTCACACACTCACACATACACACACACAACTTCACTTTTGGTGGGATTTTTGAGAGGAAATGGAAAAGAGATTTAAGCTACTAGCTTTTTCTTATCTGAAGATAGCTGCTTCTCTGGTTCTTATTGTTATACTTTAGGCAATTAGATATATAGATTATATATTTCTTTACATCACAGATGACGATTCAATCTATATAACATAAGAAAGGGAACTGGTTAAGTTAGAGTATACAAAACAATATAATAACAAATAATATTTAGATAAATGAATAATGCAGATGTGAAGCACTATTTAAATAACATTTTCCTTAAAATATGTATTTATTTATTAGAAAATTATATGCAAAAATATCGGTGATTATTTCTGGGAGACAGAGGTATATAAAATATTTTCATTTTCCTATTTATATATTTAATTATTTTCTATATTATTTCAACTTTGTTCATCAAACACATATTTTTCCTGAAACAAGAACAAATATTAAAATAAAATAGGAAAAAGTTCTTATTCTCAACTGGCTGCAATTCTCTGAGTAGTACACTACTATAGGTATAATTAACCAGATGCCTCATTGCTCAAGCATTCTTAGTAATAAAGATTTAATATATCTTTTCTTGTGTTTCTGCTTAGAATTTTAATACCTATAAAGACAATGTTGTTGTGAATCACAACATCATTAGAAACTGGAATTTTTATTTGGAGAGTTTTTTTTTCTTGATATCTGTACACTTTTCAAAACATGTAAATGTTAGCTGCTAAATGGCTTATCTTTAAAAACTGTCTTTCATAAAATCTGAAAAGCACTCCTTTTCATTGTGAGAGATAATTTAGAATTAATCCTAAGACAGAACTGACTAGGCTACGTGATTCTTAGCCCCATGAGAATGAGATACAAATCCCCTTTTGCACAACCATGTTTTAATCCTCCCTTTACTAATATGAAATGCAAACTTTTAGATATATATTTGAGATATATTATTTTAAAAAGCAATATAATGTAAATGATTGATATGCTCAAATTAGAATTAATATTCCCTATCTTAACGAAATAGTCATGTAAATGCCCTAATTGCAGAATAGCCATAATTTTGACAGCTAAAAAGAGTGATACATAGACCATCATTAGTGCTGTTTTTCAAAATGCTGAAAACCAGACAAGTTAGAAACAAAACAAATGTTACTTTGATATAAGCATCATTGAACTTCTGGAAAATTCATTCTATATTAAGAATATAAAAATACCTTTATTTCATACATAAAATAAGGTTAGGTCTAGTCATAAGTTTTTTAGTTTCACAAAATTTGGAGAAAGTCTTGAAAGATGTAATAGCATTCCTCATTATTGTGGATGACTACCAAACATAACTCCTGCCCACACATGTTAACCGTGTCTCAAATTGTTGCTACATTCAAAAATTCTTCCCATAATTTTCAAAACTCCTGTTAAATAGTGCTATGCCCCTCACTGAGGAGCTTTGGTTTTGGTACCAGGAGACCTAAGTGCTTCATGTCTGCTACCATCTGTGAAGTTGGACAAATGTGTTTATCTTTCTGAAGTTCAGGTCTGTGATTTATTTATGGAAAATGATATAAATGAAAAGGACATTTTGCACTGGGTGTCCATCATCTCTTTTAAAAGTATAACATTTTGTAATTCTGTAAAATAAAGTCCCTATCTTATTAGCATAACTTGGAGGAATCCTCTAAGAATGTTTGTTTAGAAAGATTAACTTTCTAAAATGATTCCCTTGCATCTCAAGACCTGGTCAACATCTTAAACAATGAGTATGTCCCCTGACTTCCAGTACTTGGGATTTGTGTAAATTCTCTGTGGCTTTCTGCCATACTTTTTAGGCAGCACATTGAATGTAATTAAAATGGTAGAAGTATCACCCATCACTATATGACAACATTTGACAAGTTCATCATTAGTGATTTGTATAAAAAGCAGAAGTGATTAATGATAAAAAGCAGAAGTAAATCTCTGAGGCTGTTGATTAGTAGAAGTCAACCCATAATTTACTCTTATTGAATTTTAACTTTTAGATCGTAATTATCATGATTACTTAACAATATTTATTGACTGCTGTCTTACATGTAATTCCATATTTTGATCTTTGTTAACTAATTCAAATTTTTGTAGGAATCCCCATGTTACAACAGGAGTTGGTAGAGCATGCATTCGCCCATGTGCAAATATGATTCATTCAGAGAAATCACCGTATACACCTGTATAGTCACAACATATGAACTTTTGATGGTAAAACCATTGGGTTTTAGAAATTTATATATATGTACAAATACCCATTTATTAATGCAAACCTATGTGGAAGTTCCTACTTGCTTCATACTTCTCAGTTTAAAAGCACTTTAAATATATTAAATCATATAATACTCAACAACTTCAAGAGGAGTTCATACTGTCATTTATTCTATTTTAAAATAAACATAATTTGAAGTTAGTGAGAATAGAGACAGTATTTAAACTTAAGCAGTTTGGTTTCAGAATCTGTAATTTTAACCTATGAATTATTGTGATGGACACATCGAAAGATAACTCTATAATGAGCCAAAGTTTTGTATAATTCCCTTTCACTGAGTGAGGGTGGAACCTACGACTTGTTTCTAGCTAACGAATATGGCACAGATGATAGAATAGTCATTCCATAAATATATGAGGCTCCATTGCAGCATACTGGAGCAAGTGATTATTCTGCTGGATTTGAAGAAGAAAGCTGCCATGTTTTTGAGAAGACTGGGAAATGGCCACATGGTAAGGAACTGTCAACAGCCTCTAAAGAGTTGAAAGGAGCCCCAGCTTAGAGCCAAAAAGAAAATGGAGATCTTGATCCTACAAATCTAGGAATGAATTCTGCTGATGATCAAGTGAGCTTAGAAGAGGATCCTGAGCTCAAGAAAAAGAACACAGCCTGGTTTATACCTTAACTGCAATCTTGTGAGAGCCTGAGCAGATGACTCAGCTAAGCTATGCCCAGATACCTGAGTAAATTAGAAATTGCAGGGTAATAAATGCATGTTCCATTATGCATCAAGTTAGTCATAATTTGTTACATAGCAATAGGTAGCTAATACAATTTTGAATAGTTGAAATAAAACCCCATATCACTTTTTTTAAATAAGTAATTGTCACAGATAACGTGGAAGTTGAAATGATTTTTTTTAATTAATTAATTTATTATTATTATTATACTTCAAGTTCTAGGGTACATGTGCATAACGTGCAGGTTTGTTAAATATGTATACTTGTGCCATGTTGGTGTGCTCCACCCATCAACTCGTCAGCACCCATCAACTCGTCATTTACATCAGGTATAACTCCCAATACAATCCCTCCGCCTTCCCCCCTCCCCATGATAGGCCCCGGTGTATGATGTTCCCCTTCCCGAATCCAAGTGATCTCATTGTTCAGTTCCCACCTATGAGTGAGAACATGCGGTGTTTGGTTTTCTGTTCTTGTGATAGTTTGCTAAGAATGATGGTTTCCAGCTGCATCCATGTCCCTACAAAGGACACAAACTCATCCTTTTTTATGGCTGCATAGTATTCCATGGTGTATATGTGCCACATTTTCTTAATCCAGTCTGTCACTGATGGACATTTGGGTTGATTCCAAGTCTTTTCTATTGTGAATAGTGCCGCAATAAACATACTTGTGCATGTGTCTTTATAGTAGCATGATTTATAATCCTTTGGGTATATACCCAGTAATGGGATGGCTGGGTCATATGGTACTTCTAGTTCTAGATCCTTGAGGAATTGCCATACTGTTTTCCATAATGGTTGAACTAGTTTACAATCCCACCAACAGTGTAAAAGTGTTCCTATTTCTCCACATCCTCTCCAGCACCTGTTGTTTCCTGACTTTTTAATGATTGCCATTCTAACTGGTGTGAGATGGTATCTCATTGTGGTTTTGATTTGCATTTCTCTGATGGCGAGTGATGATGAGCATTTTTTCATGTGTCTGTTGGCTGTATGAATGTCTTCTTTTGAGAAATGTCTGTTCATATCATTTACCCACTTGTTGATGGGGTTGTTTTTTTTTTTTTTTTTTTTGTAAATTTGTTTGAGTTCTTTGTAGGTTCTGGATATTAGCCCTAGCCCTTTGTCAGATGAGTAGATTGCAAAAATTTTCTCCCATTCTGTAGGTTGCCTGTTCACTCTGATGGTAGTTTCTTTTGCTGTGCAGAAGCTCTTTAGTTTAATTAGATCCCATTTGTTAATTTTGGCTTTTGCTGCCATTGCTTTTGGTGTTTTAGACATGAAGTCCTTGCCCATGCCTATGTCCTGAATGGTACTACCTAGGTTTTCTTCTAGGGTTTTTATGGTATTAGGTCTAACATTTAAGTCTCTAATCCATCTTGAATTACTTTTCGTATAAGGAGTAAGGAAAGGATCCAGTTTCAGCTTTCTACTTATGGCTAGCCAATTTTCACAGCACCATTTATTAAATAGGGAATCCTTTCCCCATTTCTTGTTTCTCTCAGGTTTGTCAAAGATCAGATGGCTGTAGATGTGTGGCATTATTTCTGAGGACTCTGTTCTGTTCCATTGGTCTATAGCTCTGTTTTGGTACCAGTACCATGCTGTTTTGGTTACTGTAGCCTTGTAGTATAGTTTGAAGTCAGGTAGCATGATGCCTCCAGCTTTGTTCTTTTGACTTAGGATTGTCTTGGCAATGCGGGCTCTTTTTTGGTTCCATATGAACTTTAAAGCAATTTTTTCCAATTCTGTGAAGAAACTCATTGGTAGCTTAATGGGGATGGCATTGAATCTATAAATAACCTTGGGCAATATGGCCATTTTCACGATATTGATTCTTCCTATCCATGAGCATGGTATGTTCTTCCATTTGTTTGTGTCCTCTTTGATTTCACTGAGCAGTGGTTTGTAGTTCTCCTTGAAGAGGTCCTTTACATCCCTTGTAAGTTGGATTCCTAGGTATTTTATTCTCTTTGAGGCAATTGTGAATGGAAGTTCATTCCTGATTTGGCTCTCTGTTTGTCTGTTACTGGTGTATAAGAATGCTTGTGATTTTTGCACATTAATTTTGTATCCTGAGACTTTGCTGAAGTTGCTTATCAGCTTAAGGAGATTTTGGGCTGAGACAATGGGGTTTTCTAAATATACAATCATGTCATCTGCAAACGGACAATTTGACTTCTTCTTTTCCTAACTGAATACCCTTGATTTCTTTCTCTTGCCTGATTGCCCTAGCCAGAACTTCCAACACTATGTTAAATAGGAGTGGGGAGAGAGGGCTTCCCTGTCTTGTGCCAGTTTTCAAAGGGAATTTTTCCAGTTTTTGCCCATTCAGTATGATATTGGCTGTGGGTTTGTCATAAATAGCTCTTATTATTTTGAGATACGTTCCATCAATACCAAATTTATTGAGCATTTTTAGCATGAAGGGCTGTTGAATTTTGTCAAAGGCCTTTTCTGCATCTATTGAGATAATCATGTGGTTTTTGTCTTTGGTTCTGTTTATATGCTGGATTACGTTTATTGATTTGTGAATGTTGAACCAGCCTTGCATCCCAGGGATGAAACCCACTTGATCATGGTGGATAAGCTTTTTGATGTGCTGCTGAATCCGGTTTGCCAGTATTTTATTGAGGATTTTTGCATCGATGTTTATCAGGGATATTGGTCTAAAATTCTCTTTTTTTTTATTGTGTCTCTGCCAGGCTTTGGTATCAGGATGATGTTGGCCTCATAAAATGAGTTAGGGAGGATTCTCTCTTTTTCTATTGATTGGAATAGTTTCAGAAGGAATGGTACCAGCTCCTCCTTGTACCTCTGATAGAATTCAGCTGTGAATCCATCTGGTCCTGGACTTTTTTTGGTTGGTACGCTATTAATTATTGCCTCAATTTGAGAGCCTGCTTTTGGTCTATTCAGGGATTCAACTTCTTCCTGGTTTAGTCTTGGAAGAGTGTAAGTGTCCAGGAAATTATCCATTTCTTCTAGATTTTCTAGTTGATTTGCGTAGAGGTGTTTATAGTATTCTCTGATGGTAGTTTGTATTTCTGTGGGGTCGGTGGTGATATCCCCTTTATCATTTTTTATTGCGTCTATTTGATTCCTCTCTCTTTTCTTCTTTATTAGTCTTGCTAGTGGTCTGTCCATTTTGTTGAACTTTTCAAAAAACCAACTCCTGGATTCATTGATTTTTTGGAGGGTTTTTTGTGTCTCTATCTCCTTCAGTTCTGCTCTGATCTTAGTTATTTCTTGCCTTCTGCTAGCTTTTGAATGTGTTTGCTCTTGCTTCTCTAGTTCTTTTAATTATGATGTTAGAGTGTCCATTTTAGATCTTTCCTGCTTTCTCTTGTGGGCATTTAGTGCGATAAATTTCCCTCTACACACTGCTTTAAATGTGTCCCAGAGATTCTGGTATGTTGTATCTTTGTTCTCATTGTTTTCAAAGAACATCTTTATTTCTGCCTTCATTTCGTTATACACCCAGTAGTCATTCAGGAGCAGGTTGTTCAGTTTCCATGTAGTTGAGCCCTTTTGATTGAGTTTCTTAGTCCTGAGTTCTAGTTTGATTGCACTGTGGTCTGAGAGACAGTTTGTTATCATTTCTGTTCTTGTACATTTGCTGAGGAGTGCTTTACTTCCAATTATGTGGTCAATTTTGGAATAAGTGTGATGTGGTGCTGAGAAGAATGTATATTCTGTTGATTTGGGGTGGAGAGTTCTATAGATGTCTATTAGGTCCGCTTGGTGCAGAGCTGAGTTCAATTCCTGGATATCCTTGTTAACTTTCAGTCTTGTTGATCTGTCTAATGTTGACAGTGGGGTGTTGAAGTCTCCCATTATTATTGTATGGGAGTCTAAGTCTCTTTGTAAGTCTCTAAGGACTTGCTTTATGAATCTGGGTGCTCCTGTATTGGGTGCATATATATTTAGGATAGTTAGCTCTTCCTGTTGAATTGATCCCTTTACCATTATGTAATGGCCTTCTTTGTCTCTTTGGATCTTTGATGGTTTAAAGTCTGTTTTATCAGAGACTAGGATTGCAACCCCTCCTTTTTTGTGTTCTCCATTTGCTTGGTAGCTCTTCCTCCATCCCTTTATTTTGAGCCTATGTATGTCTCTGCATGTGAGATGGGTCTCCTGAATACAGCAGACTGATGGGTCTTGACTCTTTATCCAGTTTGCCAGTCTGTGTCTTTTAATTGGAGCATTTAGTCCATTTACATTTAAGATTAATATTGTTATGTGTGAACTTGATCCTGCCATTATGATATTAACTGGTTATTTTGCTTGTTAGTTATGCAGTTTCTTTCTAGCCTCGATGGTCTTTACATTTTGGCATGTTTTTGCAATGGCTGGTACCGGTTGTTCCTTTCCATGTTTAGTGCTTCCTTCAGGGTCTCTTGTAAGGCAGGCCTGGTGGTGACAAAATCCCTAAGCATTTGCTTATCTGTAAAGGATTTTATGTCTCCTTCACTTATGAAACTTAGTTTGGCTGGATATGAAATTCTGGGTTTAAAATTCTTTTCTTTAAAAATGTTGAATATTGGCCCCCACTCTCTTCTGGCTTGTAGAGTTTCTGCCGAGAGATCTGCTGTTAGTCTGATGGGCTTCCCTTTGTGGGTAACCCGACCTTTCTCTCTGGCTGCCCTTAAGATTTTTTCCTTCATTTCAACTTTGGTGAATCTGGCAATTATGTGTCTTGGAGTTGCTCTTCTGGAGGAGTATCTTTGTGGCGTTCTCTGTATTTCCTGAATTTGAATGTTGGCCTGCCCTACTAGGTTGGGGAAGTTCTCCTGGATGATATCCTGAAGAGTGTTTTCCAACTTGGTTCCATTTTCCCTCTCACTTTCAGGTACCCTAATCAGACGTAGATTTGGTCTTTTTACATAATCCCATACTTCTTGCAGGCTTTGTTCATTTCTTTTTCTTCTTTTTTCTTTTGATTTCTCTTCTCGCTTCATTTCATTCATTTGATCCTCAATCGCTGATACTCTTTCTTCCAGTTTATCGAGTCGGTTACTGAAGCTTGTGCATTTGTCACGTATTTCTTGTGTCATGGTTTTTATCTCTGTCATTTCGTTTATGACCTTCTCTGCATTAATTATTCTAGCTATCAATTCTTCCACTCTTTTTTCAAGATTTTTAGTTTCTTTGCGCTGGGTACATAATTCCTCCTTTAGCTCTGAGAAGTTTGATGGACTGAAGCCTTCTTCTCTCATCTCGTCAAAGTCATTCTCTGTCCAGCTTTGATCCGTTGCTGGCGATGAGCTGTGCTCCTTTGCAGGGGGAGATGCGCTCTTATTTTTTGAATTTCCAGCTTTTCTATCCTGCTTTTTCCCCATCTTTGTGGTTTTATCTGCCTCTGGTCTTTGATGATGGTGACGTACTGATGGGGTTTTGGTTTAGGTTTCCTTCCTGTTTGATAGTTTTCCTTCTAACAGTCAGGACCCTCAGCTGTAGGTCTGTTGGAGATTGCTTGAGGTCCACTCCAGACCCTGTTTGCCTGGGTATCAGCAGCAGAGGCTGCAGAAGATAGAATATTGCTGAACAGTGAGTGAACCTGTCTGATTCTTGCTTTGGAAGCTTCCTCTCAGGGGTGTACTCCACCGTGTGAGGTGTGGGGTGTCAGTCTTCCCCTAGTGGGGGATGTCTCCCAGTTAGGCTACTCAGGGGTCAGGGACCCACTTGAGCAGGCAGACTGTCCCTTCTCAGATCTCAACCTCCGTGTTGGGAGATCCACTGCTCTCTTCAAAGCTGTCAGACAGAGTCGTTTGCGTCTGCAGAGGTTTCTGCTGCTTTTTGTTGTTGTTGTTGTTGTTGTTTTTTAGCTGTGCCCTGTCCCCAGAGGTGGAGTCTACAGAGACAGGCAGGCTTCCTTGAGCTGCTGTGAGCTCCACCCAGTTCGAGCTTCCCAGCGGCTTTGTTTACCTACTTAAGCCTCAGCAATGGCGGGCGCCCCTCCCCCAGCCTCGCTGCTGCCTTGTGGTTAGATTGCAGACTGCTGTGCTAGCAATGAGGGAGGCTCCGTGGGCGTGGGACCCTCCCGGCCAGGTGTGGGATATAATCTCCTGGTGTGCCCATTTGCTTAAAGTGCAGTATTGGGGTGGGAGTTACCCGATTTTCCAGGTGTTGTGTGTCTCAGTTTCCCTGGCTAGGAAAAGGGATTCCCTTCCCCTTTGCGCTTCCCAGGTGAGGCGATGCCTCGCCCTGCTTCAGCTCTCGCTGGTGGGGCTGCAGCAGCTGACCAGCACTGATTGTCCGGCACTCCCTAGTGAGATGACCCCAGTACCTCAGTTGAAAATGCGGAAATCACCGGTCTTCTGTGTCGCTCGCGCTGGGAGTTGGAGACTGGAGCTGTTCCTATTCGGCCATCTTGCTCCGCCCCTGAAATGATTTTTGAAGGATAAAATTGAGCTGTTTGGAATTTTGACTATGTGATTGTGAAAAATCCTACACATTCAAAAAGAGATATGATTGAAGGCAATGATATTTGCATCTGGGAAGATTTTAAGACATGTTTGCAAAATAGGAGATATTTATTAAAGAACTTATGATGTTTTGAAGGAAATCTCAACTTATAAAGTGAATTTGAAAGTCACTGAGGGATGTTAGTAGAAGGCTTGTTTGACCAAAGCACTGGAGCAGAGAATGACTGCACACAGAGCATTCATCTTTCATGCCCTCTAGTCATCATTTTCCTTACCTCTTTTCTTTGTAGATCATTTTTAAACCTTTGTTTCCTGTTTAATCTCTTTTATAACCAGAGTTTTATTCCTTCTGCATTTTTAATCTGCTCACCCTTTTCTATTTGTTGTCTGCCTTAGAAATATGAAGTTAGAGGTTTTAAAAAATCTTCTTATTGATAATATACTTTTAATCTCAAATTTTGGGGCAAGTTAACTCATTTCTTTATAGTTTAGTTATTGGTTAGTTGTGAACTTTGTGACTCACTGTGATTAATAATTTGTAAAATAAGTTAATTTTAAACAACGTGTGTAAAAGTAGAACATTGACTGCATAAACTGATACTCTAAGAATGAAACATGAGATGTTTTATTCTGTTATTTATTATTTCACATTTTATGGCTGCAAGCTTTATACCTTTATGAAATCTTTAATAATTTTTAAGTATACTGATGAGAATAAGTATGGCGAATACTTAACAGAAGGAATTCAAATGCAATTATAATTAGATAACATATATAGTACATTGTAGTCTAAGTAATAACAAATAGGTAGGTGGATTTACTTTAAATATTTTAAAG
This sequence comes from Rhinopithecus roxellana, assembly GCF_007565055.1. NCBI lineage: Eukaryota > Metazoa > Chordata > Mammalia > Primates > Cercopithecidae > Rhinopithecus > Rhinopithecus roxellana. The sequence continues at coordinate 4,546,784 of NC_044554.1, read as the reverse complement.
TTCTTACTATAGGATTGTTTGCTTGTGCTATTACAAGTGACCTAGTACTTGTGGCCACAGAAAGAAGCCTTTAGGAAACAAAATAAACACTCTAGCTTCTAAAGGTCTTGAATGAATATGGGTTTCCAAGTTTTGCATCTTAAACTCTAGTGGCTAATCATGTGAAGAATGGTAAATAAGTGTGGGGAGGCTCAATGCTAGACTGCAGAATAAATAAAATTTGTAAATAAAAAAATCATTCATTTTTATCCTTCACTTTTATATTGTTAAAATAGAGGCTGGGCATGGTGACTTATGACCGTAATTCCAACATTTTGGGAGGCTGAGGTGGGCAAATCACTTGAGGCCAGGAGTTCAACACCAGCCTGGCTAACATGACAAAATTGTCTCTGCTAAAAATACAAAAATTAGCCAGAAGTGGTGGTGCATGCCTGTAGTCCCAGCTACTCGGGAGGCTGAGACATGAGAATCACTCGAATCCAGGATGTGGAGGTTGCAGTGAGCCAAGATCGTGCAACTGCACTCCAGCCTAGGTGACAGAGCAGGACTCTGTCTCATTCATATATATATATATATAATGTACATGTGGAAATTTCATAAATTGAAGTTCAGAATACTTCTTTATAATCCATGTTCTTAATGATGCTTTGTCTTTACTGTTAATAGTTAACTGTTTCCCACATGCTCTTCTTTGCACATCCACAAAAATGGTTTGAAATGTTTCTGAAACAACATTAAAGGCATTTAAAAATAGAATAGATCATTTAAGAACAGAAAGCAATTCTGTGTGCTGAAGACATTAACTATACAAATAGTAAGCTAGATATGTATTTTGTCATTAAATATTTTATAAAATTTTTACTATGCTGTCTTATTCTGGATATTTTAAAAAGATTGTCATTTGTATCATTAATATAAGAATGAAAAAATACAATATGCTTGACCTCATTTGACTTTCTGATGTTGAATCATTTAAAAGGTTTGTAAGATGTTTAATTACCAAAAGGTATGATCATTATTCATCTCATCATTTGATATTTAACGTCAACTGAATTGCCTCCCTGGAGTGCACTGTGTTTCACAGATCAATGAATTTACCAAGATCTTGAAGGAGAGCTTTAAACGTTCATTGAAAAGAAGGAAAAATATATCCCTCTTGTAAAATGGCTTACATATTCATTTCATCAGCTTCATAATTATTTTATTTACTTCTGTGAATAAGTCTCCTTATAACAGTATTTTTGAAGTTTTACGTATCCTTTAAGTAAATTGAATTATAGTGTTAATCAGATTTGTTTTACTCAAATGCACTGAAAATTCTGTAACAGAGAAATACAGAGGTAGATTTCTTGAATAAATTCTACTTTTGAGAGCTATCTTAAATGACTCATTTAAAATATGATTCTCAATATTCAGTATAACTTCTGTAAAATGATTCTTATAAAAACATTATTTTATATTCCATCCAGTCCTTACACATTTATGAGGAAATTGTACAGTAAGAAGTTTACAGCTGGAAGAGGAATTGTTCCTTCTTTCCCACTAGCTCCTTGGATGCTCCCTAGTTCTGATGTCATATCATTGAAACGCAGTTAATAAAAACACTTCAAGTTTATTGTGTTTGCTCCGTGCCAGGTCTTCTAATCACTTTACACATCTTAACTCATCTAATATTTCACCAGGCTTATAATGTGGGTATCACTATTCCCATTTTTTGCAATTATATAACTTCCCCAAGGTCACGTAGCTAATAAATAGAAGATCCAGACTTGGGCCCTTGTAAGTGGGTCTTAACCACTTGTACATACTGTCCCTTGGGCACAGGAGGAGAGTCATAAAAAAAGCAGTTGGGCTTTTTCTTTTTTACATTTTAGCCAAACTAATGTTAATCTTAATGAAAAATAATATAAGCCATCACTTTCTGTGCTACCCCTAATCTGAGGTGGTTTGGAGAACAGAAATTATATATATTAAAATTATAGGATGCTCAGTGTATTATTAGGTTAGCCAGAGTACCAGGTGTGGTATTTGATTTTACCCTATTTACATGTAATAAGTCAACCTGTTGCTGTTTTGTGGATTCTGGCAGAAGACATGAAACTCTTAGAGCGAAAAGACTAATTACAACACAGCAAGCCACGTGAACATTTGTTTCCTTTGCTCCCAAATGCTGCAGGGGTGATACAGTATGGCCCAAATGGATCCTGTGCATACACAGGGTGTTCATTACAGCTGAGGAACACTCAGCTAGGAATATCTGCTACTTTTATAGAGAGCAATAAGCAAACCTGCTCTTTGTCCCAGATATAATACTTTATCCCTTAAGGTTATTCACTGCAAACACAACCCTAAGAAATACACCAGGTGAAAACTACATAGAATCTGTATTCTTAGTGCATCTGGCAAAAGATATAGGAGGGCAAGAAGCTCACGGAGAATGTTTTTATCAAGTCTGAACCGTGCACTATGTTAGTTTCTTATGGCTGCTCTAAAAATTACTGCAAACTTAGTGGTTTAAGACAACATAAACTTATTATCTTATAGTTCTGGAAGTCCGAAGTATGACATGGATTTCACTGGTCTAAAGTAAAGGTGTCGGGAGGGACATGTTTTTTGTTGTTGTTGTTGTTGTTGTTTTTTTCTGGAGGTGCAAGGGAAGAATCTGATTTCTAGCCTTTTCCAACTTCTAGAGGTTGCTTACATTTCTTGGCTTGGAGGCTCCTTTCATCTTCAAAGCCAGCCATGACTGGTTGAGTCTCTCAGATCGCATAACTCTGACATTGGCCTCTTCTGCCTACCTGTTCCACAGTTAGGACTCTTGTGATTACAGTGGGCCCACTGGCTAATTCCAGATCATCTCCCTGTTTTAGGATCAGCTGATTAATAATCTTAATTCCATCTGCAGTCTTAATTCCTTTTCACTGTGTAACATAACATTTTCAAAGGTTCTGGGAATTCAGATGTGGACATCTTTGGGAAGCCATTATTCTACCTACCAAATATGCTGTCTTGATTTTTGGTGAATTTTCATGAGTTTGTGATGTTGTTGACCACTGATTAATTTGAGTGACAGAGGTTAGGATTAAATCATTCAATTTGTCTCATAAAGCATTTAACTGAGGCTACTATTAATAGGATTTGAAGCAGCAGGATTAAGGCCACCTGTAAATGTTGACCTCATTTATGCCCCTCAGAGTCCTGACTCAGCCAATTTTGAATAACTAGCCAGGACAGACTAGTAGGTCTTATTTTAGCCAGACAAGATGTAGTCTAAGGCCAGTTAATGACCTGCACAATGGAGTTTAAACAGATACACTGGCCTGTAATCCCAACACTTTGGGAGGCCGAGGCGGGCAAATCACGAGGTCAGGGGATCGAGACCATCCTGGCTAACATGGTGAAACCCCGTCTCTACTAAAAATACAAAAAAATTAGCTGGGCGTGGCGGCGGGCGCCTGTAGTCCCAGCTACTCGGGAGGCTGAGGCAGGAGAATGGCGTGAACCCGGGAGGCGGAGTTGCAGTGAGCCAAGATCGCGCCACTGCACTCCAGCCTGGGCGACAGAGCGAGACTCCGTTTCAAACAAAACAAAACAAAACAAAAAAACCCCAGATACCCTGATATTTAGTGTCATTATCATCATTGCAGGGGGAAACAGGTGGACCAAAAAAGAACCCCCACATAGATGCATTCTGTGGCCCTTTCTCCTTTATATAGAAACATGTAACTCAAAGGGGTACATCAGTTCTCTTCAAGATGCATTACCAAGCTTTATTTGGATCATCTTTATACTTTAGTTTGGTTAAGTGACAGGCAGATTCACTGAATAGCTAGCTGCACTATGATTGCCATGCATTTCATAACCCGAAGCCAACTGGGCATCAGGAGAAATTTGAATTCATTTTAGGCATATTTAAATAAGGTTGGATTAATTTATGTGTTTGAATACATATTGGCAGTCGGGATGGGGAGAGGATGTTTAGGAGTTGCCAAAGATGGCATCAGGCACAACAAAATAGTTTAGGTGTCATGATGTTCACATTACCTTGTCTGTTTTTGTAGCTTGTGGATGGGGATGATAAACTGAGCAACAGGTCACATTACCAGCTGCAGGAGCTGCTTTACTTAAATGAACCATATGATCATTTTGCTGGGCTGTGGCACTAGATCTAGAAGGGAAGGAGCATCAATTGTTCCTCCCATCTCACCTTCCAGGGTCGAAGGTCCTTTCACTTAGTGCCAGGATTATTGCTTTCACTTCATAGCCACAAATTTGGCATGCCACAATCCAGTAGCTATAATTTCATCTTTTTTCCAGACATCTTCTAGTTTCATCTCCATCTTTTATCTTAAAGGGCAAGATGGGAATAGAAGAAGAGCTTTTGTACGAAATAGAAACCTATGATAAGCCCACCTTGGCCCTCATAGGCCACTGTGGGGGACTTAGTGAACAATATACTCAATCAATTGGTCATTATACTAAATGACCTAGGATTATGTTAATCCAACTAGAGTATGCAAGGGACTGAACTACAATTAGTTTGAACTCCCTAGGTCTCCTCATAAGTGAGTTGCCACCTGGAAGGGATACCAACCAGGCTGACTGAGGATTAATGTGGATAAACTAAAGTGCATCATATCTAGAAACGTTCAGAGTAGAATCCTAAATTTTCAAAACAGGTCTATATAACCATCACCCTTTTCATCCTAGTCATTATCCAGGAGATGGTCAAAGGCGATAAACCCTTTTAAGGGACAGCTGTATTTAGTGACCAAATTGTCCTGCTAAGGTGTGTAGACCAAAAAGAGATGAGAGATAAAGGACCAGAAATATTTCTGAATTGCTTTTGAGGATACTGTACCAGTCTTCTGCAATCCAGATGCCTGTGGAAGGTAGAAGCATGGACTGTTCATCAGTTACCTTGGCTTGCGGTCTATTGTAGGGTGATCTTTGCAATAAAGATGTAGAATTGTCCATCTGTAGGTGGTCCATAAAGCTGAAAATATGACATAGTTAAGTTTCAGGGCCACAATATCATGGCCAGAATTTGCTGATTAGATTGAAACGGTGTCACTGTAATCCAAAAAAAAGTCTCAACAGCAGTGAAGCATCAACAGCAGTAGCCCTGAGAGGGAGACAAAAGACTGATATAGTCAATTTGCCAGGGGCAGGTGGAGTCAATGCTGTTGAAAGGTAATTCTCCATGATTTTCTCAAGTTTCTGCATATCTTGTAAGCAGAAATACTACCTAATCCTTTCAGAATGTGTATAGCAAACAGTTTTGGAAGATAGAGATACAGCTGTTATTTGCAGCAGAGAGCAGGTTTATTCCCTTTTTGTTATAATAAAGACAATGTATCCTTCTGAGATAAAGATTAGACAAGTGTATCTCACTTTATAAAATATACTGGTTTCCTAAGGTAAGTGATCCTCTTTGTGTGCAGTGTCACTTGGCCCTCTTCTCGTCACTCTTTGGAAGCTGAAGCTCGGGAAACTGGTTTCTTGTTATCTATAATGTTAGACCCTTTCTCAGTTCTTGACAATCACCATAAGAAGTGTGGCTTCCTGTACCACTATACCAGGGCACCAGTTTATAGCAGGTGCTGTAAGTCTGGCATGCAGTGGTAGCTTCTGTATCAGAAACAGAATTATGAATTGTGTTTCCAGTTTATGATGGTGGGTCCACAGCCACGACTGGTATGATGATGGTACAGGCAGCAATAGTGGTAGTCTGGCTGGGACAGGCTTGATCAGCATCCTGATTCTAATTGATCGCATCAGAGAACAGACTTTTAATGTGGTCACCTTTAGGAATGACTCAGACTCTCTGATCAGCAGCTACAAATTTTTCCCCGTAGTTCTCAGCTCTAAAGGGAGATGTATTTTTTTTTCTTTAAGACAGAGTCTCACTTTGTTGTCTAGGCTAGAGTGCAGTGGTGTGATCATAGCTCACTGCAGCTTCTGACTCTTAGGTTCCGGTGATCCTCCAGCTTCAGCCTCCTGAAGACTGAGACTACAGGCACATGCCACCACACCGAACTCTTTTTTTTTTTTTTTTTTTTTAAGATATGGGGTCCTACTACATTGCCCAGGCTTGTTTTGAACTCCTGGCCTCAAATAATCTTCCCACCTTGGCCTCCCAAAGTGCTGGGATTACAGGCATGAGCCACTGCCCCTGGTGGGAGGTATCTTTAATCTGCCAGTCTCTGCTTTTCTAAGTGGTAGACCAAACATCTGGGATATTGTCAACAGTCCAAGATATAGTAAAAATGTGACAAGGCTCATAAAGTTGAGTTTCGGTTATTGCTACCTTGAGTTACACCCACCGAGCTGAGTAAGTAAGCAGCAGTAGTCTAAGAAACATCATGTAGTTTCAGCTTAGCCAGAGTATCAGGGAAGCAGGTCCAGGCACTTAGAGGAAGTCTATAAACTGAGGGACCAATTGAGATAGCAGCTTTACCTTGAGTGGTGTAGTTAGGGTGAATGTCTCCCCCAGAGGGGTAGCCGCCACTTGTTCATATAACATTGAGATGCCACTAGGACTAGGCTAACTGGCTCTTGAATGTACTATTTCCATTTGACTACAGAAGCCTATGAAGGCCCTTCCTAGCTTAATAGTCATCATGTCCAAGTTGACCCTACCGTCAAATGGGAATGTCAGGCCCGAGGGTCACATGAGTCCTCCATATGTCAAGTGTTAGGAGAGCATAGTAGCATATTAGCTGCCTTTTTTTTTTTTTTTTTCAAGTGGGTGTACAGTGGCAGTATCAGGCAGGTGGCACTATTTTACTGGAAATGGTCTTTCTGAGTACTCTGGAAGGCACCAGAGTTTCTAGTTGAAGCTGTGGTTTTCCTTTCTCCTCTTTAGATTCTGTGTTGTTTGTTGTTGTTGTTGTTGTTGTTGTTGTTGTTGTTGTTGTTGTTGTTGGACAACCTGGGAGAAGTTAGGGAGGTGGAGTGGGGGACATAGGGGTGAAAGTGCACATCTCTCTATCGCCTGTCTTCATATGGCCATTGCTGAATAGAAGAATTTCTTCTGACATTTAAAGAACACTTTTTTAAGAGCAGGAGTGAAAGTTTATTAAAAAGCTCTCTAGCAGGAGTGAAAGGAAGTAAAGTACACTTGGAAGAGGGCCAAGTGGGTGACTTGAGAGGTCAAGTGTGCAGCTCAACCTTTTGACTTGGGGCTTTATATGTTGACATACTTCCGGGGTCTTATGTTACTTCTCCCCTGATTCTTCCCTTGTGGCGGGCTGTCTGCCTGCACATGCTTGAGTCCACTCAACCACCTTCTGAGATCTTATAGGGAACTTGCGGATCACCAGTTTCAGGTGTTTTCTATGTATTAGGAGACTGCCTTTCCCTGGCGCTGGCTGTGACCAGTTATTTTAGAGAGACAGTTAACAACCACCTGACCATCACTTGATGGTCACCTGACATTCCTGATATGTGTGTGTCAGGTAGGGGATGAGCCTCTCTTGCCCTGCTGATGACTGACTGACCTGTTGTAACACTTTCCCCCTCAAGAGTCCAAGACCCCAATTATTTGGGGAAATGGATAAAGGTCAGTCTTCCATAACTATTTCCTGCTAACAAAGGGTCAGTGGTGATGCTTCTGTGGGTCTTGGCCTCTTGCTAGCTGTCATGGCAAGAGGATGGCCCTGTGGATTGGTGAAAGTGGTATCTAGCCAGGTCCAAGAGACAGAGGGGCAGGATTTCACCAATGCCAAATATCCTTCAGCAGTAGAAGCCACAAGATTACATTATTAAATTGTTCCAAGAGTCCCCCCAGTGCAAACCCTAGCTCAACACCATTTAGTTATATTCTGGTGTGTTTTCCTTTTACAGGAACTCAAACCAAGGTTTCTTATGTGCGCATGAGTTGGCGGCCAGAGTGACAACTGGTAGGAAACTATGTCGTTCCACAGCTAGAACAGAGAGGGAGGGGTACATGATAATAGGGAGTCAAGTTTACAGAGACAGTAGGAGCAGTAGGAAGGAAACTGAATGGCAGGCTTTTCTTAAAAAATCTTCTTTATTACTCTACATTTTACTTTTAATTTTTAACCTTTTGCAGTGGACTTGGTGCTTTAGTTCTGGGACCTCTTTCTCTCTTGTATACCTCCTGGGCCCTGGAACCTCTTTTGTACATGCCCCTGTACATGCTGCTGTATTTCACTTCGCAGTTCTTAATGCCTTCTGACACTTGTGCACCCAGTGTCTTATTCTCCTTACCAGCCAAGCTGGGTGGGGCAGGAGGAGGTTGCAACAGAAGCCAGATGCATGAGCTTGGCCCAGTCTTTATTATTATTATTTGCATTTACTTTCATTTGAGTGGCCACCTGCTGGGCACTCAACCAAATGAACTTTAATGTATTCAGTTCACCCAAATCTCCATATTGAATAGGGAAGTCCTGATTGCTAACATTATTTATTTTGGGTTTAGGGATTCCATGATTCAGTAGCCACAGTCACATTGCCTTTTGTCCGTGGTTGCTGGAGTTGCTATCCTATTGTTAAGAAAACAACATATTCTTTTTGCTTTTAGAAGAGTGAGGAGCAATCAGGGTATCATTTGAGCAGCTTGTTTTATTTCTGTCTCTCTCTGTTTAGCCTCTAAACATTATCTTAACTCCCATTCATGAATCCTTATTCACCCCTCATCTACTACATAGGTGAGAATGTTCACTTATGGAACCCAGAGAGCATTTTCGTTTCTTCAAACCTGATTCAGAGAACCCTTTTCCTTCCTGTTCCAGAAAACCATGTCTCTGTTAACATCTTATCCTTTGTCAAACCTGTTGGGTTTAGGATTTAAGTTTACCTAATAGTCTAATAATTAGTCTATTATTATTTAATGGATACTGGCAGGAGACATGAGATGTCAGGGTCAGAGTCAAATAACTGAATTATAGCAGAGCAGGCAGCATAAGCAACAGCATTTTTGTGTTGGTTCCTCTTGCCTCAAGTCTTACAGGGATGTCTACAGCCCAGATGGATGCTTTGCATGCAGTGGAGCTGCAGTGAGTTTGGGAAATCCACCACTTTGTAGCAAGCAGTAAGCTAGCCTGCTCTATCTTGGAGGGAAATATTACCTAATTCCTCAAAGTTGCACACTGTAAACACAACCCTGATAAATGGCCTGGGGCAAGAGCAATCAAGATGTGTTCTTGGCACACCTAGCAGAATGTGGAGAAACTTGAGAGACCCATGGAGAATTCACCAAAAGGTCTTTATAGAGTTTCACTTCCTGCCTTTGCATCTTGTCTCTCAGAGTATTTTATAACCCACCATTTTTGTGAAGAGGGGGAAATACAGTGACTGAACATCTTCATGGTGCAATCACATAGAGTCCAGAAATTCTCTGAAAATAAGAAAGTTTCTAGATTCGCTACATGCGTAATTCAAGGAAATAAAAATGTGGGGTTACATTCTGTGTCTGAAAGTTTCCAAGCTAAAAGACACCACTATGAACATAAGTTTATAGAATAACATAGCTTTGGCTCTTCTGTGATGAATTATTTGGCTCAGTGATAACAATTTACACATGACTTTAAGGACATTAATTTTCAATGATACTTCCATTGATTATTTGGAACATCTTTCTGGAGAAGACAGTCTCTAAAATGGAGAATTTTTGGTAAAAATGCCACAGACTATAATCTTACGTTTCCATTTTACTAAATTATTAATCTATTAAAGGTAAAACAAAAATATGCTCATTATTTGAAATTTTATTATTTTGTATAATGTTAAAAATAACTTCAAGAAAGGATATATGATTCTAACACGTATCACCTGTACATATTATGTTTAAGGTAATTATAATGCAACATTTTATCTTGAGTCAAGTTGTAACTGATCAATATTTTTTCAAACTGAAAGTCCGGCTCCATTAGTGGTTTATAAATTAATTTAGTGGATTGCAACCAACATATATAAAAATGTAATAGAATAAATAGAACAGAACAGAAAGCAAAACCAAAAAGAATAGAAAAGAACAGAATAAAACAGAAAATACATGCCATTATGGATGAATATTCTGTGAAACTTTTATTTATGTGTATTTGAGTTCTCAGTGCTAATTACATTTTTTTTCTTGGTATGGAATATGGTCACAGTAGTTTGAAAGATTATCGTAAGTAATGAAACAGCATTATATTTTATATAATATAATAATTTATATTATTTTATTATATATATGTAATATATAAAACTGTTTTCTTTCTGTTGACAGATATAACTGTAAAAAGCATAGAGTTTAAATCCTGCCAAAGCCCGTACAGCTAGTAAGTGGTTCAGTTAATATTTAAATTTAGACTTATCTGGTTCCTTGGTTTCTATTCCATTAGACCTCTGTTATTCAATCATTTTTAATTAATAAAACCATGTTATGAATGTAAGTGTCAACCATACTGTTGCATGAAATATTATATTTTGGGCTAGAGTGTTCTGGGCATCTGCACCAGATATTAAATTTTTTTAGTTTTATTTTCTGTCCCTTGTATTATAAAAAATAAAATCACTATACATGCACACACACACATGCACACACAGACACACACGCACACACACACAACATAAATACAGTCAATTCTTGTTACTTGCCGTAATTATGCTCTATGAAGTCACCATAAGCACTGAGTTAGTGAACACTGAACCATTGCTCCTCAGAGGAATACAGGGAGGGCTAGGTTCCTTGTAAGACTCTGGTCAGAACATTTCCATCAGTTGATCAATATATAACCTTGTTTTATGTGTATTTCTGTTTTAAAAACACTGTATCTAATATATATTGTTGCTTCATTATAGCCAATGTCACTATAGCTCATGCCTGAGAAAAGCTTATTTAACTAACACACATCTTTTCCCCATAGGGCATATCACAACCTTTTTACACTAAGGAACACTAGTCAGCACTTCAGTGCTACATTTGGGACCTATTTTAAACAGTGAAATCAGCAACAAAAAGGACAGATACGGCACTAAATAGACTGTGAAAAAGACATTTGTTTACAGTATTGAGAACTGGAACAGGAAGGCAGAGTGTCACCTTGTCTAACTTCAGCTGGGCATGTGTGTGTCACGCAACTCAAATTTTTTGCTGTTTTGTACATGTCTGTGGGTGGCCACAAAAGTGCTGCATTGCTTTTTCAGTTACAAGTACATTTTAGCACACAGGTGAATTCGCAAATACAGAATCAGCAAGAAAACGGATCAACTGTGCATACATGTATAATTATCTAAAGTGTTTTATCAAAATATGCATTACTCTTATTCTCCAACATCATGTTCTCAACCAGTTCATTCATTCAGCTTATATGCTGAGCATATACAGTGTGAAAGGCACTGTTGTCGGCACTACAGATTTAACAGTCAACAAAACAGGTATAGTCCCTACTTTTCATTGATGATACAGTATATTTGTGTAAAAGTGAATAATATGCTAAGTGATGATATGCACCATAAAGAAAAACAAAGCAAGAGAAAAATGCACTCTGACATTGATGGAACTTTTTTACGTAAGGTGGTTGAGGAAGACCTAACTCGTATGGTGGCTTTATAGTAGGGACCTGAAGGAGACAAAGCAGCAAGTCCTGTAGATATGAGAGAAGAGCATTCCCAAGAGAGGAAACTACAAATGCAAAAGCCTAGGAGAGTTGCATGTTTAAAGCACTGCTCAGAGAGGGCCAGGATTTTAGGAGATGAAGGCAGAAAGGTAGCAAGTATTATAGAGTCTTTAGGACATAAGCCCATGATACCCAAAATCTCTTTTATAAAAAATTTTCTAGTATTTTTTTAATATTCTTTCTCCTCTAAAGAAATGAATTGCCTTGTGAATGATATAAACAAGATTTTGTTATTAACAAGTGATTGAGGTACTTGATCCTACTTCAAGGCACCTTCTGGGTCCATAGGAAAACTTATCCAGAATCACCTGCTCCAGTCTAAGTCTCAATATTAGGACAAGGACTTGGAGTGTCCGCTTAAAGTCTGGTTTAACTTTTATTGGGGAAGTGAAAGTAGGATTTTCAGCTATTTGTTTCTGATTACTTCTAAATAAAATTTTAGTTGTTTTGTTACTCCCTCCACCCACGTTCCCTGGTCCTCCATCTTTCCCAGGAATTCTGGGTACCTAGTGAGATTTCTGTTATTTTCCCAGTTCTTGCAGTTGTCCCAATGTATCACCTGTTGAGAGACAGTCATTAGAGCTATAACGCACCTTATCTTGGTATAACAGTGGACATGTTTGAATGTAAACAATAGATCGAAACCAATAACTTAAAGATACTTTATTTTGGTGAGTGTATTTGAGAGAGTAGGGATGGTAAGTGACACAGTGGAAATCTAAAATTAAAAGATAATATTTAAACTTTGCAGTGCTTTGCACATAATAAATGTTTAGTTAATGTCTTATGGTCAACTATTGAATGGAAGCTCCACTAAAATATAAACACAATTTAGTTGCTTCATACTATCTCCACATCTGCCACCTTAATGCAAGCCACCATCACCTCCTGCCTAGAATTTTGCCATAGCTTCTAGTTAGTCTGAGTCTACAATTGATCCCCTGCTGTCTGTTTTTGTTCAGCACAGCAATTAAGGAGATTCTTTTAAAATGCAGATCATGTCACATCATCATTTAAAACCCTTCATCCCCTGCCTTCCTTTGCTTCAGGATCTACTGCCATTTCCTAAAAATAAAATAAAAAATCCTTAAGATGATCTACAAGACTGTTTACAATCTAATTTCAGATCTTATTATCCTTCCTCTCCTTCATTCTGGTCTTGCCACAGTAGCCTTCTTGCTATTTGTTAAACACACTAATAAACACACTAAGTATGCTCTCACCTCAGGGCCTTTGCAGCAGCTGTTCCCTCTGACTGGGCTGCTCTTCCTCCATTTATCTGCATGGCTAACTCCTATCAGTCCTTGAAGCTTTTGCTTGTCACTTTCTCCATAAGGGCAGCCCTGACAATCCTAATTAAATTTGCAATTCTGGAGCCACATCAACTAATCACTCTCATGCTAATCTAATTTTTCACATTTTTTCTCATTTCTGATTAGAAAAAATTTCTAATTTTTTTCATTTTCCAATTTACTGTTCTAATTTTAATAATTTTCTTAACTCACTGAAATGTGGGCTGTTTGGGGAGTGATGAGGAGGCTTTAGTTAGGGTTTTGTTTTTGTTTTATTTTCTGCTCTGGAAATGCTTCTCCTGGATCTAGACCCATTTAAATCCTACCTCTTCTTCAAGTTCCAATTTAGATATTCAGATGAAGAATTCCTGGTACTTCTTCACTACGGTATGTCTTCTACTTAGCATGATGACTCTCTTCGTATTACAGTATTTTTCCGTTTTCACAGAAAACATATTTGAGCCTGGGCAATTTACAAACGAATAAGGTTTATTGGACTTACAGGTCTGCATGGCTGGGGCGGCCTCACAATCATGGCGGAAGGCAAGGAGGAGCAAGTCCCAGTGTGTGAGGATGGCGGCAGGCAAAGAGAGAGCGTGTGCAGAACCATCAGCTCTGTTGAGACCCAGCCACTATCACAAGAACAACATGGGAAAGACCTGCCCCCATGAATCAGTCACCTCCCACTGGGTTCCTCCCACAACACATGGGAATTATACAAGATGAGATTTGGGTGGGGACACAGAGCCAAACCATATGAACTACCAAAATATGTGGTCATTTCAATAGGAAAATCAACAAAGAAAAATATGGACATTTGTTACTTTGGTTACTGGCAGCTAGTTTATTTGGATTTATAATTGGGTATTGTCATATAGATGACTCCAATTTGTACATTTTGAATTCAGTTTTTATAATTATTTATTTGCTAACTTACTACATTGCAGAGTCTAAAAGTGAAATCTTTAATATTCAGGTCCCTGGAAAATCTACTCATTGTTTCCATCACTGATGCAGATTTCAGATTTGGAGTCATACTGGAATTCTAGATAAAGCATCCTGTTTCTTCCTGTTCAGTAGAAGAATGAGGTGGGATCATTCCCATATATACTCATAATATATGCTTTTTAAAGCCAACATTTCCCAGCACTCTGCTTCCTTTATTTTCAGTTAGGTCACCTCTGATTTGTTGGTTGTATACTGGTTGCAGTGGACTACCCATAACTTCCTGAATACATCATGCCAGTCCATGAATGTGTATTTATTTTTGATACCCAGGAGAACTGGCCTCTTGCCTCAGTTTTGTCTTTATCACTTCAACTTTCAAAACCCTGCTTTAAAAAGTCAACTCTTCTTTGAAGTCTTCCAAGTATAATTCAGCCCTACCACCTCTGTGTTCTTATGGCATTTTATATATTATGCCTCTACTGTAGAACTACTCATTGTTCAAGTTACTTAATTTTGTGTGTGTTTGTTTTTTATATTTCCTTGCTCCCATCTCACTATATTGTAACTTCCTTGTTTATTTTTGTATTCTGGCAGCACATTCAATACTGATTCACAGGGATCTAAAACTTTCTAGTTATTCAGTCACTCTGTCCTGTGTGGCAGGTAGGACTTATGTATCCTCAGAATAGTTGAAGAGTCATTCTCAGAGTCTCTCATGAGTGCTCAACTTAACTGTTCCACAAGTCTGTCTTCATAGCTGCATGTTGCATCTTCCAGTCTCTGTTCTTAAGTTACCTTGAGCAATCTTGTGAGACTTACACAAAATATATGGCCCCTCCCTGCAGAGGCACAGCTTTCTCAACTCCACCCTAAGAAAACAGAACATTTCTTGCTCCTGGCAATCTTGAAGCCTACCAAAGACAGAAGACCTGTGGAAGAAAGGAGGAAAGGCAAGACCTGTCTTCATCAATAAGTTAAAGATTTCCACATCCTAGAGGTTCCTGTGCTCCTAAGGCAACATTTACTTTATTAAATATAAAATTAAAAATTCTATGATAAATAATTTGCTTTGCATTATTTCACCGTTGTTTGAACTTCTCCAGACAAGGAAAGACGATTTGTTCTATATTTGTATGACAAAAGGGGTATATTGGCAGCCTCCCTCCCGTTCCCTCAGGAGAAGTTTTAGGAGAGTAGGTGACAAGGAGCCTTGCTATTATGCAACCATGAGTATCTAGTAACATTTATTTATTTATTTATTTATTTATTTATTTATTTATTTATGAGACTGAGTCTTGCTCTGTTGCCCAGGCTGGAGTGCAGTGGGGCTGTCTCGGCTCACTCCAACCTCCGTGTCCTGGGTTCAAGCGATTCTCCTGCCCCAGCCTCCCAAGTAGCTGGGACTACAGGAGCCTGCCACCATGCCTGGCTAATTTTTGTAGGTTTTTCTTTATTTTGTTTTTTGTTATCTTTCGAGACAGAGTCTTGCTCTGTCGCCCAAGCTGGAGTGCAGTGGCGCGATCTCGGCTTCCTGCAAGCTCTGCCTCCGGGTTCACACCATTCTCCTGCCTCAGCCTCCGGAGTAGCTGGGACTATAGGCGCTCACCACCACGCCCAGCTAATTTTTTGTATTTTTAGTAGAGACGGGGTTTCACCGTGTTAGCCAAGATGGTCTTTTTCTCCTGACCTCGTGATCCGCCTGCCTCAGCCTCCCAAAGTGCTGGGATTACAGGTGTGAGCCACCTGGCCTGGCCTCTAGTAACTTTTAAATAAAGTTGTCTCATTAAAAATAGTTCCTATTCTACTTTACCAGTAAATCTACTACAAACAATTGTTTAGAGCAGCATCTCATAATCCCAGGGCATTATTCTCTACTTCCTTTGGCAGCAAACGTGCGTATAAGGCACAGTGGATAATACAGGAATATATAATTTTATGCATTTTATAATTTTAATTCAGGATGTTTTGCAAGCTGGTAGGGTCTCCATGACATGTACTTGAAACAGAATCAAATTTATTGAGCTTCCCTTCCAGGTACATTTTTGGTTTACATTATTTCATTTTAAATTTCTAAAAACATTTTCAAAATAAATACTTTTATTTACACTTTGTATATGAGAAAGCTTAGACTAAGAATTTGTCCATAGCTATTAAATAGAGAAAGCCAAGCTTAATTTGTAGACTTTCTTATCTCCAAAGCTCATGCAATTTTTCTGTGCTGTGTTGATTTTGTTATTAGCCAAAAATAAATGCCATGAGAATTTCAGAGAATTACTTTTTTTTTTTTTTTTTTTTTTTTTTGAGGTAAACTCTGGCTCTGTCACCCAGGCTGGAGTGCAGTGGGTGCTGTCATAGTTCCCTATAGCCTAGACCTCCTGGGCTCAAGCAATCCCCTGCCTTAGCCTCCTGAGTATCTGGAATTACAGGTACATGTCACGAGTGCAGTGGGTGCCGTCATAGCTCCCTATAGCCTAGAGCTCCTGGCCTCAAGCAATCCCCTGCCTTAACGTCCTGAGTAACTGGAATTACAGGTACATATCACGATGCCCAGCTAATATTTTATTTTTTGTAGTGATAGAGTCTCACTATATTGCCCAGGCTGGTGTCACACCCCTAGACTCAAGCAGTCCTCCTGGCTTGGCCTCAAGCTGGGATTACAGGCATGAGCCACCATGCCCTGCCAGATAATTGATAATACAAAAGCTCATTTAAAAAATTTAACATTTAAGCTGGGTGCGGTGGCTCATGCTTGCAATCCCTGCACTTTGGGAGGTCACGGCAGGAGGACTGCTTGAGGCCAGCCTGAGCAACATAGTGAGGCTTTATCTCTACAAAACATTAAAATAAATAAAATAAATATTTACATTTAATTTTCCCCTGCTATATACAGATGCACAGCCTTAAAGCACATATAGTCCCATTAAATCCTAACAATTACTATAGTAGACTTTTTTTTTCAATTTTGCAGACAAGGAAGCTGAGACAAAGAGAGGTTAAGTAAAATCTACACATTTTAACTGGTGAAGCGTGTATTTGGAACCAGATTTTTCTAAGGCTAGAGTCCACATTCTAAAAAAAATGAACTTTATCTCATACAAACCTAGTATTCGCATTTGTTAGTGTCAAATGTAATGTTTACTGTAAATTAATTGTGTTGTGACATTTTGAATACCAAATTGATTTTGTGTTTATATACACTTATTTTGTTGTTTGATGTTTATGTGTGTTTGTGTGTGAGTGAGATTTAGGTTTTGTATGGCTGCTCCTCATTTGATTTTATATTTAAGCAGAATTAATTTTATTGTCATCAATGTCACAGAGAACTTGTGTGTATTGAAAAGCATTAGTTCTTTGGCAGATTTATATCTATCTCAATATTCTTAGTTTGTTCCATATTTTATAATCAAATTTACTTCTGCATACATTAGTTTACATAGGGTATTTATTTGTATACATGAAGGCGTGTCTATGTGATTTTTTGACATGTTTTCTACCATCTATGGGCATACGCCCCAGTGAATATAAACACATCAGAGCCTCTCTTTATACAATGACAATCCATTATTTATTTTAATTTTACAACAAATATTTTCAAAATGGGATAGTTCCTATTTCAAAATGGGATAGTTCCTATTCCTGGAGGTTAAACTGTGATTTGAGTTTATCTGCCTCAGACTAAAATCAGCACAGCAGTACATTGCCTTTGTCATACTATTAAACATTGTGAAATTGTCTTTCTCATTCTCTTTACGCAGAGAGAAATCCATTTGTTGTACAAGTACAGAAAAATGAATTTCATATCTATTATTTTAAATATAAGAGAGAGAAGATGCATAATAGATTTATGTATGACACATATATATCCAAAAAGAGTGAGTTGCTGAAAAGATTTCTCACAAGGAAAAGGTAATCATTCTAAATCAGAGTTACAATGATTTATCCCCCCCAAAATACGATATTGATAAAGGAGATACCTTCCGATTTGTCATTTGATTTAGTTACTCATTTTTAAAAGAAATAATTGTTTTCCCATAGATTAGCCATTTGAAAAGAATTACATTGAAGTATTCTTGTAAGTTGGCTTTATTTAAACAATATAAAATACCATCAGAGTACTTACAGTTTTCCTCCCAGGAACAAGTACAGTCTAAAAATACTTATACTGTTGTTATTTTTAGATTTTGTCTTTAGCATTTTATTGTCTCAAATGGCTTCAGAGCTATTACAACTAAAATGTAGAGACCAAAGTTACATCACTTTTCTAGATTCAAACTAGAAGTTCTTTGTTAGAGGTGGAGTTATTCTTCAAGGTGAGGAACTCTTACTCTTTTTATTTTAAAAATTCTGTCAATCCATATGCCTATCAATATTTTGGAACTAAGATTCTTTCTGTGTCACCATATGTTTGACTTTTAAAGCAAGAGATTGTGATTCTGGCCTCATCACAGTCTTTACACACAGAATCTGTTGTTGGAATTTTCTGTCACTAGGACCTTCTTTGCTTTAAATTCAGCATTGTAAATCCTCTTATTCTCCCGGTACAATGTCTTGCTTTTATTTTTTAAAAATATTTCTTTCAAATGTGTTTCTTTTATTCACTTCTTTGACCATATCCCAGTCATTTTTATGTACAGATACCATGTTATTAGCTAAAAATAAATGCCATAAGAATTTTAGATAACTACTCTGTAGAAAATCTCATTTTTAAAAACTTAGGTTTAACTTTTCTCTGCTATATACTGACGCAGTTCCCTTTGAGCTAGCCTATATTTATTTATTTGGTCTTGTTGCACATTTGAAACTTTCTTAATTTTACTTCTTCAAGGAAATTTCTGTTTACATTTTGTCAGGCCTCCCTTTTCTATACTTTTTGCTAGATTATTGCTTGCTGATATTGAGGTTTTTTTCTCTTTAATCTCAGATATAGTTTTCCATTCCTTCCCTTTTCTCTAGTTGCATGTGACATGTGCCTGTCTTCAGCATATTACCTATTCCCAATAATTATCCACAATAATTGGCGACTGTTATCTATTTATGAATGGGATTTAATAACCAGTCTCACTTCAGAAATGGTATTATGTATTCATCATTTTACCTTTACCCTCTAGCAACATATTTATTTAGGAACCTTTTAATATTTATTACATTTTTAAAAAATCAGCCCTTTGCTATTTATCAGTGCTAGTAATTATTTTGACGTAAGTTACAAAATTCATGAGCAAGAAGGGATTTGTATGTTTTATTTTCTTTTTAAAAAATCCAATTCCTTTGGGAGATAAATGTTCTTTTTAATTTTTGTGGGCACATAGTAGGTGTATGTATTAATATTTACGGGGTACGTGAGATGTTTTGATACAGGCGTGCAATGAGAAATAATCATATCATGGAGCATGAGGTGTTCATCTCCTGAAGCATTTATCCTTTATGTTACAAGTAGATTTATGTTCTTACATTAAGTTTTTAGGCATTCAATACTATTTTACAGGTAAATTTAATTCTTTAAAAAATGTATTATTGGTGCAAATAATAGTCTGTGAAGATTTTCAACTTAATATAATGTTGTTTTACATAACGTAGGAGGATCAGAACACTGGACAATGGGGAAGTTAGATGTCTCTGATTGTTTTTGCTTCTGAACCATATACCAGACTATCCAGAATGTAAGTTTATATGACTAATAGTATTCGAAATTCCATATAGTCTTCCATTTTTTTTCGCCCATGTTAGTCTCTGGTATCCTTTCTTTCAAATAAGATTAAACCTTTTTTCTCTAAAAAATGTACAAAATATAAGCAAAAATCACATATTTTATTCTGGATCACATGGTAAATTTCAGAACATAGTAGGAGATATGAAGTTAAAATACAAATAATCATGACTGATAAATTTTTTAAATCCTAAAAAATCGAATTTTCTCCGAATATGTATCTGTAAACATTAAATTTATCTGTTATATCTTTAAGAGTTGTAGGATTTTGTTATTCCATCATTTCAGAAAGATTTTAGTCAATTTATAGCCATGATAATAAACAATGGATCTAATCAAAGTTAGGGGAAATATATGGAGGAAAATAATAAAGCTAGGGTATGAATAGATCACAGAAATATTTTCTGCATAGACCGGTTCAATTGCTGAGATGGGCTTCCATCTATCTTTGATCTACTTAGCAGTTAAATTAAAGGAGGCAACATATTCAGTTATAAGATGAATGCTATGTATAAAAAAAATTTAAGCCGCTGCTAAATGGAATCATAGTTTTTCCAGATGCTTAGACCTACAATAATTTTGTCTAGTTCTTATGAAGACACACTGTGTAATATAGTATGTAAGCAGTAACCCCATAATAGATACAACAAAGCTATTTCTTATGATAATAGTGTGTGCCAAGTAGGTAACTCCAGTGTGAAGTTCAGTAAAATCAATCATAAGAGGTGCTAACACGTTGCGTTTGTCGTTAGAATTAGTTCATTCCTGGTCTGATTAGATTGAGATGTAAAATGCAGACTATCTGGCCTGAGTAACAGATGCTCTGTATGTCATTTAGGCAATCCTCCATAAATATTATTTCTTTCAACTAGAATTTTGATAAGGATTAGATAGCAAAGAGTACAAAGTTTGTACTCTTCAGCAAGAACATAAGGTTCAGAAATCTTACCTGGCTTAGCTGGATTATCTAAGTAGAATATAAAGTTGAAGTGTCTATAAATTAAGGAGCCTAGATCAGAATCTTGTCTGAATAAATGGCCCCCAGTTTCACCTACTCATGGGAATGGGTGTAGAAAAAGTGAATGGGAAGAGCGAAAATCATTTGCAAAAACATTTCAGAATCCATTCCAAAGTAGATGATTAGGAATGTAAAGCCCTGAAGTTTATCTGTAAGATATGATCTGTGGCTCCTAATGGCATGCCTGGTACTTGTTTGGGGGCACAGGGACTCTCCTTTCATTGCAATGGGATAAACCAAACATTTATTCTCTAATACCTTTTGGTAAATAATAAATCCAAAGTAAAAATTAGCATATTGGAATGCATTCTTCTGTACAGTATTTACCAGATATAGATAGACTATACATTTTTCTCTGAGCATGGCCGTGATAATAATTTCACTCAAGAAAATATTCAAAGTAGTGGGTTTTGATTACCTACCATAGCCACAGGTAAAACTTGAGGAAATATTCAAATAAAGTTTACTTTTAAGAAATTTAGCTTCCTACTGAATAGGATGCATATCTTTAATGAATAAAAATATTTTAGAAATAATATAGTCAGCAGTTTTTATTAACCTGTATTGGACGTCCTTCAAATGACCTACATTTATTTTCTTTCTCAAGAACTTTAGGTGAGATAGATTACTCTCTCCTGCACCTCACACCTGCTTTGTTAATGACCTTTCATCCTTTGGCTCAGAGCACAGAAATTCACTTCCTCTAGGAAGTCTTCTGAATTGCAGACCTGATTAAGTCCACCTGATATTTGATCTCATTGCATCTTGTACTTTCCCTTCACATCAGTGATCACGGTTTGCAATGATATATTTGTGTGTTTACTGATTTTTGTCTTCATACACTGAGGAACTGACTGTGTACTTTCTTCTCCTTCTGTTAGCCAGGTACTTAGCAGCAGGTGGAACACATTTATTCAGATCTTTGTTGAATGAATACATGAATGAATGAATGAATGAATGAATGAATGAATGAATGAATGAACAAATGGAGTAGCATTAAAGTTCTTATCTAGTCTATCAAACTGGGATTTAATTTATTAAATTTAGTCATCATTTAATAAATGTTTTACCTCTTGAAATTATTGCACCAGAAAAACTCTATTAAGTATTTCCTGATACTAAGTAGGTCATACTACATTGTTTCACAGTTATTTTACTTTGTGTTTTCTTTTTTTTTTTCTCGAGACGGAGTCTGGCTCTGTTGCCCAGGCTGGAGTACAGTGGTGTGATCTTGGCTCACCACAATCTCTGCCTCCTGGGTTTAAGCAATTCTCCTGCCTCAGCCTCCTGAGTAGCTGGGACTAGAGGCAGGCACCACCATGCCAAGCTAATTTTTGTATTTTTAGTAGAGATGGGGTTTGACTAAGTTGGCCAGGCTGGTCTCAAACTCCTGACCTCGTGATCTGCCTGCCTCAGCATTCCAAAGTGCTGGGATTACAGGCATGAGCCACTGCACCCAGCCTCTTTTGTTTTGTCTTGTCTTGTCTTGTCTCGCTTTGCTTTGCTTTTCTCTTCTTTTCTTTTCTCTTCTTTTCTTTTCTGATTTCTTTTCATGATACCATGCCGTTTTTCACTGTTTTATTTATTTATTTTTCTTTTCTATTTTATTTTTTGTTAGAGTCTCACTCTGTCGCCCAGCTTGGAGTCCAGTGGCACTATCATGGCTCACTGCAGCCTCAACTTTCTGGGCTCCAGCAATCCCCCCACCTCAGCCTCACTAGTAGCTGGGACTACAGGTGCATACCACCATATTTGGCCATTTTTTTTTTTTTTTTTTTTTTGGAGATAGAGTTTTGCCATGTTTCCCAGGCTAGCCTCAACTCTTGGGCTCAAATGATCCTCCTATCCTGGCCTCCCAAAGTGCTGACATTACAGGTGTGAGCCACTGCTCTCAGCCCTTTATTTTCTTTTCATAATATTCTGACTTAGATGGACATGCAGTAACAATAATAATCCTTATAGTGGATATTAAACTTTAAGACACTTCAACTAATTAGAATAAAGCTATGGGCTCAGAAGTAAGCAAGCAAACAAAAAAATATAAAGAGCCTCTAATTCATGTCTTACATTCTATTACCTGTATAGTGAAATACATGCCCTTTACCTGTTATTGCTCCTTGTTTACCTGACTTCCCAGGCCACTGCCCATTTAAGTCCATATTTTTGATGGGGTAGCAAAAGGAATAGCCTTATATAGATGAAAACAGCATTTTTAGAATCCCTTGAAATAATGCACATACTAACCATGATATATTTCTCTGCGTTTGTTCAGTGAATGTGGAATCACTCTCAGTACATTATGCTGATGACCATGAAATAGAAGGAAGAGACCAAGTTATCTATTTTTGTGTACACCTTGAGATGGGGAAGCAACTATAGAGCAGTGAACTATTTTGAAATCATAGACTTCAATTTGATTTAAAAATCCTACTGAACAAAGACATTTATTTTTGGTCTACTTAAAAAATGGATCGAGTATTGATTGAATGGTGTTTGCCTTTAGTTATTTCGAAAAATAAATAATGTGTAGCACTTAATTCCCCATGATGATGAATAAATGAAAGCATTATTATGGTTAGATCAAAAAATTGTGTTATCTGGCCGGGCACAGTGGCTCACGCCTATAATCACAGCACTTTTAGAGACCAAGGCAGGCAGATCACCTGAGGTCAGGAGTTCAAGACCAGCCTGGCCAACATGGTGAAACCCCGTCTCTACTAAAAATAGAAAAAATTAGCTGGGTATAGTGATGGGCGCCTATAATTCCAACTACTGAGGAGGCGGAGACAAGAGAATCTCTTGAATCCAGGAGGCAGAGGTCGTAGAGAGCCGAGATCGTGCCATTGCACTCCAGCCTGGGCAACAAGAGTGAAACTTCGTCTCAAAAAAGAATTTTGTTATCTGAGAAAACATTTGATGAGCATGATGAGCACAGGCTTTTACCCTAATATGAACATATAATAGTGATACCATGCCATTTTTCACTACATAGGTTTTATTTATTTATTTTGTGAGACGGAGTCTTGCTCTTGAGATCTGCCCACCTCGGCCTCCCAAAGTGCCGGGATTTCAGGTGTGAGCCACCGCGCCCAGCCGATTGCTTCAGTTTTTCTTTTAATTTGTTATAACTACATATGATAACTGTTGATCATTTTCAGTTTACCCAATTTAGATTGATTTAATTCTTCATCACAATGAATAATTCTTGTTGCCCTTGATTCAAGTCTGTGGAATGTTTTTCCTGTAGTAAGGTTTTAATTGAAATTATCCCGATGTCATGCTGTTTATGCTTTCATTTACTTATTTTAAAATATTATTAGATTTGAGGTTTAATATAGAATGGCTATTTGTGCATCTACTTCTTTGCCTAGCAACTTGCATTCTATCATTAAAAAGTTTAATTTCTGACTTATGAGGCATATATGAAATATGGCAAAGATAAAGTTCATAACTGAAGGAGAAATATTATGTGAGGCTGAGTACGGTAGCTCACGCCTATAATCCTAGCACTTTGGGTGGCTGAAGCAGGAGGATCCCTTGAGCGCAGGAGTTCGAGACCAGCGTGGGCAACATAGGGAGACCTTGTCTCTAAAAAAAAAAAAATATATATATATATATATGTATATATATATATATATATATACACACACACACACACACACACACACACACATAATTTTTATATATACATAATAGATATAATGTGAGTGTACATTTATTTCTATGAGTATTGTTGCCAGAATAGTAGAAGGAAATGTTTTGCAACTCTGGAGAAGCTTATATGCATCATAAAGTAACTTGTAAGAAGAGAATAAACTATCAGAAGTCCCCTAATTAGCTTTGAAGAAAGCCATTCATATTAGTTATTTAGTCTCAATAAAGGTATATGTTTCTATATAAGAAAAAAATCTGACAATAATTTCTATTGATAGTTTCTATGCCACATCCCACAAAAATAATAAGCTGAGATAGCTGTTTATAACAACAACTGGGAATCCCTTCCTTCAAACCCAGACCCCTTCTGTAGCTATGAAATATGAATTACTTAAATCTAACAAAAAATTTACAAGTATCTCTTCTAATTTGTAGTTAAAGGAGACCTGTCTTTGCATCCTTTATTCTTATGAAGTCTTTGTTTTTGGCAGCAAGTAAAGTCCATGATGAAGTTACTTTATTACATCTTTATTAAATTCTCATCCATTGTTATTTAAATAATTGGAGTACAGATCTGAGGAAAACAACCTTATAAGATACTTTTTGATAAATAAGACAAATAAATCTAAAGAATAAAAACTATTTGTAAACTGCAAACATGTTCAATTGAATTACAGTTTAGTTTTATAATTAATACAAAATACTTACACTACGTGAGCCTGTAATAAAGTCCTGTTATAAAGTGTTTTAAAATTCCTTTATTGGACAAAAGTCTCAGGTTAATGTGGTAGGAATAATGGTTAAAATAGGAAAAGATATCATAGTGATGAAATATAAAGAAATTCTTTTAATATCATTATATAACCTTAGAAGACATTAAGATTGTGTTAGCAATAATAGCTGAGATTAGCACTAAGATGAAGCTTAATGTATAGAATTTAATATTCTTGACTAGTGTGCCAAGAAATATGTGAATTGGTCATTGAATTGGCTATGGAGGAAAATGTGTCACCTTCTTCTCAGGCTAGGAAGTCTTTGTTAGTTTTCTCCAAAGAGTAATATTACTTTCATATCTTAACTAGAATAAGTGCATCAAGTCCTTTTCTGACTTTTTTTTTTTTTTTTTTCTGTTGTTTTTAGAGACAGAGTCTTGCTCTGTCGCTCAGGCTGGAGTGCAGTGGCCCGATCTTGGCTTACTGCAGCTTCTGCCTCCCGGGTTCAAGTGATTTTCTTGCATTACAGACATGCGCCCCCATGCCTGGCTAATTTTTGCATTTTTACTACAGATGGGGTTTTCGCCATGTTGGCCAGGATGGTCTCAAACTCCTGACCTCAAGTGATCCATCCATTTCGGCCTCTCCTGAAATGCTAGGATTACAGGTGTGAGCCACTGCACCTGGGCTTCTGACGTTTTCAATAGTTGCATAACAGATGTGCAACAAATGACAACTCTGTATTAATTAACGAAAAAGGATACCCACTTACTGAGTTACTAACATACTATGATTAGTCCAAGTGAACCCCATCAATTTGTTTGCTGTCTGTACCTCTGTGTGTGGGCATATGAACGTGTGTGTGTGTGTGTGTGTGTGTGTGTGTGTGTGTGTGTGCATGAGTGGGGGTTAATGTTTCGAGATTGTTGCCAATGATGGCAGTTAAAGTTGTTTAATGAACTAAATATGGACACATGCAGCTTTTATTGTTATTTACACAACTTAGTTGACAAAGTTATTTATTTTTACTTTCTGGAAGAGTAAAATGTCTCACTTGAGCCAAGCATAATTTAGTTGTTTTTTCCTTCATGAAACGGGTTTATAATCGTGTAACAACCATGGTAATTTGTACAATCATTAATGCATTGTTGCTGCATGAGGAGGATTCTATCTCTATTTTTCAGGTGGCGAGATTGCTCTTAATGTTTAAAGACAAAACTATATAATATATACATTGTATCTTGATTTTTAATCTTTCAGCTATTGGAACGTCTGAGCATATTAAAGGGTGACTAGAATTTACTGCTTCACAAATAAGCGGTTTTCACACACTGTATTTTATTTATCTTTTCTGAGCATCTCTTTTTTTATTTTCCTTCTCTTGACTGACTACAAATACTGCTACTGTAAAAGAAGGAAAAGTTAAGACTCAAATATAGTGTTAAAAATAAGGGTGGTTTGGGGTGAGAAATTTGTTGCCCCCATTCATTGTTCTGTCCATGCTGTCTTCTAGAGTTCTGGGATTTGTTAAACATCAATCAGGAGTAAGTTTAAAAGAGTTGGTGATGCTGGCTCTGCTTCTACCACAGAAAATGTAGAAATGTCAATGATAAATCTTATCCTAGGAGGAAAAACATGCTACATTATTGAAAACTTCAAAAGTTTTCTGTCCCTTACTTCTCTGAAAGAACTATTAAAAGATCAGGATCAGTGCAGGTTGGAAGAACTGAAGAACGTATGGAAGATATATTTCATGAAGAAAAAAAATATTAGGATACTGCAGGTTCCTTTCTACCACAAGACAAAACAGTCTGCAAGCCAGTATTTGGTAGGGAAAAAATAGATCATTCTCAGAGGAATAATAATATTTCTAAATTACAAAAAATAAACTGCCAGTGACTCCATGCCTCATGTTATTTGGGGAAAGAATAATAGTAATAATGACAAAATATTTTAAGGTAATTCCAAAGCCCTCCCTTTCCCTGGAAGAGAAAAGATTATTCATTTGAAGAATTGTTAACCAATTGGTAACTTCCATTTCATTTAGTTTGGAGGAGGAGGAATTTTTAGAACCAAAAAACTTAATAAATCACATCTAGTTTTACTTCTTTGCTACTGCTAGGTTTCCTCACTTAATTTTTTCAGTGACTGTAATTAAATGCTCCCCAGGCTTCTGTGATTAGAGGTTATTTTCACCATTCAAAGAATAAGCGGCTACATTTATGAGGTCAAACGTGGGTGACTCATGCCTGTAATCCCAGCACATCGGAAGGCCGAGGCAGACAGATCATTTGAGACCAGGATTTCGAGACCAGACTGACAAAAATGGTGAAACCCCATCTCTACTAAAATTACAAAAATTAGTCGGTCATGGTGGCACACGCCTAGAGTGCAGCACATTGGAAGGCTAAAGTGGGCAGATCATTTGAGGCCAGGAGTTTGAGACCAACCTGGCCAACATGGTGAAACCCCATCTCTAGTAAGCATACAAAAATTATCTGGGTGTGGTGGCACATGCTTGTATTCCCAGCTATTCAGGAGGCTGAGGCAGGAGAATTGCTTGAACCCAGTAAGCAGAGGGTGCACTGATCGAAGATCTCACCACTGCCCTCCAGCCTGAACGACCAAGTGAGACTCCATCTCAATTAAACAAACAATAACAACAGCAACAAAAGCTACGTTTATACGTGGTGCGGAAAAAAAGTTCTCCCTAGCTTCTTCTCCTTACTTTCATTAAATCAGTTTTGCATGAAATTCGGAGTGCTGTACTGCAGGATATCACAAAAGATATGCAAAAGCATTTGATTTAGGATAATCATTTAAGAAATACTTTTTTAAGAGTCAATATTTTTAAATCTTGCATTGTAGTTTAAGATGCTTCTTTAGTTTTCTCACATTTTGGTAAAATTTTAAATCGAAAAACCTTGGATTATACATTCAATAGAAAAGAAATGTGCCGTAGATCAACCGTGAGTCATTGAAAGTAATAAATGATAATTCTTTCATTGCATGCTCTATTCATGGCTTAACACTGTGTCCATTGGTGCTTGAGTCTGAAAGATACACACCTGTCCTTGAAATGTAATTTCGTATTTCTTTGGAATAAGTCTAGAAAGTAAGGAGGTAGCTCCCAAATTCAAATTTCTCAGCATATATCTATATCTATATCTATATCTATATCTATATCTATATCTATCTATCTATCTATCTATCTATCTATCTATCTATCTATCTATCTATATATGTACATATGTCTTTTAATTTAATGACCCTAGAGAGAATGATAAATAGAACAGGGATCATTTATAGTGTAAGTTTTCATACTTAAGCATTATTATTGTGGATTTTTAAATTTAACATAGTTTCCAAAGATGAAGCTGTAATTTAAAGAAGTAAAGTAACTCCTGCCAAATCTAGTATTTAGTTTGTGGTACATAGTTCTTAAGTTAGTGGAAAAAAATCAATGTCCCTTGACTGGAGATTTAAAAAAAAGAAAAGAAAAAAATCCATAGAGGAACTGGGTTCAAATTTGAGACAAAAGTTTTATGGGGTTGAAGTTGATATTTACATTCCAAATGAGTTTTTTCTTCCAAACAAACTGATTTTTGTCAATTAATATAACGAATTTACTTCATTTAAGAAGTGATAGCTCTAATTTTTAAAGATCTAAAATGATCATAAATGAAAATCAGGTTTTGTGAGCTAGAATGTACAACTTGTAGATTTTTAAATAAAGGATATCTCTGTGTGTATATATATGTATATATGTAATATATGTAGAAATATAAAAATATATTTTGTATATATAATATATATATATAAATATAGAAATATATTTTACATATATATAGAAATCCACGTATGACTTCATACTTGTTTATCTTTCAAGATTTTAAAGGTGTTCCTAATATTTTACACAAAAGCATGAGCACTAGATGTGGTTGCAAAATACTGGGTGATGAGTTACACTGCCACTCTCTGCTTTCCTGTGAACTCCTTTATTTGTATAGTAGCTATATGCTCAGACGTTGAAAATATAAGAAGTGAAGTACCCTGAAAAGTATCACATGATGGCACTGTTTCCATTTCCACATCCAATATTATGAAATAAAGCTATAATAAACTGGTATTAAGAATGGGGTATAATGCCAATGTATTTTGTATAATTTATGTAAAATAAAAATCTAACCACTATGGTTATTAATATGGGTACTAAAGTGAATTCATACATTTTTCACAAAATGTTTTTTAAAAGCTTGCATATCTATAATGTCTATAATTTAGATCACAAAGAAACAATTTATCTAGATATTAACAATGTTAGTAACACGGAAAACAGCTTCATTAATTACTTGAGTTGCTTTACCAACTATTTTTTAAAATATAATATTTTGTTTTATATTTCAGTTTTATTTGGGAAGAAATAACGCTGTATCACACATGAGATTTATCTGTGGCAAATATGACCATTTGCATGGAATTATTTCTGAAGAATGCAAAGAAAGTGTATAAATAATATTGAAAAGTACATGGATCAGTGGTTGAAGGGATCAAGCACAATTTTAAAGTGAACAAAATTTAAATGTGGCCAACCTGAATGTTTAAAGGGTTCATTAATCTGAGAAATGTAAATGTTAAATGGTGTGTGATTTCAACTACCATTATTTATTATGGTAAACAGTCTTTCCTAAATAATAGGCATGAAAAAATGGTGTGGAGTGATTATCATCTCAGGAGAGTACAATAATTTTCTATTCCTAACAAAGAAGAAAAAAAATGATCAAAATGTGATGTGATATATAGTGAAGTACTATGTAGATGTGGATGTTTAAAGATGAACCCAGCATCAGGATTTCACCAAGTTTTATCTATAATAATGAATTAATAATAGTGGATATAGATGCATCTTCCCTATTGCATGAGTGTGATAAAAAAGATACAAAGCTCTATGGACTTGAAATGATGCCCCCCCTAGTGATGTTAAAGAACCTAATGGCCAGGATTTGGAAGTGCAGCAAGTGAGTACTGTAAGAATATTTTTAAATGTGGTCAGTTTATATTTGTTTTAATATGACAGAAAAAAATACCTTGCACAATT
This sequence comes from Rhinopithecus roxellana, assembly GCF_007565055.1. Taxonomy (NCBI): domain Eukaryota; kingdom Metazoa; phylum Chordata; class Mammalia; order Primates; family Cercopithecidae; genus Rhinopithecus; species Rhinopithecus roxellana. Next base: position 4,516,724 of record NC_044554.1, on the reverse strand, counting down.
TTCCTTTTAATTTAACTGTGAACTTGTCTCAGGGGCAAACATACATATGAAGTTTTCTTGCTGTATTCTTTTAAAAATAAATATGAAAAATAATCATGCAGGTAAACCAATTCCAAATATTTATCTTAACGACATCCCCAAAATCTTAAAGGTATATACTAGGCATAACCCTTACACCTTTAATCACAGTGGAGATAAATTCCTCCTACAAAAGAAATGTGTACAGTAGAAATAACTATTCTGATGTATTATTCTATGTAATCATTTTTCAAATCTATCTTTAAACAAATACTTACATCTTAATATAAAGACAATAAATAAATACATTTTCCTAGAAATCCATCTTGAAATAAGGATTTCTTGTACCCTAGTTTCAAGAATACATTGGTGTCATATCACCTCCTTTGGGAAAGTGACAGTTTGCCTAATACTTTTCACATAAGAGAAAAATTTAAATAATGATATTGAGGAAATTGTTGAAACATTGCCTAATGGTATATTAACAAAAAGTATTGATAAAGCTGTACTATAGAAGAGAAAATACACACTACAATAATCTGTTCATTTGTCTTAGAAGAGAGGGGAAAAAAACCCAGAATACTGAAATAGGAGATTTCCATGTTCACTGTATTTCACCATGCAAATTACTTGCAATTTCCAAATGCCAGTGTTACTTTTCAGGACAAATTTCACACAAAAGGAATTCAGTGATTATTCATCCAGTTTAATTAATTCAATTAAATAAGTCTGATGCTGTCAGGTGTTCTTTTAATAATTGAATCAACATGCAGATACATAATAAGCATAAAAGCGTTTCTATGGCTGCAGTTAATTTAGATCCAAAAGAATCTGCTGCTCCTCTACATTTGATATAGATTATTCTATAATATTTCAGTAATGGGTTGCACAAAGGCTGGCTTTTAATTCTTTGCTTTCTCGAATGTCTTTATATATAATGGTTTAAAACAGAAGGTGTTCAAGAGAGGGTGACCTTTTTTCCATTACCATGGTTCCTGTCATTAATGCATTATAATTTTCTTTAGAAGTCTGGAAAAATGTGTATGCGTGCAATACGTAGCAGGTATGAATCAAAGTGTGTCAGTGAAAGTTTAGAATTGTCTGTTATTACTTTTTAAAAGAAAAGATTCATGGGACACGTTTTATTGTTCTCAATATATATTTATTTTTCTTATGAGCGATTCAACTATTTTTACATATTCTAATAAGACTTAAATTTTTGGATTTTTATGCTATAATAGTCATCTTACTAATATTCTAAAAATAGTATGTATTATAAGTAAATTTAAAACAAAGAGGAGAGTGGTTCTTATTTTTATTTTTGCATAAAGATAACCTCACATACAGTATTAAATTATAAAAGGATATTAATCATATATAAAGAATAAAGACTGAGGTAAATGGTTTACTTGGAGTTCTCAGCAGTGCTTGATGTCATAATTATTGTAAATATTAATTGCTGTGCTAAAAATGTAAGCAAGCCGATTTTATATTAGATGAAAAATGAAAATAGACTGTGTACTGGTAAATAGATAATCATACAAAAGTAATTGGGGTTTTAAAACCCCAATCTATTCTGCCAGCATGAGCTCGTTTGCATGTTAATCACAAGAGTGATTTCCTACTTCACAAGAAAGTCCACACTCTTTCATAACCACTTTTAATTGCATTTAAAATGATTCAGGTTTGTAACATTAGAAATGAAGGCGTATCTGTGTCAAATTAATAAAAATGTCCCCGAAAATCTTTATAGACTATAAATACTCAAATATTTTAAGGACTTCTATTTTTAATTGGAATATGTAGAGGCCTATTATATATTTTGAGTGTTATTAATGATAGCATAGCTTTGGTACAATGTGCCAATTTTTAAAGGTGGATCACTTAAAATATAGTTTTATTATATTTTCAATTATGTGAAATTTCTTTACTTTTAATATGAAAGTACTTACACTGAAACTTAATTTTAAATTTTTACAATAAAATATGAGTTTACAATAAAAGAATGTAACATTGAAATTTTGTAGATTACTTAGTTTTATAAATTCTCATGGCAAGTGACTTCATCATTCAATCCTCCCTGGATGCACACACTCTCAGTATAAAATTTTTATGAGCAATAATAAGCTTTTCAATAACAAAATTTAATGTTGAAAGTTATTAACTATTTTCAACTATATTATTTTAGTATTAACTAAAAGCATTTTATTACTAATAGTAAATATTAAAATTATCATTTAAAAACTATGAAATAAGAAAATGTGCTAAATCAAAAAATATTTTTGACTTAAAAATCATCAGTGTCATGTTTCCAGTACCAACGTAAATGATATTCTAGTGTTCATATCCTGAAAATTTATCTTACTCTGTCATACATAATAAACAAATGTCATATTAAGACAAAATTATTTATTTGCAGCACATAAGAAAGGATTGCATTTTTTGGTAAATTCACTAAGAGTGTAGTCTGATCAAATCACAAAAATACAAAAACTGAATTCTTGTCAAGATCTTCATACACGCACACACACACTCATCTACATACATATTTGATGAAAAGTTTGATCATTAAAGAAAAAGTCACAATTTAAAAAGGTATATTTGCCATAATCACCAGGTGTTATTTCTAATATAAATGACCAAGATGATGTTTCTATAATATAGCTTTCCATGCTCTGGAGATTAAAACTACCAAAACAGATCTAAATTTTTCATGGGGAGGGTCCCCAAGGGATGATAAGCCAATATTTCTTGTCCCATATTCCAGATGTTTTTATGTAGTTCTGCATCTTTCTAAACTAAATTGTAGCTTTTCCAGAAAAAAGTGTACTATGGAGACTGAGATGAAAGGCAAGAGCTGTTGAAATGTTAATTTTACCGTCCACTGTTGAGGTCTGCTACCTTTTTTGTATTTTTTTTCTTACTCCCAGTAGCTCAGTTCTGTTTTATGAATGTTGTGGTATTTCAGTTGTTTGAAGTTCGTAAACTAAGAGCATGATTTTGACTTAATAAAATTGAGTGCCACACGGTATATGATAATGTGATAAACTTTATCTTCTGATTCCCTCTTTAGACTTTGATGTAGTAAGAATGATTTAAATGTGATTGTGATAATCAGAAATATAGTAATAAATATAATTATTGTTTTGCTTTTGCTTTTTGTGAGTTTTTTTAGAAGCTCAACAGATGATAATATAAGGAAGTAAATGATTGGTAGAAATTACCCGTTTCTGTTGTATATTTAGTTTTACTGTTTGGAGTTTTTGCTACATCATGGGTCCAACAGAACATTTCCTGAAGCTTTACTTTATTTCAGGAGCAGCTGGGTGTGGTGTTAGCGGTTACAGCCCTTCTGAGATAATCCGCCTGAGAGAGGTGTCTTGATTCTCCAGTATCAAATCCTTGCATTGGTATAGGACGTGTTACAGCTTTTTAATTCTTGTATTCCTTTTTGTGAGTTCATAACTAATTTTGTGACTGTATTTACAAATCCCTGTGTTAAAAGAATCCAATACCTCCTTTTTTTTTTTGGAATCTATTGCTTTTTTAAAGTCAGAGTAAGATACAGTTTTGTTTATGATTACCTAGAATTAAAACTCATTTATACAAAGGTCTTTTACAAGATAGGGATTCTTATACTTTTTAATATTTTATGTAGTAGGGGAATATAATTGAGTTTGTGTTTCTGCAGTAGTTCGCTTTGCCTTGATACTGCTCAGCAAGTTGTTTGGCACAATAAAAATTAAAAAAAAAAAAAAGTCACTTTCAGTTGGCCATTTGATTTAAATAGCAACTGGTAGTGTCTAATCTCTACAGTCAGTTCAATCAAAAAGACTCCAAAACTTGTTCCTTCAGTACCCAACACTATTTAAATAAATCCATTTAAACCCAATCATTTAATTAAGGAAATGCCAGGAAACCATGTATTTTATTTGGGTTAGAGCTTAATAAGAAACTATGTAATAGTGATTTCTTCTGATCCCACAGTGCCATTTTATATAATTGCTTGGTTTCACTTGAAATTGTGAAGAAGGTGATGTCAGTAAATTAGAGACTGAGTAGCTTGTATTATGAGGGCATCTGTGTTTTGCTGTATTACCTGGAAAAAGTATGACTATAATTAACTGCATGTATAGACACACTAAGGGACATAAAGAATATATTAGCCCTTGTGTTGTGGTCACAAAAAAATGTGCCAAAATAGATGGTAAGTATATTTTCTTTGATTACTTTCCGTATCATTCAATTAAATATTTGCCATTTATTTTGTTAATTTTGGTCTTCAAATTCAGGTATATAACTATTTTAATTCAAACTTGCTATTAAAGGTTGACATTTTCAACCTTTTGTGCAAAATAATTTTGCAAAATGCCTCACCTAACTTTGTACAATATACGACTTGGAGGTGCTCTAACCACTATGGTGTGATTTTGTAGTCAGTAGCATTTGTTGATAATACTTTTCGAAGTTTACAGTTATGAAAGTTGGATATTTGTCCCATTTATTTTGCAATTAAAATATTACTCCCTGTGATTGCACCCTCACTGTGTTGCAGCACTACCCTAAGAAGTAAACTTCTAGAGTGTTAACTTATTCTCGTAAAAATCAGTGTGACCTTATGAGCTTCAAGGATCTCTTAAACATTCTGTGTTTGGATAGATTATCTTAATGGATGATATTTGTATAGATATTTTAATTTTAATTAAGCCCCCATACTTAAAATCTAAAATATCCTTAGAGGTAAACTAAGAGCTTCATGTACTGTAGTTAAGCTTTTTATTTAAAAAAAAATTCTGATGACTGAGAAAATAAATGAAATCTGCACTTCGTTTTAACTTATTTATCTGGAAAGCATAAATTAGTACTTAGCACTAAATAACCACATACAATATCCTCTGAACTATATCATTTTAAAATTGATGTATCCTTTATTTTCTTCTTAAAATCAAGTAATGTCAGGATCCTTAGAACTATCATATTTAGCAGCAGCCAAGATATTAATAAGCAAGGATGAGGTTGAAAGTTAGAATGGTATAAAATATACCTAAATGCAGTGTTTTCTAACTCAGTAAGACATCATCTTTATTTTTCAGTTGCCCCCAAAGAGTGACTATTATCATGTAGTGTCTGATGTGTAGCAAAAAGATATATAGTATGTTTGGGAACAATCTTATGATTGATTGAATTAATGGAGATGGATAAATAGACATACAGAAAGAAGATAAGATAGATAAATTGATATATCCAGGGTTATTTAAAAACAAACAAAAAATCTAAAGCATGCCCAGGAGGATGATTTCCCTAATATGAACATCAAATATGTTTAGAAATAATTCATTATTTAAACAAATGCCAGTAGGTGTTGATGGCCTATAACTACTAACTAATAGTAATCAGAAATAATGATCCATCAGGTAATTTCCATTTCTCTATCTCTTTTGCTGGAGAACTGCTTTATATTTTGTTTTCTAGGTCTCATTTTTTTCTTCCTAACCTAAAGAAAGATATGTTCATTTCCTCATTAGCTCACTAGACCATTTTAAGGAATATTTTCCCCTTCTTCACTTTTATGGTTTACACTTTGACCGAATCAGCTTCCAGGCCAAAATGACATTTTATAGTCTGCTCATAAACTTACCCACCTGACAGTACTATTGACTGCTCAAAGGAACCACTGCCAAAGTCTACTAGATTGTTATGGCTAGATTGGAAGCTGATTATCAGGAATTTAGGGTTCTATTCCTGTCCAGGGACCCAACTTCCTTTATGCCTCATTTTGCACCTTGATAAAATGGGTAACTAAGTCCTTTGAGGCTGTAATATTCCCGGCCAAAGGCTTTACATAAGTGTAAGGTGTTGTTCATTGATTCACAAAGTTTTTTGAGGTGTTATTGCTGTTACTTGAGTAACAGGAAAGAACCTTCTTGAACTTGGAAAGACCAACCAATAACTTCCATTTTGACTGTTCCTTTTATTTTCTGAAGTTCAAATCAATAAACTTTCAGTGGTTTTAAATGGAAATTATTGTACAAGTAATGCAAAATCATCTAAATCTCCAAATTTGTCTATAATGATATAGTATTACACATGATAGTATTTAAATAATACTTCTTAAATACTTAAACATAAAAATTTATTCAATATAGTTAGAGTTCCAAGAATAGCCTATCATATCTTAATTCCTGAATGCAGACTTTCCTAGTCATTGGAACTTTTCATATTTTATCTTATTACATTTATAAACATATTTACTTATAAAAATGAGAAAATGCTTCAGATAAATACCTAGAAGTTAGATAAATAATTAAGAGTTAATTATGAGGTTAAATGACACTCATTTTGAAGGCTTCGAATAGCTGTTGTCAAACTGGTTTCAGATTTTCCCACTCGAAAGAGCTTGATTGATAGGTGAATCTCAAAAGTGTATTTGTTTCACATTAAAGTTATTTTCTGTCCACTGTGGTTATTCCTGTCAAAAGCTTGTCCTTTCAACACTCTTCTGTTTGTGACTATATTCTCAGTTCATCTCCTCTGTGCCAATATTGAAAATAAATTTTAGGGAGGTTAAAAAAGGGTTTCTAGAGAAATGATTAATGGTTATATGATAATGAACCATGTAGTCATAATATTTTATTGATTTTAACTTGTCATATCAAACCAATTTACTTAAAAGTTTACTATGTTCTTATACTCTTTAGAGAAGAAAATGTTCAGAAATCTAAAAATGCTTAAAATACTGACAACTGAATTTTGATGATATAAGCTAATCTTCAAGATAATTTATAAAGCAGTAACTTTACTGTACTTTTCTCCTTATCCCTGCACCATAATTTTGGGATTAGCAAGTGTTGCTTGTTTTTAATGTCATCTCTAGAACTAAATATTGTCTGTATGAATGCCATTTGTATAATTCTTTGTGGTTTACAAACACTTCCCCATAATTACAGCACATTTATTTTCTCAGCAATTTTAAAGGGATTACCCTCTCTGCATCTTCTCCATCTTATTCCTTGCTACCACTCCTGTGTTGTTGATGTAAATTTTGCTTAGAAAGACAAGTAAACATGCTTAAGTAACCCAGCCAGTAAGGAAAATAATTAAAAATAAAATTATTTCATACTTATTCAAAGTTCACTGTGTTTTTACTGGCTACATTGCTGCTCATTTATGTGGGATGAAAATGTTACGAAAAGGGAGAGGTAATGCAGAAGTGCAGGGAATAAAATGAACTGATGAAGAAGGGGAGGAAAAGAGAGAGAGAGTTAGGCTCATTATACTATTAAATTCTCTACTACCTTACATTGTTTAATAAGTGTTAGTTACATAGAAAATGAAACCAATAATGATTTATATTACACCACAGTTTTTTAAACCTATCAGTTAACTCACCCTTCAGAAGATTGTTCTTGACTGAATGATGATATGTAATTTGCACATGCACTTCTCTTATTTTAGGGCCTCTGTGCTGTCTGTTGCTTCTGCCTTGAATGTATTTCTTTGAGATATCTGCATGGCTAACTCCTTTACTTTCTTCAAAACTTTGCTTAATGCCACCTTAATACAACTGCCTGGCCATTTTATTTAAAAATATAGTAGCCATTCCTTCCCTGGTTTTCCCAATTCAACTTGCTATTTTCTAACCATTCTATTTATCAGCAAATATTCTATATAATTTACTCATTTATGATGTTTATTGTCTTCCTCACCTCCATCTCCACCTGACACTAGAATGCAAGCCTCATGAGGGCAGGGATTTTTGCACATTAATTTTTTCTGTCTATCTCCCCATCTAGAATATAAGCCAACAGCAGTGATTTTTGTCTGTTTCCTTCATTGATACATGCCTAGAACATTACCTTGTATATAATTCTTAGTCAATATTTGTTTGTCAAATTGAACATCTGTTACTACAGTACCTACATAAAAGAACTATACAACATGTTGATTACACAAGATACATACATTGTACTAACGGCATGCTACACCTGTGATTTTTGGCTTCAGTTCCATGATACTCATCAATATCTAAGCTCATGACAATGACAGGGGAAGTGGGGTAGTAGAAAAACCCTATGCCCACTTTAAAAACTTTAAACTGTAGCTCTGTTCTTTGTTGTACACAATGACGTGTTACAAAGATACAAAGACATATAATACAGCACAGCACTCCTCAGCAAGAAGACGATTCCCCATTGTATGCCAACAATGGTTGGAAAGCATAGTATGATACAACTTTACTCTTCATTTGAGACATTTCCACATTGTATTAGGGCACTATGGACTATTTCGGTTAATGAGTGTTTCAAATGTAATCTGGGGTTTAGTGCCTGGTGGCATGCCTGAGACATAAAGATTTTATGGATAACAGATGTAGAGAAATGTAGAGCTTTCTCAGATTTACTGTAGACATATTTTCTTAAGAGATACATGCATAGAGTAGTTATTCTGTTAACCAGTGTTTAAGATCATGAAATTGTTACCTGAATATAGGCCTTCCAAATTTTAATTGAATTCTTGTGAACTAAATGCAAACTGTTTACATTAGGGCTGAAAATAAAGGTAAAATAATCATCTGTTCAGTTTCTTTTCTATTGCCTAGTATGAGCAGAAATAACAAAATGATATTAAAGCATCCAAATTTTACATGATCTAGTGGACATACACAAATTAAAGCTCACATGCTGTGCATTCTTTTTTTAAACCACTATTTTAAAAGTGTATTTAAAAAGAATTGTATAAATGGAAAAATGGATTGGAGGTGAAAATATTTAAAGTTACTTTAGAGTGAAGACAATTTGTTGTGACAAGAAATATAAAAACAATGTTTAAATTTCTTTTTTTAACAAATAGGAATACTAAAAATACAATTTTTGCAACAGTTTCCATTAAAATAATATGTTGCAATACTTTAGTTGAATTGTATAGTTTTCTTAAAGTATTTCAGTAAAAATAAACCATAGTGAAGTTGGATGTGCCCCAAATAAGATATTATTTTAAAATTGTGTAGACTGGTGACAGCCTATTAAAGTAAGCGGATTCCTTATGTGGCATGAGGGAAATCATTTTATGATTTTGATAGTTGTATATTATGGTGAATAATCTTGTAATGTATCATTATGTCTGAAGTTATTTACTGTTATTCTATACCTAACTTAGGATTATTTGGTCTCCATATGCTTAAACGAAAACTTCTTTCAAGGTAGTGGTTAACAGTTGTTTTCAAAGCAAATGCTAAGTCTGCAAAGGCATTCCTTAATACTTTTTCTTTCTTTCTTTTCTGACAGTAAGAACTTGATTTGTGTTCATGTTCTGAATTTCTTTAGTGTTCCTAGTATGGCTGTTGAAATCTATACTTTATATGACCTCATTATACTGCCTGCATTTCATTAATGGCTGATTCTGTTTAGGGCTTAGGGAGTGAAATATTTTTCATATGACACTACCCAAAATGAGTACAGTACACCAGCTGCAAAAACCACAAACCATCTGATTTTGTGGCTTTTGAGGGTGTGAAAAGTTCAATTCCTAAAGTACAGCTTATATATGTATTATACCATATGGAAGTGGGACTACTGTAGACTTAAGACAAATGTCAAAAATATTAAATTCTCATCAGTAGCCTTGTTTCAAATAAAGATGAGTAATATACTTATTAAGAGTTATTTTGTGTTATATTTGACCTAGAATCACATTATACCTTTTTTAACATTTGGCTGCATAATTATAGTTTTTACAGTTATCACAAACAACAGCTTACATTTTATTCACAAAGATAATTGATCACTCATAGGTTTATAATAATTTTTAATGATTTTTTGTTGACTTATACTATATTGTATTCCTATTACGAAATTTTAAACAATTATGATGTAGACAATCATATAGATGTAAACTTTTTAGTTTAAAATAATTTTATCAAGAGTAATTTTAAATCAACTAATTCACATGTATTATAATAGAAAATAAATACAATTTTAGAATAATTTTGTTATTTAGTATATAATCAAAGGAAATGGAATCATTATGTCAAAGAGATATCTGCACTCTGATGTTTATTGCAGTGCTATTTGCAATAGCCACGATATAGAATCAACCTCAGTGTCCAACATTGGATGAATGGATAAAGTAAATGTAGTATATACACACATTTGTATACATTTAGAATGATCCTATTACTGAGTGTATAGTCAAAGGAAATGGAATCGTTATGTCAAAGATATATCTGCACTCTGCTGTTTATTGCAGTGCTATTTATGATAGCCAGGATACGGAATCAAACTAAGTGTCTGACAGTGGATGAATGCATAAAGAAAACGTGGTATATATACACAATGGAATTCTATTCAGCCATAAAATAGTGAAATCCTCTCATTTGCAACATCATAGATGAACCAGGACAACATGATGTTAGGTGTGAAATAAGCCAGACACACAAAAACAAATACCGCACGACCTCATTCATAAGTGGAATCTAAAAAGAAAAAAAAAAAAACTGATATTATAGAAGCAAAGGTTTATCAGAGACTGGATGGGGAGAGGGGAGGAGAGGGAAAGACAGCGAGTGGTTGGTCAAAAGGGACAAAGTTACAATGAGGAGGAAGACATTCTGGTGTTCTTTTGTGCTGTAGGGTGAGTAGAAGAAAGGCTTTTGAAGGTTCTCACCAGGTTATGGGTACACTCTACCTTGATTGTATCAGTATACAACACAGATATGTATTGAAATATCAAATTTTAGCCCATAAACATTTAGAATTACAATGCATCAATTAAAAATTAAATAAATAAGTTATAAAATAAAAAATAAATGTGATGGTTTATATATGCCTTAGGTCCTGATGTAACTGTAATCTTGCTTTACTAACAACCATTGAAACCAAGTAATAATATTTTGTAAATGTTGTTTATGAAAAACATAATCAACATTAAGGTCACTCTGTGACCTGTAAACAGTTTATATATAATTGAAATTATACTTTTGTTTTCTGGTGTTTTTCGGGGGCTTCCTTTGAAGGATAAAATACATGTATGTATGTATGTGTATACATATGTCTATGCAATACACACACGTATAGATACATATACATACATATACACACATATATGTATATGTTTTATATGAGAGGAAAAGAGTGAGACACATTCACACTCATTTTTGTATTTTATCCTGTCCTTCATAGGATACTATGTTTATTCATACTTCATAGGCACTACCAGTTTATTCCATCAATTGATCAATAGTTAATGCTTTCACCCCAGCCACTTTCACACTACAGCATCAGTTTGAACCTTGAAAGTTTGCATTCAGATATATATAAGATTGTATAAAAAGGAAGTCTTAGAAAATTTCTCCAAATAATAGATATATATCTTTGGAAAATATCTGACAAATTTATAGATGAGTATTTTGTACCTCAAGCAAGGTAGGTCACTAAAATATACTTTGTCATTTGCCATAGTGTTGACTTCAACAACCACTTGTGGTGAAGTAAGGGCAGAGGTATGTGAATAATGCTAGGGTTGATTAAATGGCACAGGGTAAGTAATTTGTCAGAGATTATAAATCAATGCCTATTAAAATAAAATCAAGATTGTCTTGATACAAAATTCCTCTTTGGTTAATATAAATAGTACTATGCATATTATTTAAAAAATCTTGCCAATTAAAAGTAATTTTGGGTGAAAAATTCTAATTTTAATGAAACTCTAAATGGTAAAACGATTTTAAAAATTGTTAATAGAAATATAAATCTACTACAGAACTCAAACATTTCTAGATAATCTGACATATAAAATGCCTTTACTCTTTTTTTAATCTTATTTGATAATACAGACAAGATTCTTAATATCATTCTATTAGAGAATTGCGTGGTGAATGACAGTTGAAACACAAGAGTTTTATAGCAAGAATTGTTAAGGATATTTAATTGTCTTTAGCAACATTGGTAAGTCAAATACATTAACAAACTAGCTTAAAAATTAGATCCCAATCACAGAAGTATAACTTTTTTTCTTAATATGGATAACTTCTAAGCTCACCAATCTCACCATTCTATGTCTTTTTCTTTTTTATCCTTTACTCTCTTTACTATACCTTCATTAATTGATTCATCTTTCTTTCCTATGCTTCTCTTCTTCAAGGTTTGTTTCCTTTTTCCCCTCTTGTTCTCTACTTCGTTCAAATTCTTCTCCCATAGATTTTTAGGCATATTTCCTCATCTCATCAAGAATGATGGTATTCTTATACATTTATGTCTTCCTTTTTCCCAATTTTTCTATTTTTTTAACTTTCCATTCTGTAGCTCTGTACCAGCTGTTTCTGGTTCTTCTGGTAAAACCTGGTCTTACGGAAAGAACACTGTCCAGGATCCAAAAGACATGAGGTTGAGTGTAGTTCTGCCCCAGCTTTCTTATCTGTAAAATTGTAAGATTAAAAGAGGCCAGACTGAATTTCCTCACAGCTTTAAAATTCTATAAACTATGCTTGGTGTTTGGAACTTTGGATGAAATTGTTAACTTTGGAAGAGAGAAGTGCTTTTGCAAGGGTCAGACTAAGTAACAATACCGTACCCTGCAGCAGCTTCCAGCGCCAAGTCAGATCAGCCATCAGTGTATGGGTATCAGCTTATGAGTGTTCAACACCTTGCCTCATTTTTTTCTGAAAACGAAATGGGCCAAATGGAGTCCAGAATCTTGTGGCAATATAAGGACCTAAATATATTTCAAAGCTAGACTTTTAAGATTCTATTTTCGAATAATATCTAAATAATTGTTGTTGTATGTCATATAGAATAAGATACTATTGTAGAGGCAGTTTCAGACATTGTTCCTGTCCCATCAATGCTTGTGACTTTACTATGTTTTTTTTTTTTTTCTGTATTCCGCAGCTCACCTAAAATTAACTGTAGACATGAAATGCAACTAAGAACCATTTGAAGCAAATGGTGACTGTATTTTAATAATCATGGCATTTCACTAAAAGTCTTTCTAATAAATAAAAGCCTAGTGTTTGATAGTGGGAATGTACAGGATTAAGTAATAAAATTCAAAGGATAAGACATTACCGATACTATGAGATAGGAATGATTATCATTCCATTTTAGAGATGAGGAAGATGAGGCTCAGAGGTTGAATAATGAGTCCAAGGTCATAAACCAAGAAAGTGGTGAAGCAGGAAAATATCCAGAGTCTGTATTTTAATTCATATGCTATCTTCCCATTAGATTAAAAAATAGCTTTTTAGCTTTTGTCATTTATTCGATGTTTCTCTTTGGCAGTAGATATTTGATTGTATGATATTTAAAATATCCTAAAATTGTTTCTAAGGTATTATTTAAAGGAAATAGGATTTTCCTCAAGGTGTATTTTAATTGCTTCATTTACTTCACAAAAAACACAGGTGTGTGTGTGTGTGTGTTTTGTCTTAGATCTTCACCCGTGTATTAGCATGTTTTATAGTCAATTAAATGTGAAAATAGAAGAAATAATAATTTATGGAGATGCGTACTGGTGTGGATAGGGTTTATTAATTAAGTCAATTAGTGTCTAAAGTCCTAGGTTAATCCAATTTGTTACACTTAGAATGTTTCTGAATCATAAAATAATTGTGTAATTATGAATTACACATTGATTAGGGTGATTTCAAAGAATGACCATAGTTGGACTTCGGGGTGTCTCTTGAGGAAATGCTATATTACAGAATTCTGAACTAATACAAAGGGAAAATAGCTTTAAAAGTCACTAAAGATCTATGTAGCACTGTATAACAAGAAATAATCTGTCAAAAACTAGCCACACATAAATATATCTTGAATGAATAAAAGAATAAATAGACATCAAAAATGGATGTTTTTTATTTTTATTTTTATTTTACTTTAAGTTCTGGGATACATGTGCAGAAAGTGCGGGTTTGTTACATAGGTATACATGTGCCATGGTGGTTTGCTGCACCTATGAACCCGTCATCTAGGTTTTAAGCCCCTCATGCATTAGGTATTTGTCCTAATGCTCTCCCTCCCCTCTCCCCATCCCCCAACAGGCCCTGGTGTGTGATGTTCCCCTCCCTGTGTTCATGTGTTCTCATTGCTCATCTCCGATTTATGAGTGAGAACACGCAGTGTGCAGATGTATAAGATTTATGTTTCCGTAAGTAACTTGTTGCTGATGCTATTTTTAATACTTTCATTGAACTTTTTTTTTGTATGAGTCTGTCTTGTCTTTATTTAATGTAATTTGCAGGGTACTACTAACGTCACTTACAATGAAACTAGCATGGTCCCTTGATTGATTAATCTCCCTCACATAAGAGCCTCAGCTGCTGTTTCAGGAGTCCTTCAATATATAGTTGCCTCTAATTTCAGAGACCAGGAGCAACTAAGAAGGCAAAGGTTTTTGAAGGCACCTACAGAAATCAACTTGGACCCTTCTTGTATTGATAGATACATCTCATCTAAATAGCTGATATGGGTCATTCTACTACAATTTATTTGTATTCAAAATATTCATATTTTTATTATATTTCTTTTTACAGTTGTCCTTCAGTATCCATGGGGGCTTAGTTCAAAGACTCCCTCACATCCCTGCAAATTCCAAAATCCAGGGATGCTTAAGTCCCTTATGTAAAATGGTGTAGTATTTGCATATAACCTACACACATACTTCTGTATATAATTCATCATCTCTAGACTAGAGTACCTAATACAATATAAATGTTGTTACACTGTATTGTTTAGGAAATACTGACAACAAAAATGTCTATACATGTTCAGCACGTACACAACCATCTATTTTTTCTCAAATATTTTCTATCCACAGTTTGTTGAATCCATAAATGCAGAACCCATGGACACAGACGGCCAATTGTATGGTGTTTAATAGCAAAGCCCGTGTCTGTTGCAATGGGATTAAACCAATAAAATAAACTTGTGTATTTTTTAATAAAACATAGAACTATTAGAATAAAGAACAATTTATACTGATACTATTTTCAAGATACATATAGAATGTTACTGGTAATTTTGTCATTGTATCATATCAACTTTAGACTTAGTAACTGTGTTGCATATTAAATGTAAATACCTGACAGTAATGTATTAAAAAAGGAGAAAGCATTCTGTATCTCTATTATATAATATTCTTTGAATGTGCCATAAAGCACATTGGTGCTTTATAATCCAAATAAAACTACAACTCAATCCAAACTTAGTTGCTTTTGCTTTATTTTCTTAAATTGTATCAAATATATTTTTACAATAAATATGTATTAAGTTTTATCAAATATATTTTTCTTCTCTGTCCCCATAAAAAGTATGATAAAGTAATAATTAGTTTTCTATAGTATCACAATATGAAATTATAAATCTGTGCTCATTAAAACAAATCATATTCTATAGTATATTATTTTACAATATGTAGTAAATGCTAATGGCACAGTAGAATAATCTGTATGAGTGTTTTTAATATCTTTTCCTTCATTATTATGGAGATGCTTGAAATTAATGTCATAATCAGATGTATCAAATAGCAACATGATAAAAAAGCCCATGTCTTTGAAAAAATGATTATTTCAGTATTGTACTATATTATTCTAATATCAGGTGTAAAAAGATGTTGAATAGTATGCACTAATTATATGTCAGATGTTAGTTCCATGTCTGAACCAGATGCAATTTTAAGAAAACTGAGTTAGAACCAGGTGCAGTGTCTCATACCTATAATTCCAACACTTTGGGAGGCCGAGTTGGGTGGATTGCTTGAGCCCAGGAGTTCAAGAACAGCCGGGCAACATGGCAAAACCCCATCTCTACCAAAAAAAATAGCTGAGTGTGGTGGGGCACACCTGTAGTCCCAGCTACCTGGGAGGCTAAGGTGGGTGGATCACCTGAGCCTGGGAGGTCAAGACTACAATGAACCATGGTCACAGCACTGCACTCCAGCCTGGGCAACAGAGTGAGACCCTGTCTGAAGAAAAAGAAGAAAGAAAAGAAAAGAAAAGAAAGGAGAATGAAAGAAAATTGAGTCAGAAGGGTCATATTTGCTGTACTTTGGGCCTCATGATCTTCACACTGTGCTCACTTAAGCTTTGTTGTGGAAATCTACCCAGTGATTAATCCAGAGGCAGCATCAATAACATAGACCAACAGTGTAAATTCCTGTATAAATTTACTAGGACTGCTGTAACAGTCTGACAATTTTCAACAGGCTCTTACAGAACTCCTAGAAAACTAACAGACTAAGTAGCTTAACAACATAATTTTAATTTTTTCACAATTCTGGAGGCTGTAAGTCCTTGATTAAAGTGTTGGCAGGGTTGGGTCCCTCAGACTTTTCTCCTTAGCTTGTAGTGTGTTTTCACATCATCTTTCCTATTTACCTGTCTGTGTCTAAAGGGCCCACACTAATGACCTCATTTTAACTTAATTGACCCTATAAACATCTTGTCCCTAAATACAGTCACATTCTGAGGTACTGAGGGTTAGACTTCAACTATACTTTTTCTTGAGTGGGCGCAATTTAGCATCTAACAATGGCTCTTAGAGTTAGAATAATTCTGATAGTTTAAAATTTATATTTACAGTGTTCTTGACAATACACAGTTTTCTAACTGGAAGTCACAAAGTCTAATTTGATGGACCAGGAAATAATACTCCTAAATTCTTCAACCCACTAGATAATGGGCAAGAAGAGGCTTTCTTACCCTATCTGCAATGAGGTTGGACTTTAGAGAAGTAACTAATTCCTATCAAATGGGATAGGTTTTCTTCATAGACTCTACATCAACCTCTCACCACTGTCCATAAGACAATCCTTTAGTCCCACAAAAACCTGCAAACTTTTTCCTATCCTGGCATGACAGATATCTTATATCAGTGTTTTCGTTTCCCATACAAGTCCTTTTTGTCAAGATTGCTATCTGAAGTTTTATTGTTTTATTCATGTGTAGATGATCTTCTCCTCCAGGGCTCCCTTTTTTTCCACAAACTTTTCCTCAGATGGCCCTCTTCTGTTGTCATTTGTTAATCTGTATAGGAGCCTCTTTTTTTTTTTTTTTAATCTATCACAGCTCTATCTATCACAGAGATTGGAGGCAGATTGAGTGTCATCCTAGGTCCCTAAGCTAGCGTGGAATGAAGGATGATATTCACGCACTTCCAAGCACAATTCTGAACCCAGTAGTGACAATGCCAACCCCTTTTCCATTATGAAAGCAGATTGGGATTTACATGAGAATTGTATCAGTGTGAAATGAAACAACATTCAGTCCACTCCATTTGTTTTAAAAATCATCCATAAATTTTGACACTTTCTCTAATAACACTTTCCTTCCTATGGGCCTCATAAGTATCTGACACTTCCTTCTAAAGAGATAAATCACTCCTTAGAGCATTTAACTGGATGTCTTTCTACTCCTCCTCTCTACTGTCATTTACTTATCTCTAGGTCACTTTGTATATTCCATTATGATACTGGTGCATAGCTCATAGTCTTCTGCCCCAATCTACTTCTCACCATCACACCTGGTGGTTTTTGAGTTCATGTGTATAACCCATCTCATACAATAAGGAGATCATCTCTGCATTCTATTTTAACTTTGACTCCTATGCTGGTTAATCTTATGTGTTAATTTGACTGGGCCAAAGGATGCCCAAAGAGCTAGTAAAACATTATTTTGAGGTGTGTCTGCAAGGCTGCAAGGGTGTTTCTGGATAAGGTTAGCTTTTGAATTAGTAAACTCAGTAAAGAAGATCTATACTCACCAATCATTTTGGGCATCAGCCAGTTCTTTGAGTGCCCAAACAGAATAAAAAGTCAGAGAATAGGCGAATATGATTCCTGTTTGAGCTGAGACATCTATCTTCTCCTGCCCTGGGATATTGATACTTCTGGTTCTTGGGCATTTGGACTCATACTGAGAATTACACTATCAGATCCCTTCTGGGTTAGCAGGCATTTGGACTCAGACTGAATTATGCCACTAACTTTCCTGCTTCTTCAGCTTGCAGATGGCAGATCGTGGGACTTCTCGGCCTCCATAATTGTGTGATCCAATTCCTATAAAAAGTCTGTCACACATACTCATATATATGTATATCTATATCTATATAGATATCTATATCTATATCTGTGCTATTGGTTTGGTTTCTCTGGAGAGCCCCGAATAATACAACTCCCTTTCTCATTCATTTTTCTGCTATACCTGGTTGGCAAAATGCCAACAGTGATGAATGAAGAGGTACTTTCTCTCCTCCCCTCACCCAGACTGTCAAGGGGAACAAATAAGCTTAAATCTCTTCCATCTTAAAAATGGAGGTCTCTCTGATTCCTGAAAATGTCATTTCAATTCTGCCTTATTCCCTTCAAGTCCAGGTCTTTAGATGACATGTTTCTTCTGCCTCCCCCTATATTATAAAGTTTGTTAAAGGAATTAATGGACTCTATGAACACACCTGCTCAGTTGTTTTTAATCTGTTAAAAGTTTTGAAATCACATATACATGAAAAAAGGTTCAAGTGACATTTCTGGTAGTTTTAAAAATATGAGATATTTTGAAAAGGTATATATTCTGGACAGAGTATGTATAATCACCACATTGATGTACACATTTATTGACAATTATTTTCATATTGTAAATAAACGAGCATTGCCATTGCTTTTTCTTTCACTGTTTGCAATACTGAATTCTGCTCTTTGAAAACATGTCATCCATTTATAATTTTTTAATGATATATGACATATCTATAACTAATATTCTAACTTTTGTTCTGTGGTGATAGAGTATTACACTAGATAAAAACAAACATACTCTTTTGTCATGGTAAAAAAACAACTAACCTTTGGATTTATATACCATCTGGGAGTACAAACCTGATTTCGTTTATCTGTATGGAGCAAATAATGACTAATATGATGGCCAGGGCTAGTTGATGAATGGGGTGACTGGCATTGCTTCCTGCACCCATGGAAAAGGTACATCTTTACCTGTTAAAAAAAATGCCCTTTTATACCTGGTTCTCCTAGTGTCCTAGGCTCCCTGCTTCGTTATTTTGGCCATTAGCTTTTCAGCATGGATAATTATTTTGTTTACATTGTGGGAATTTACATGCCAGGATTTAAAAGTGATACCTCTGTTCAACTACTTCTACCCTCATTTGATGAATTTCTAACTTTTAAAAAATAATTTTACTTAGTTGCTGTTATTGTAGTTATCATTATCTTCATCACTATTATTACCTAAGTGCCTCCTTTGAATTCCACGGGACTAAACGGCTTTCCCCCTTAGGGCCAAATTTTAAAAACTAGCCTTGTTGTTCTGTCATAGTAATACATAAATAAGTTGGTAAGTAAGTAGATAAATAAAATGTATCTTCTAGCACTTGGAGTAGTTTCCAGTTTTTGTTAAGCAACTGATTTTAGTCTTACTACATACTTTGCATATTGTTAATTTTGTGTGCTGCACAAAATTTGGTCTAGTGATTAATCTGGGAAATAATTTCATGAAATGACTAATCATCTTCTTATAAGCTACATGATATAAAGACCATTCTGTTAATTCAGGGTCAAGCCAGATGGTAAGGCAGGAAAGTGGTCTCTCTGTGGCTAAAACTAAAAAGGTAAAATTGAGAAATTAAATGAGGATTCCAGGAAATAGCACCTCACAGAAGTATTTCCAGGAAGTAACACCTTCTCGCTTAGAGGGTAAGGAATGATTATGGGTTGCTATTAATGCAAACATCATCTGTGTAAGAATGGGCAAGGTTGAAAGCTTGGGTTCAAAATCAAGGAAAGCTTTGTGAGTACCACATGTTCTTGAAGATTTCTTAAATGATATTAGAGAGAGTAGTAGAGGAATATTTTTATCAAACTACTACAACAGAGACATCCTTCTAATATTAGTCAAGGCTAAGGAATGATAATTATTACTGAAAACAAAGACAGGACATTCCCTGTAGATAGTTATTAAATTATATTTCTGGATTGAATGAATGAATACTTATTTAGAAACATAGAGAAATAGGGCTATTCCATAGTAGTTATTCAAACATTTTTCTACCCTTATGGTCTTTGATATTTAACTATTATGTGGAGAGGGGGCAATTTTGGTGACAAAGAGCATATTTCACCATTTGCCAATAGGAGAATGAATCTAAATGAGAAGCCTTGATCAGAACTTTTAGAATTACTTGGAAGAGATATGGTTTTACTCTCCAGGGTATTGCTGTTTTTTCTCTGACTTGATTAACTCTGTAAGTAAATGCCATCAGATTTTTTCCTGGCCATTTGAAAACTCTGATAAAGAATTCCAAAGATAGACTCTCATTTGCTGGGAATTTTTCATAATAGTACTTATTGTTACATACATTTTGGGTGCTTAGCCAGCACAAAGTAACACTGTGTCTTGAAAAAATACTGTTCGTAAGCTAAGAAGTTACAGACTGCTGTCACCTAGGATAAATTGGAAAGTTAATAGGCAGTGCAGTTCAAACGATGAAAAATATTAATAGAGATGTATTTGTTCAGCCATAACTAGAAATCAGGAATTACTTTGGGCTTCAAGGTTCATTTGCCTTATTGGTTCAATGATGTCATTAAGGATCTATCCACTTTGTTTACCATATCCATTCTCTTCATAATCTCAGCCTTGTCTTAAGGCTAATCCTAAGGCTGTCTCCCTTTGGTGGTTGTGAAATGACTGCCTACTACTCAAAGGACCACATGGTTCTTTGTCCACCTCTTAGGAGAGAAAACTTTCCCAGAAACTGGAGAGTTTATTTTTTGGAAGCCTTCAGTAAATGACTTCTTCACTCTCAGTGAGCAGAACTAGGTTGTATGGTATCCTAAGGAATTAGTTGTCAGATACTTTAACTCCATAGAGGATCGGTGGATACTTGGATGTCTACCTTGATTTTTTTTCCCAACATTTATTCCACTGAATATTCTACTGAATAGCAGCAATGCAGTTTGTAGGATTAACCTTAACTTCATTAGTCTAAGAGTAATGCTATCTTTCTTGCCTTCAACCGACTCAGAAATTGTCATGTGACCCAATTTTTGGTCAATAAGAAATGAGGACAGATAGGCTGGAGGCCTCTAGGAAAGTTCTTGTTTTGTTGTTCTTGATAAAGTGTGTCAAGAGATGTGATCCTCCTTTGATATGTTTTGACTGTGTCCCCACCCAAATCTCATCTTGAATTGTAGCTCCCATAATCCCCACATTTCATGGGATGGACTGGTAGGAGGTAATTGAATCATGGGGGCAGGTTTTTCCTATGCTGTTCTCATGAGAGTGAATAAATCTCACAAGACGTGATGATTTTATTAAGAGCAGCTCCCCTGAACACACTTTCTTGCCTGCTGCCATGTAAGACAGTGTCTTTGCTCCTCTTTTGCCTTCCACCATGATTGTGAGGCCTCCCCAGCCATGTGGAACAGTGAGTTCATTAAACCTGTTTGTCTTTATAGATTACCCAGTCTACAGTATTTCTTCATAGCCTTATGAAAATGGACTAATACAGTAAATTGGTACCAGTAGAGTGGGGTGCTTCTATAAGGATACCCAAAAATATGGAAGTGACTTTGGAACTGGGTAACCAGCAGAGATTGAAACAGTCGGGAGGGCTCAGAATAAGACAGGAAAATGTGGGAAAGTTTGGATTTCCTAGAGACTTAGAGGGCTCAGAAGACAGGAAAATGTGGGCAAGTTTGGAGTTCCTAGAGACTTGTTGAATGGTTTTGACCAAAATGTCCAGGCTGAAGCAAGCTCAGATGGAGATGAAGAACTTATTTGGACCTGGAGCAAAGGTGATTCTTGCTATGCTTTAGCAAAGAGACTGGTGGCATTTTGCCCCTGCCCTAGAAATTTATGGGACCTTGAACTTGAGAGAGATGATTTAGGGTCAGAAGAAATTTCTAAGCAGCAAGGTGTTCAATAGGTGACTGGAGGTTCTTAAAAGCATTCAGTTTTATTCATTCACAAAAATGTGGATTGAAATTGGAATTTATATTTCAAAAGGAAGCAGAGGATAAATGTTTGGAAAATGTGCAGCCTAGTGATGCAACAGAAAAGAAAAACCCATTTTCTGAGGAGAAATTTGAGCAGGCTGCAGAAATTTCTGCAAGTAACAAGGAACCAAATGTTAATCACCAAGACAATGAAGAAAATGTCTCCAGGGCATATCAAAGGTCTTCATAGCAGCCCCTCCCATCACAAGCTAGAAGGCCTAGGAGGAAAAAATGGTTTTGTGGTCTAGGCCCAGGGCCTTGCTGCTTTGTAGAGTCTGGGGACTTGGTGCCTTGCATCCCAGCCATGGGTAGAAAGGACCAACTCACAGCTCAGGTCATTGCTTCAGAGGGTGCAAGCCCCAAGCCTTGGCAGCTTATATGTAATGCTGAGCCTGCAAGTGCACAGAATTTAAGAATGAAGGTTTGGAACCTCTGTCTAGATTTCAGTGAATGTATGGGAATGCCTGCATGTCCAGGCAGAGGTGTGCTGCACAGGCAGAAGGCTCATGGAGAACCTCTGCTAGGGCAGCACAGAAGGGAGATGTGGGGTGGGAGCCCCCACAAAGGGTCCTCACTGGGGTATTGCCTAGTGGAGATGTGGAAAGAGGGCCACCGTCCTCCAGAATCCAGAATTGTAGATACACTGACAGCTTGTACTATGGGCCTGGAAAAGCTGCAGACACTCAACACCAGCCTGTGAAAGCAGCCAGGAGTGGGTCTGTACCCTGCAAAGTCACAGGGTCAGAGCTGTCCAAGACCATGGGAACCCAACTCCTAGATCAGCATGACCTGGATGTGAGGCATGGAGCCAAAGGAGATCATTTTGGCGCTTTAAGATTTGACTGCAGCACTGGATTTCAGACTTGCATGGGGCCTGCATCCCTTTTGTTTTGGCCAATTTCTCCCATATGGAATGGGTATATTTACCCAATGCCTGAATCTCCATTGTATCTGGGAGGTAATTAACTTGCTTTTGATTTTACAGGCTCATAGGTGGAAAGGACTTGACTTGTCTCAGATGAGACATTGGACTGTGGACTTTTGAGTTAATGCTAAAATGAGTTAAGGCTTTAGGGGACTGTTGGGAAGGCATGATTGGTTTTGAAATGTGAGAACATGAGATTTGGGAGGGGCCAGAGTGGAATGATATGGTTTGGCTGTGTCCCCACCCAAATCTCATCTTGAATTGTAACTCCCATAATCCCCAAGTGTCATGGGAGGGACGTGGTGGGAGGTAATTGAATCATAGGAGTGGGTTTTTCCCATGCTGTTCTCATGATAATGAATACATCTCACATGATCTAATAGTTTTATAAAGAGCAGTTCCTCTGCATCTGCTCTCTTATCTGCTGCCATTTAAGACCTGCCTTTGCTCCTCCTTTGCCTTCCACCATGATTGTGAGGCCTCCCCAGCCATGTGAAACCATGAGTCAATTAAACCTCTTTTCCTTTATAGATTACCCAGTCTGGTGCGTGTCTTCATAGCAGTAAGAAAATGGACTACTACATCCTTCCTTTTTTTTTTTTTTTACTTCACTTTCCTTTCACCCTTTTTGATAAAAAACAAAAAAGAAGTGTTTCACCTTGATTTATCCTGACAATCATGTTTTGACTGTGAGGAAAACCTGATTTGAAATAAGCCCGATTTTATGAAGCCTTGTTGATACTATTATATCACTAAGTCAGTCTACCCCCAAACCTTCCCTATTACTTCTGAATTTCCTGTTGTGTGAAACTAAGGTTCTCTCTTCCTTAACCCAGGAAATTTGGTTTTCTGATACTTAGGAACAGGAAAATTTCTAAGCATTGTAACATTAGGGCCAAATATTCATTATCAGGAAAATGGAAAATTGATGGTAGAAAGCTAGTACAACATTTACAACCTAAGATATATTCTAAGATATACAGTCTATAAGATAAGTTGTAAAGCCTAAGTTTAAGATACGGAAAATATAATCAGCTTTCAATCATCCAAACTAATAAAGATGAGCCAAATAGCATGTCACCTAACTTTTCAAACCATTCAGAAATTGTTTTTGTGGCCGGGCGCGGTGGCTCAAGCCTGTAATCCCAGCACTTTGGGAGGCCGAGACAGGCGGATCATGAGGTCAGGAGATCGAGACCATCCTGGCTAATACGGTGAAACCCCGTCTCTACTTAAAAATACAAAATCTAGCGGGGCGACGAGGCGGGCGCCTGTAGTCCCAGCTACTCGGGAGGCTGAGGCAGGAGAATGGCGTAAACCTGGGAGTCGGAGCTTGCAGTGAGCTGAGATCCGGCCACTGCACTCCAGCCTGGGTGGCAGAGCAAGACTCTGTCTCAAAAAAAAAAAAAAAAAAAAAAGAAATTGTTTTTGTTTGCTTTGGGTATTATTTGGCATTTCATGGACAACTTAAATACTTTATGCTCTTAAAACCAATCAGTGAACATATATTTAAACTTTACTAGCAAGTGCTGATAATTTTTTGGTTTGTTTAGTTTCACTAACAGAATGTTGGAATAGGACACCATCATTGCCAACTAAGATAGGACTGCCCTGCCTTTCTTTTACTTCAGATTATTTTCTATTCCTCTAGTTAAAGCAATGGTTTGGTTTCAAAGGTTTCTCATCAGAGAAATGTTAGGGAAATATGAATAAACATTAGGGACAGTACTCAAATCATGATCAAACTATATAATAAATTATATTTGGTCTTAAATGTCAATAAGAACTTGAAAGCACAATTTGCCTAGGATAATTAAGAATTGATTTTAGTCTCATGTAAGAAAGTAGAGAAAAACATGCAGGGGAATGCCTCAGTGGACTTAAATTCTTCTAACCAATATAAAAGAATGGCTGACAGTATAAAAGGAAAGATGATGTTGGGAGGTAGTTGCCATATTAAATTAGAGTTTAAATAGGCCAAGAAAGAAAATCCTAGCTATAGTCAGAAAGAGACTATATGCTTTAGGAAAGGAGATTTCAAATATAATTTGTTCAGCCATAATGTCTTAGTTCTGTGCCTAAGAAAACTTAAATTGTAAAAGTTACTTCAATGGGGCAAAAAGTTTTATGAGCAAGATAGCCAACAAGTTTTTTTTCATAGAAATTTTAGAAATACTTTTTTATAGCAATTAACATATAGTCACAAAACTCAGTAAATTTAACCTTTGATAACATCTTAAGTCCTTCTCTTCACTTTTTGCCTTGTCATTAATTCAAAATGTTTTAAACATTATTAAAAACTTGTTTGCAAAGTGTTATGAAAGCATAGTAAAAGCCCACTCCAAAAAAAAGCAGCTAAGTGGCTTATGGAATGCATTTTCCCCCCTAGACTTGATTGCTAGTTCTTGATAAAGATTGAAAAGTAAACTGGAATGGGCTGTGTAATGTGAATAATATTTCTAGGTCATTAATTATTTCTTTTAGTTACAGATATTTGCTATAGGAACAATGTCGAAAGATTTGAATGAGCCCAGAGCCAAAAGTGCTGAAAGGGAACTTGGATAAAGGTGGAAAAAAAGGTTCAAAAATAAAATTCGAACAATGTTGATAGGATGAAACGATGATGGCCAGGGAGGGGAGAAGGAGTAGAACACTGGTGTTTCAAGAAAGAGACAAATGTAAAAAATAAAATTAACTTATAGTTAAAGGTTAATAAAAAGTCGAGATTCATAATCATGAGAAAAGTATCAAGGACAGCAAATGTAAGACTAATGTAAGCTTACAAAAATGACAAAGAAAATTTAAGCAGATATTTTTGAGCTATGTTCAAATCAAATAACAATGAATAACCTTAAAGCTTAGGACAAACGGTGTGGTACTCATAGATAATGGTTACAAAGTAGAATTCCGGTTCTAAGTCCTTTCTTCTCTGTTAAGGATAGTGAACTACAGTTGGAGTTGGTAGAAAACAAAACCAACCAACCAACCAACCAAACAAAAAAAAAAAAAAACGTGTTTCAGGTGAATACTATGCTAAATGAGCAACAGTGAGACAGAATGCCACGCTAAACAACTTATGGTTATCCCAGAACAAAAGTGGGTGATGCCTGAAATATGAAAAATGGAAAGAATTTAAACAGTGGAGATGAGCTCAAGGGGCATATTTTTTAAAGTAGGGAAGCTGGATACTTAAGCAGAACTTCCATATTGGTCTAGTGGTTCTGGTAATTAAATAGAAGGTTTATGAGCCTTCAGAAGTGGTGGTGTTACTAGACACCAAAATGTTTTTCAGTAAGCATATGCTGTGAAAAATCAAACTTTTAGGAAATATGCGTTCAACGCTAAAGGTATAATTATTTCTAATTATAGCAAGCATTTTCACAAAATCTTTGAAAATATGTAGGTGAACAAGTAAGGGGAAAAAGACGAGGGAATTAAGAGGAATGTAGCTGTTTGGATGAGAATACTCAAAGATTATTTGTTAAAGGGTGGATGACAACTAGAAGAGATGATTGACATGGCAGAGGCCCTATCATTTTCAACATTTCTCAATGACTTTGGATGAGGAAAAAATAGGAGATGTGACTATCAAATTTAAGTATGATACAAAGGTGGGAAGAATAGTTAATATTCTTTTTTTTTTTTTTTTTGAGACGGAGTCTCGCTCTGTCACCCAGGCTGGAGTGCAGTGGCCAGATCTCAGCTCACTGCAAGCTCCGCCTCCCAGGTTCGCGCCATTCTCCTGCCTCAGCCTCCCGAGTAGCTGGGACTACAGGCGCCGCCACCTCGCCCGGCTAGTTTTTTGTATTTTTAGTAGAGACGGGGTTTCACTGTGTTAGCCAGGATGATTTCGATCTCCTGACCTCGTGATCCGCCCGTCTCGGCCTCCCAAAGTGCTGGGATTACAGGCTTGAGCCACCGCGCCCGGCAATATTCTTATTCAAACAGATCTCAATGGGATAATAGATCAAAACAAAGAAAGTAAAATGTAATAGAGATTCATCCATTCTTCTACTCTGTATTCATTTATTAAGCACCTTTTATATGCAAAGCACTTGGTTTGTTCCTAAAGATGCAAAGATAAGACATGATCCTGTTTTAGAAGTGTAGAAGAGAAGACATTTTAACATTAATTACAATTAAAGATAAACCCTACTATAGTATATGCCTGTACAAATTGTTATGGAAGCTCAGGGTTGTGAATAAATAATGCATTGAGTGCAAAATATCTGACGCAGGATTTTGGATGACTTGTAAAGTAGTAGGCATCCTTAGTTTGATGTTATATGGGGAAAAGTATGTCAGTGGCATAAGGCGAGTGCCTTAAAATATAAAAGCATTAACATTATAATGTTTAAACAAAGTAAATATGTATTGTCTTATTCGGTTCCGAGCACACCTTTCAAAAGGATCTGATTAGAAATGACAGACAAATGTGCACAGAGATGTAGAACCAAGAGGGGCTGGCAACTAAATAAATTCTCTTTAGAGTTAATGAAGAAAAAATGCAACATCTGAGTAAATTATAGCTACATAATTTTTTTCATGTTGCACGTTTTTAAACTCTTACTTGATCTTTTAAAACGTGCTAGATTAAAGATCTTTTAAAGCTTGCAATGCTATCCTAAGATATCCTCGGATTCAGCCTTTGCCTTCTTTCCTATCCCTTCCCTTGCTCCTGATGTTTGTATGTATAGTGTATGTTTACGTATATGTGTATTTTTTTTTAATTACATCAATGACAAGGGAGCAAACTTATCATTGATAAGCACTAGACTTGCTGTTCCTGTCTATAAGAGATACTTGCTTGTAGGTCTTCAGTAATTTTCATTAAAAATATTTTGTTAGACTTTTATTTAATTCAAGTCCTTCCTTTTAAGAGGCATTTAATTTTAAAGTTGACTTTAGCCAACTGAATTAAACTCTATCCTAAATTTATGAATTAGCCTTAAGTACTTAATTTCTTTTTGGAGCTAATTTTCCCCTTCAATTCTCTACTAGTTTCATTGTAATGATGGTAGTGTTGAATTTCATGAAATTTGTTCCTCATAAAATTTAACACATATATTAAAGGTTGGTGATAGTATACTTGGCTTGGTGAGGTATACATTTATTTTAATCAATGACCAGTTAGCTCACTTAGCTACCCATATTGTTAATGAAGTGGAGGTCATGGATTTCATCCCAGTGCAGGCCAGCAAACTTCTCTTTGTTATGTGGCACAGGATACGCCTCTCACCCCAGCCAGCTGGCTGGCAAATGTGTGCAGTTGGTGACAAGGAGAACTGGGTGAGACTATGTAGATGGATTGGTGCAAATTCGTCACCATAGCTAGGAAAATAACCCTGAGCAAATGCCTTCCTAATGGACAACACATGGTTGTTTATATTCAACTGAATTACAGATATATAGTTTGCTGTTAATCTTACTTCCAGAAAATCCCACTTTTATTTAATAGATAAAATGCTTTCTTCCTTTAAAATTTATTGGTTTAAAATTTTAGAACTATATTTGATAAATATTTTGCATTTTGTTCTCATATCATCTAATTATTTCACATTTAGATTTCCATAGCTTTTTAGAACAGTGTGGATTTGCAGTAGTCTCATTTAGTTTTTGAGGAAGGTGATGGGCAAAAATCACATGATTTTGATGAGAGTAAATCAGTCTGTACTGAATATTAATCATGAAAAAAATGTTAAATCAAGCACATAATCTTTGGCTAGTGGCATTCAGACATCTCCTCCTCTGCATTTATTAGTATGATTTGGGTAAAAGAGTAAATTTAGTATTGTCTTGATATTTGGAAGTCTGTGTGCTTTAACCAGCACAAATTAAATTAAGCTATTCACTACTTTCAAAAAGGGTGCTTAATAATATTGAGTAAGCTTTCAAACTCAGTTTACTTCAGCATATGCTAATTACTCTCATCTAATCATGCTGTATCATGTAATTAATATGAACATAGCTAGGATTCACTTTTAATTTTTTTTTCTTTCTGCAGACTCTTAGACAAAATAGCATGACTTATATTTAAAAATTACAATTTAACAAACCAAGTCTAACTTTTCGTTTAAAGGCAGTATATATTTCAGTTTGTCATCTCAGACATTTTGTAAGAGGTGACCTTAGCGTAATTGTATACATTCTCTTTTTTTAAATGTTGAGTTTGATTTAATACAGCAGAACCCTATTTTATTCTTTCAGCCTAATTAATCAGCGTATATCAAAACCCTAGTTTTAGAATACATAGATTATAGAATGTACACAGAGGATTCCTGTTAGACCCAAAATGGCTCTTTTGAACCTATTCATGATTTTGATTCTAATACTAAATGTAAAATATAAATGTTAAAACTGAGCACCACTATTGGTAAGGAAGTCTGAGAGCCATGGAATATATGATTATCTGGGCTTTTCAGAAATTAAAGCTCTGCAGTTTTCATTGTATGATTTTTTACATTGAAATGACTTCTGTGTTTAGAGAAGATTAATCTCTTTAGATCTCTAAAAGACCATTTCAGACCACTAGAGTCTAACAATGGCCCTTTACTAAGATTTTTTAAGTTGTTTCAATCTAATTTTTACAATAAGCTGTGGCGCAGTACGATTGATAGCAACTGTAATGTAGATTTCCTTTTATGAAAAATGTAGTTTCAGAATTTCCCTATAGAAAGTGCTTAGTACTTCTCATACTTGATTGCCAAAAAAACAATTACATCTGTACCGTCTATGGCTATTTGACATACTGTACAAAAAAGAAATATATTTAATTCTTCAGATTTTTTTGTGGAAACTTAGGAATGTGCTACTAATCATTTCCCCCCAAATTCCTATTTTTATGAGTTTTGGGATTTTTACAGTCAGTATGAATTTTTCTGTCACAGTACAGACCCATTGACAATACAATCATTTAAAAATCTAATTACTTTCACCTGTTTAAATAAGTGAACTCCATGCAGAAAAACGTGTGCAAACTACCACAGGAAGTAGTAGAACTCATGCTCAAGGAAGGCTTTCCAGGCATCTTTTTTTGTCCCTTGAGGTGTTTATGTCCTTTTAGAGGCTGTATGGATTTGGTCTATAGCCACAGATTTGTGACTAAATGGCTGTGTGATCGAAACTACTAAACAGTAATAAGGCTTGGTAATAGCTGTTTGAGGTTTATTTCAAAAGCTTCATGTCTAATCTCATTAGAATACCTATGGGTACAAATGTTATTTTTCCCTTGTGTGTTCTAACCATAGAGTAAATGATGGATCATGATTAATGCACTAAAAAGACACATTTTGCCTTTGTTTTTATGTTACAATACATAGTTCACATAAACCTAACAAATATGAATATTTTCTTTTCCTTTTTTGTTTTGTTTTGTGTTTGTTTAACTAAAAAGCCAGTACTCATATATATAGAAAGAGGAGTTGGATGTTTGTCACTAGACTCCTCTGGCTTTAAATAAATCAAAACAATAAGAATAGTTTACTAATAGTCTTCCAACATGATGGAAGAAAAGCCTGTTGTTTGTTTGGGGAGGTGAATGGAATATGTGTTATGAAATTTCTCAGCAGCAATAGTTACACATTTTCAGTTGATAGACTTTTAAGCTGTCACATCCTTATTTTCTTTTCCTGGCAACAATTATTGCATCATGAAATGAAGATAATTGTCATTTTGTTTTGTCTTAGATGCCATTTATAAGATATGTTATACGTATTATTACCTCTTATTCCTATTAGATTTTTTTTTCTTAAATTAGAGTTCAGTTGATTCAGGGGAATTATACTACTGCCTTTAAAGCATTATTAGCATTTTGTTAAGATTGGATATTAAGGAATTCAAATGACCAGGTCTGTTATTAGAATAAGGAAACAAATTCCACTTAACTATTTTGATTTTTTTGCCTTCTTCAATATGTAGAGCATGTACATTGTGCAGAGGCTAACTTACAATATGTATGTTTCGGTGTTTTATATCATATCTAACAAATACTTCAAGATAATAGTATTAAATAGTACAGTTCAGAAGTTTTAAACTCATATGCTTTTGAGAGTCAAACAAAGCCCATGAATGAATAAAGTGGGCTCTTAGCAATAAATTAGGAAGTGATGGAGACTGTGAGAAAACTGGAGATGGCAGTCCCCTTTTGAAGGTATTCAAATTCAATTGCTTTAAAACATTTTGTCTACTGTCACTATCAAGGAAGAGACTTCTGCTGACTAAAAGTGGTCTTTGAAAATACCAGTTTGAGACTTCCAAAAAGCCCAGCTTTTCGGTATATCCTTACCCAGGGATTGTCTACCACGTAGGAATCATTGTTGTGCCCCCTCTAATCAGTCCCCCTTATTCCCAAGAGTATATCATAATTTGTCAGTATAAGTAATAATAAGTTACTAAATATCATCATCTGACTAATAGAGCTATGAACTACAAAACAAACAAATACAATATTAAAATTAGTGCTTTGGAATACATGTACTACATCTCTGAACTATCGTAGGTACTTGATTTTTGGAAGCCGTTTCCCCTGAGCCCTAAGTCTAAAAGTTTCAATCTGTTCCCATCTACTGTTCCCTGATCCTCATTGATGTACTACCACTACTTTCTAATTGATACTTCATTTCTCTAAAGCTAGCATTTCCAGTCTAAAGTCATGGAACATCACCTCCTTCTAGTGAAGACAAGAGTATATCTGTAAGAGAGATGACTAAATAAGCACTATAATTCATTTGCCATTTTTATAAATATATATGTTATATACATAATATATATGTAACCAGTAAAAATTAAGGTTTTTGGTATTGGCTTTGTACATTGAAAAATATCTGGTTCTCATAAAAATTAAGTACTACACAGAAATTAGTGAAATAGACAATTTGTTTGGGCCCAAGGCAAATACTACTCCAGTTTTCCTAACTGTTGGTAAAACATCTGTCTGATTTTAAAAGCTGAAAGGCATGCTAATTATTTTCTTTAATTTTTAATTATTATTTTTAGTTTCAGTGGTACCCTCACTAGTCTGAAGTGACTTTTGAAACCTGTTTTATTTACAGTATAAATTTCTAATGGAACTAAATTATACACATTGGTTAGTACTCCATGGTATATAGAATTTAAAAACAAAATTCAGCATTTCATACAGAACACTGAGAACACTAACTGGTGACACTATTTTACAATCCCCTGATTGATATACATTGCTTTAAAAAAAAAAAAAAGTCTCCATACGTCATTATCTGAAATAGAGTGCCATTTTGAAACTATAGATCATTTTAGGTAGTTTATAATCACTGTGCCAAATGGCACTTTAACCATTTAACATTTAATATGTCAAACCCTCCAGTTTTGGAGGCTGGGTTGATCATAGTCAGAACCTTAGCCATGGGTGTTATCCTGAAGAAAGGTGGTAGAACAAGTGGTTGTAAAATCC
The DNA here is from genome assembly GCF_007565055.1 of Rhinopithecus roxellana. NCBI lineage: Eukaryota > Metazoa > Chordata > Mammalia > Primates > Cercopithecidae > Rhinopithecus > Rhinopithecus roxellana. The sequence continues at coordinate 4,484,358 of NC_044554.1, read as the reverse complement.
CTCTACCATTTTTGAAAATTATTACTCTCTAGGGGACCCATAAGAGGACTGAACAGATTGGCAAGAAGGTCTCATCTCATGGCTAGAGAACATTCCAGACACATACACAGTTTCAACAGTGATGCATGCCACTAACTGCTGTTGTCTGGGTAGCACTATTCTAAGTGCTTAAATTATGTGCTTGTAAACAGAACTCTTGTGACATAGTTGCTGACTAGACCACTTTGACCAACATTTCAGTTACCTATAGCTGTGTAACAAACCATCCCAAAACATAGTGGCTTAAAACAACAATCATTTATTTTGCTTCCAGATTTGTCATTTTCACAGGGTTTAGCTGGAAAACTTGTCTCTGCTCTGCATGGCTTCAGCTGGGGCTGCTAGACTGAAGTTGGAGGATCGAGCCACTTAAGATAGTGCACTTCCAAGGCTGGCAAGTTGGTTCTGGCTGCTAGCTGGAAACTCAGTCAGGCTTGTCTACTGAGTGCCTTGATTTCTCTCAAGTTGGACTGTTTGAGATTCTTCACAATATAGCAATAAGTGTTAGAAGAGGATTCTAAGTAGGAAACTGCAAAGCTCTCTTCTATTGTAGGAAGCCCAAGAACATCACTTCCATCACATTCTATTTGTTTAGCAATTAAGTAAAAAGTCATCCCAATTTTAAGAGGAGAGGAACTAGCCTTCATCTTACAATGGGACAAGTAGTCAAGAATTTGTGGCTATCTTTGTAACAGCAGAGGGGGTGATTTTTAGTACCGATGTTCCTTGTTCAGGTGGAGTAGTCATTCATATGCCATGAGTTCTGTTCAGTCTATTTGGAGTACGCCTTCTGATTGTAAATGCTGAATTCATGTTTTACATCACCTGCACCTTCTTGTTTTTCTCGTTGTGCTCTGAGTAAGCTGATCTTGCTTAAACACTGCTAAAAAACAAACAAACAAAAGGATATGAAGGCCCATAATACATGCCTTGATACTTCATATCGTGTCTCTCTCCTTTAAAACAGGCATGATATCCAGAAGTTTACCAATAAACAATTTTGATGGCTACATTGTATCAAAAACATCCACATATAGATTTTGTCCATATGAATCTTACATGTAGAAATCTTGAATCCCTTTGTTTAAGCCACTATCAACTGATTTTTAAGGTATTGTATAACATATTAAATTTATTGTACTGATTATATATTCATTTTATTATACTCTTAATCGAGTTCCTTCTATATATAGATATGTCATTAATTAATCTTTATGCTTATCAAAAAATCGTATTCAAGGGTCTATATTTCCCTGCTCATTTCTATCATAAACTCAAAGGTGTATCTTAATGGAAAACATTTTGGTAAGTATTATCACTCATAGAAATACATTATGAGAGTGAAGAAAAAATGTTCAGTGTTCTGATTTAACTCAAATACACAGAACCTATTAATGATATTGCATAATGCTTGTTCAAAATTTAAAGTATTGGGAAAAAATTATGTTGCCCTTTGTACGGCTCCTGCTTTATGCTTTAGAAATTTGATTAAGTTCTATGTCAGTCTCAGATGGTTTTTTTCCCCCTTACTTTCAACTTTACTTTATTACCTTGTACTCTTTCTAATATGTGAATTTACTGACCCTTCAGATGTCTTCTCATTAGATGTACTTGTATGGTTCATTAAAGTGTCCTCAGACAGATAGAGATCACACAGAACACCAAGGTATGCAATGTCCAATCCCTCTCTGAAGCAAAAGAGTCGTGCCCCAATGGCTTTAGGGGCATCCACTTGTCATGCAGTTGGCTTTTGGCCAACAGACATGAACAAATTAGTAGAGTGTACCTGTGTTGGCTCTGTTCCTAGCCTCGTTTATGTAATTGATGTCTGGTGGCCTCATTATGGATCATTAGCATATCAACATGATGTCTGAGCCTGGCAAAGTGCTGCTTGTTGTTAGGCATTAGCAATTTACCATAACATATAAAGCAAGAGAACCTGGACATTCTAACTAGGTCTCTGGCAAAATCAGAATAGTAACACAGGAAACTCAAATTAAGAAACTCTTAGAATTCCTGTGTGTTTGAAATGATTGAGTTTGGATTTGTGTTAGATTACTTTTTGATAATTACAGAAGATATCTTTGTCAGTAACAATGCTGAATTTGTGGTTCTTTTAAATATTTCTGTTTTTTTACATTCATTAATTTGTACTTCTGACCATTAGTAATTATGTTTTAAATAGAACAGGTTTCTCAATCAAAGAAGTAATACAATTGGAGATAGCTTTGATTTTAATGAATGAAAGAATTTAGTGTAAAACTGACTATTCTCAAAATAACAGAGGAACCCTGTTTTATTTTAGAGCGAAACTAAAGTGCAATGTTTTGCTTATCTAGAGTTGTTCTCATAAAATGTTCATTAGATTACTGGTTATTTATGACATAAAACAAAAGAATGTTAAATAAGCATATTCCTTATCTCAAATAGGAATACTCCTTTTTGTTTATTTATTTATTTATTTATTTATTTATTTTTATTTTATTTTATTTTTTTTTTATTTTTTCAGATAAAGCCTCTTTTGGCAGTGGTGCCATCAGGGCTAACTATAGCCTGGACCTCCTGGGCTCAATCAGTCCTCCTGTCTCAGCCTCTTAAGTCGCTGGGACTAGAGGAACATGCCACCATGTCCAGCTAATTTTTTTTTTTTTTTTTTTTTTGTAGTAGCGATAAGGTTTTGCCATGTTGCACAGGCTGGACTCAAACTCCTGGGCTCAAGTGATCCTCTTGCCTCAGCCTCCCAAAGTGCTGGTATTACAGGCGTGAGCCACCACGACATGGCCAACAGCTTAATACTTCTGATTTAAGGTAGATGATATATCTGGGAGATGCTACTGTAACGTTTACTACAATAAATATAGAATAAAAATAAATAAAAAGTCTTTTAAAAAGATAAATATATGTAGGGACATTGTATTTGATGTAAAATATATATGTTTTTTCAGAGTGGAAAAATAAACCCTGCATTTGAATTATATCTGTTATTACCCACAATCTGCCACTTAATTTGATAGTCAGAGATGTTCAATTAATAAAATGAAAATTATTTTAAAATTATAATATGTTTAGTGCCCCTTTCCACCCTCCGCTTCACCCCTGAGAGTATCTTTTTAAATTTTCTAACTGCCCCAAGTGTCTGGTATATAGTAACTACTAAATAAATGTTTAAACAGTAAATGAATAAACGAAAATTACATTTACCTTTTTAATGTAAAGTACTTCTATTTTTATACAGTTACCAAAGAGAGAATGGTTTATTGTGGACTGTTGTACAATACTGACAAAAGAAATGAAGAAAATAGAAATCAATAGTAATATTTACTGTTAACATATTGGCTTATCTACAGATATGTCCTATATATCCATATGAATATATATGTTTTTAAGAGAATATAACAGTATTCACATATTGAGTATTTACTATATATCATATATTCTACCGAGTGCTTAATTATCTCCTTTCATCTTCACGTAACCAATTTAGATTAACTATGAGAAACAAATACTCAAAAGGACTTGGATAGCTTGGTCATGGTATTATATCTAGTAAACAGTAGATGAAGGATATTATTCCCAGGAAAACTTAACTGTAACAAAACTATCTATCCTGCTCTCCAATCTTATGATCACCAGGTAGTCACTAAGTCCTTATATTCTATTTAAAAAAAAAAAAAAAAAAAAAAAAAAAAAAAAAAAAACCTGTTTGAAAGCATTAACCTAAGAATGAAGGCAATTCCCCCAAAGAACAATAATGGGAATAATTTTTTCATAGATAGGGTAACCATATAAATTTTCATCCAAGCTTATACGCTTGGGAATGTGAAAAGGGGTGCTATTAATAATTAGTCTAGGACAACATGAGTAAACAGAGCATCTCCTGGGAAAACTGGGGAGAGAACAGGGGAAAAGGACATGCATTTTAAAATAAAAACTATTTTAAAAGCACTGACTGAGTACTCTATGGGAGTTTTCTCATTTTACTACTCACAACTGCCCTTCAGATATTTGTATGTCAGTTTCCCCAAAAGAATACATACAGATTCTCTGAGAAGATAAGTGCTTAAGCAACTTCTCAACAAAATTAGTGACCGATGAGCCAGGGATTTTCAGCCAATTCTGTCCAGTTCCAAAGCTCCTACTCATTTCACTGTTAGTGGGTTTTTTTTTTTTCCACGTGTAAATAAAACAAGGTTAATCTGTTCTGGACAAGTAAGTAACTGCCATACATCGTAAAGGAACTGACTAGAAACGTAGATTGCTTAACATGTTTAAGTTAACCATGAAGATGTTGAAACTTGTTTGCATAGTCTTTCTTTTAAGCTCCTAGTATAAGTGAATTTTACATTTTTAATTGTCATTTAAGGATTTATCTGTACATCTGTGTAATCACACTGGCATGAAATCATAGAATCAAACTTTTTTTTTTTTTTTTTTTTGAGATGGAGTCTCACTCTGTCACCCAGGCTGGAGTGCAGTGGGGCGATCTTGGCTCACTGCAAGCTCTGCCTCCCAGGTTCACGGCATTCTCCTGCCTCAGCCTCCTGAGTAGCTGGGACTGCAGGTGCCCGCCACCACGCCAGGCTAATGTATTTTTTTATTTTTATTTTTATTTTTTGCATTTTTAGTAGAGGTGGAGTTTCACCATGTTAGCTAGGATGGTCTCAATCACCTGACCTCATGATCCACCCGCCTTGGCCTCCCAAAGTGCTGGGATTACAGGTGTGAGCCACCGCGCCCGGCTGAATCAAACTATTTTTAAGTTGCAAAAAATTCTGAGCTACAAAGCAGTACATAACCCGGTACATAATCCAACACAGCTTGTCCACAAATGCTGACTGTGACAAAGTGGCCTATGAGAAAAGCAAAACAAAATACAACTCCAAAGGGAATGCTCTGTCAATGCCTCCCTTCCTTTGAAAAATGTAATGTTGGCAGCCCAGCCTTGTTCCCTGTTCTTTCTTATTCTACTTTTCAATTTAAGGAAATTTACACGTTGTTGAATCTAGAAGTCTGGTATGCTGCAATCAATATGAACCTTTCCTTGTAGTATAAAAAAGTGGACCATCCGGATACCCAATTTGTCAGAATACCAAAAAGAAGAAACTGTAGGTATCGTTTGCATGTCTACTGTATGTGAGGCACTGGGCTAGGTACTTTCCATACATTTCTCATTTATGCTGTACAGTATCTATGTAAGATTAGCAGTGTTCTCTCCACAGCATTTGAGAAAACTGAAGTTTAGAGAAGTTTAGGTAGCTTGCCCAAGAGAGAATGGTTTATAAGTAGCAGAGCCCGAGGTTCAAACTCTGAATTTCAAAAGTATGCTTTTTTTTTCCTTTTGCCTCATAGAAACTGTTATCTCCTCTGATCTTCCAATTTTCCAGTTTCTCCATTTCACTTACATTTCCTTGTATACATTTTAGATTTAGGCAACAATTATCTTAGTGACATAACTGTCTTTTAATTTGACATTTCGCAGTCCTCAACAGAATCATTAGTCTAGAAAATATGATTATACATATTATATAATCCTTTCCTGTGCCAGGCAAATTTTGATTACAACAAACACTGTTAAATAATATTTGTAGAACAAACAATTTCTATATCTTAGGTGATGGTTTATTCAAGCTTCATATGTCACAGAAAGTTCTGATAAAATAAAAGTAGTGAGACAGTCTCCTGAAATTTTTTGTGATTTTTAATTTGTTGACATATTTTAAGGTTTGATAAGGTAAAGTTTTAATAATTTTTCCTCAGTTTATTCAAAATAATGTGAGATTTCAGTAAATTACCACTTTCTAGGTATTCATTATTTATATTCCTTAAATAAATCAAGAAATTACCTTAACATTTATTGTATGTTGACAATGTACAAAATGGTCAAGTAGAGACTGTGAAGGACCCAAAGTGTGTGATAAGGTTTGTGCTTTGAGGAAGCTTACAATTAAATAGGAAAGAAAAGGCATACATGGAGCTTCTATCTAGTGGAATTAAGGAATTAAGGAATTCCCGTGGCCATCTCTTTTGGGACTCATTATTTCCTACTTTGACTTATAATCATTTGTGCACTATTGTTTATCCCCCCCTACTGTACTGTAACTTCTTGGTTGAAGGGATCTTGACTTATCCTTATTTGTAATTCCCTCTAGCACCTGAGGCGATGTAGCGCACAGTGAGTGGCCTGTAAATAGCTTTTGAATGAATAATATATAAAACACTAACAATACAAGACGCTATATCTGATCTGCCAAATGCATAGAACTGGCAGCAAGTGCTGTAGAAGTTCATTGGGACTGGGTTGCTCAGGAGAGTTTCCACAGAGAAGGGAGTATCTTCAGTTGAAAATGTGAAAAACGAACTGCAGAGAAACAAGGGTGGGGGCGGTCCAGGCAAGTGAAAGAGTATGCAGGGTATTCATAAGGTGGAAACACAGAAAAGTTATATTTTATACTTTAGTGGGCACTGCAGATTTCTTGGGATGGTATGATTTTTGTAAATACAAAATATTGATAAGGGTTAAAACTAGAGTATAGGCCTTAAATAGCCAAACAGGAAGCCTGTAATGTCAGTTTATTCAGTATCATTAATAAACATCAAAACAATCCTTACCATAAAATAGAGATACTCCATTAGTTATTTGGAACAAAATGTATGATTTCCTACAAATAAAATGTATCTCTTCCTCTTCTTTCCCTCCTTTCTCCTCGAGAGTATAATGGTGTGGTTTAGAGTCTGGGCTCTGGAGCTAGATTTAAAGTCCTCGTTTAGCCACCTACTGTGGAAACATGGTTAAGTTAATGCAGTAGCTAGAATATAGGCTCTGCTTGTGTCCCAGAGACACAAAATAACAGTGACTTATTACAATATAGCAGTTTATTTTTATAAAAGTCCAGCTGGTATGGTGGTTGTTTTAGTTATATTGCTCTGTGACAAATTGCCTCAAAACTTTGAGGCTTAAAAAGAGCCATTGTTTCTTAGGGTCCAGTATGTGGGCAGACCTCAGTAAGGAAGGCTCATCTTCACTTTACATCATATGAACTTAGGTTATTCAAATGGATCTCAAAGATCTAAGAGATCCTAAGTCTTATGTCTAGATGCTGACTACAGCTGCACCCACTTGGTTCTCCCATGCATGGCCTCTCTCCCTCTCCCCCCTACCCGCCACCGCATGTGGTCTCTCATCATTAGATAGTCTAGCATAAGCTTCTTGACCTGGGTACTGGCTCCCAGGAGAGTAAAAACAGACTGCAAAATCTGGGCCTGAAAGACTCAAGTGTCATTTCTGTTGCACTGTATTGACTAAAACAAGATATGGGGTCTGCCCAGATTTAAATGGTGGGGAGAGCTCTCTTGATGATAGGAATAACAAAGTTACATTGCAAAAGGACTTGCAAGATGGGAAGAATTTTTGGGGCCATCTTTGGACATAATCTGTCAAAGTGGATCTGTTCTAAGAGGTCTTCATTTGGCCTAGATTGCTTTTTCATGTTGCTCTGCCATCTCTAGGGTGTTGCCCTTCTCTGTGTAATCCAAAATGACTCACTACCATGTTTTAGTCAAGAGAAAGGAGAAAAATGGAAGAGGTAGGTACTTTCTTTTAATAGCACAACCAGGATTCAGATCTTAGTCACAAGGCTTATCTGGTTAGAAGTCCAAAAGAAAATAAACTCTTAATTCTGGATAGCAATAAGGCCATCTGAAAATTAAGGGTTCTATTTTCATAAGAAAAATATTAGAGAGGATTTTGGAAGGCAGTTTATAATTTCAATGACAATTATTTAACTTCTTTTATTCTCAGTTTCCTTATGTGTTAAATGGAAATGATGAATTTCACCTACTCCCTAGAGCTGTTATGGGGATTAAATGAACGATATTTGAGAGAATTCAGCACTGTGTCTGGGGAATAATTGTTGGCTTCACCATTCTTTCCTTAAAAAGTCACAGAATTTCTGCCACGTTTCAGGCACTGTTCTGGACTCTAAATGTATAAAGCTGTGTTAGATTTTTGTCACACCTGGAGAGCTAAACCTTTCCTGAGAGAGGTACACTTCTAAATAAAGAGCAGCATGAGTTATGTGCCTATGGTCCCAGCTACTAGGGAGGATAACTGAAGAGATGGACAGGATGCAGGCAGGAAAATCAGAGATTCCATTAGGAACTAACACTCAAGGCTGACCATGAAAATGGAGTCAGAGGTAACCTATTTCCTTTGCAAGAAAGAGTGTGGCATGTTTAGAAAACTGTCAAAAGACTGATTATGACTGAATCATAGAAGCTGGATAGATTGTGAGAGAAGAGCTGGAAGCAGTGAGGTGGAGTCGAATTATGAAAGGCATTGTTTTTATAGTCATGAGTTTAGATATAACACAAGAGAACCTCTCCAAAGTCTCAGTTTCCTCTGGATATTGGGAGGATTGTTGCATAGGATCATTGTGCGGATTAACTGATAAAGTACAGGACAGGTGTCAGACATGTATTAAGCTCCCAATAATCATCACCTATTGGTAGTATTATTAAATAATATTATTATTAATGGAGGAAGGAAAACCAAATCAGAGATATTTCTATGATGAATTTGGTTAATGTTTAAAAGAGTGATAGATGGTGACATTACTATGCGATTTCTAGTCATTGATGAGATGTGGAATTCCAGGTGGATTGGAAAACAAATATAGAATGAGAAATCCTAAGTTTGAGATACTTTCCAAATACTCATTGAACACTAGGTATTCAGAAGTCAGTTAAAAATATTTGTATGGGGTAAAAGGAAAAGTTAAGAGTTGGAGGTAAACAATTAGCAGACATTGGCACCTCCCACTTAGAAGAGAAGTAAGTGAAGTCATTCTGGGGAGGAAATAGAAAAGAAGTACAAGAAAAATGTGAAAAAGGCAATTGCTATCTCCGTCTACCCGTTGGGGGCATAGGACCATGTTCATAACATGAGAAGAACTATTTAGCATTAGTGCTATTGGAAATATGCAGTCATATTCCCTGTTGGATATGCCAAGAACATATCTCCATTATACGACCAGAGCATGTCTTTTCCCTCTGACTGGACAGTGGACTGGGGACTCCTAGAGCTCCAGGTTTCTGGCAAAGGATGAGGCAGTCATAGGGTCTCAGGCAGGATAATAGTCTCCTGGAAACTTTCTTCACATATTTTCTTGTACCCTTTTGAAACATTCTCTTCACTGCAGTCTTACTGATTATTTTAAGGAAGAAAAATTAGATTCTGGTTTACAGTTGTTTAATGGATTCACATTGTTTTGGAAGAGTAAAGCTTGTGTCTGTCTCACTGTCATTTACTCACTTTATTCCACACATCACCCACAAGAGGACATCTCTAAATCAAAGACTATGCCATGCTCCTTTTGTCCAAGTTCTTGCTTTGCCTGGCATGCTCACTCCCCTCTCTCCCTCTCCTTAAGTAGTCTCTACAATTCATCGTTCTCAGTTTATCCTAAAGCCCCCTTCCTCAAGGAAGCCCTCCCTGACCTTCCATAGATGCTTCTATAGAATCTTTGTAGTGTTCATCCTAATTATGAGTAAAATTTTGATTGTCATTATTGACAATTATTGTCATCAAATAATTGTTTGATGACTCTTTGCTTCACTGAACTAACCTTTAAGCTCCTCTGTGGCAGAGAGGTCTGACTTTTCTACTAATGGGGGTTATATCACTTCTGTCTCTACCTCCAACACTGAACAGAATTGAGAAGCAGACATAGGAGTTAGATGGAGTATCAACATAATAGCTATACATTGCTGAATCTTGACTAATTCAGCCTCATCTCTGCCCTGAATTAGGCTTCCTGCAAATTCTCTTAGAGTTGAACTTACTTGCTGAAATACTAGAAGAAAAAAGGTGCTACCAGGTGCTGTAACTCATGCCTGTAATCTCAACATTTTGGGAGGCTGAGGCAGAAGGATTTCTTGAGCCTGGGAATTTGAAACCAGCCTGGGCAACATAAGGAGACCTTCTCTCTACAAAAAAAATTAAAAATGAACTACACATTAGTAGTACATTCCTGTGATCCCAGCTACTAGGGAGGCTGAGGCAGGAGGATCTCTTGAGCCCAGGAGTCCAAGGCTGCAGTCAATCACAGCCTTCTGCTGTCTGGTACCTAGAAGAATTCTACATTTAGAGTAGGTGCTTATAAGGTACTGCTTGCTGCTTGCTGCTTTTTGCTTTTTTTTTTTCCCCCAAATTGATGTCTTCTTTAGATAAGTGTTTCTAACATCCATGATCAATTGCAAAATAATTACATCTTACGCTTTCTCCTTTATGCTACTTTCCTTGAACAGAGCACACAGTATAATATACAGCCCTTTAAGGTTAGGTTTCCTAAAGGTTTCATTGAAAACAACAAAAGGATAAAATACAGGAGGTAAAATGACTCTCTTCTATGTCTCCCTGTTTTAGGCTTTTTAAAGCATTTGTAAGCTTTTTAAACAATTACTTGATCTAGAAAAACAAAAGCCCAAAAATGTGCTAACAGTGGAATTCATTTACCAAAGGCAGAACATTTTCGGAAATGGCAAAACAGATTCAGGCTACCGTGGATCATAGAAGTCCTATAAACTACTTCAGAGATGAGGACTTCTCCTGGGGCCCAATGTTGTAGTGAAAGGAACCAGGAAGCAGACTGTGGGAGTTATATTCATCCTTCTTGTCTTTCACTATTGCTGGTTTCACCTTTGAAGGTGTCACACTGAAGCAGAGTTACGATCAATGCACAGGGCAAATATTGGAAGTGAAGGTTGATCCCAAGAAGCAGCCAGCATACATAGAGACAAGAGGGAAAAAGAGGGGAGGATAATTTCTTAACGTATTTGGGGATCAGGGATTTCAGGCTGTTTCTGAGTAGAGATCTATATATCCTGGTATTGTAATTATTCAGTGACATTTAGTGTTCTTTTTTAATACAAATGAAATATCTACTTACTGTTGAAAACTTTCAGAAACACAGAAAAGTATAATAATGAAAATAATTGTTTCACTTAATATCCCCCATCTCTTCTTTCAAATGAGCTTTTTGATTTTACATTTAAACGTGATTGGAGATGATTGTGAACAACTTAACCTCATCAGAAAAATTACTTAGAAAACCAACTTACCCAGTCTTGTGTGACACATTATTAAATTTAACTTCAAAAGTTAAATGCTATATAAACATAGATAAGAAAATATAAATACAGATATGTTAAAGCCTCAGTTACCCTCTAATACTGCAGGTTTCTTCCAAGTTCATTCATTCATTCAATCTCTTGCTTATTTATTTTATGAAAATTATTGTTCACATGGATTTTGATAACACCTGTATTTTGGGGAGTAGAGTCATTTTATGAAAAACGTATATTACACTTCAAAATTCTCATTGGAGTATTAAATATTTGGTTAAAAAATATTCTTTTTTCTTGAGGAAGTTATATTCAGTTTCCATCCTGACATGTCACACAGTACAATGCTGATGCCACTTTACTGTAATTCAGGACTAGAAAACATGAGTCAATTTTAACTTGTTAAGAATTTCCTTCTTCTCCCAAAGGATAACACATGATTGTTCTTGGGGAATGGCTGGAAATCAGATTTAACCTTTAATTTAGTTTTTTTATAGGACTGAGGAAATTTGGCCAAATAAATGTGTCCTTTTTATAATGTGTCAAATAGCCAAAATTTTGGCTAAGATGTGAATATGCAAGAAAAGTTAGCAAGCTCAATAGACACACAAAACAACTTTTGATGGGAAGAACAGCAAAAGGGTATAAGGATTATAGAATTTATGAAAATATTCACAGTAAAAAAATTCTTATAAATTATTATAAGGTTTACTATTTCTTAGTGAAATCCTGGCATGGTTTCTTATGCAATAGATAAGGTAAACCAATTAACTTAAAATTCACTAGTTAGCATATGGCTGTTGAAAACAATAGTGGAAAGCAAGGAGGGGTTATGGAAGGATTAAAGCCCTATCAGAACAACAGAAGATTTTGAAATTTAGAAAGACCTGTTGCAATAGGATTGCTTCCTCGCACCATTAGTTTTCCACTGTATTTTTTAAGTGTATCTTAAGTTTTCAGTTATAGAGTCCCCAATATTATATACTTACATTTTAATATATAACTTGACAGAGAAAGATGTAAGATTAATGTCATTGATATACCAAGTGAGTTACACCAATGCTTGAAAAAGGTTTAGGTTTGGCCAGCTGGTTAATCAAATCTCTTTAGTCATATTTATTTCACTTTAACTTCTTTGGAGAGTTTCCCACAGTTACTAAGGCAGGTGTCCTTCTCACACTCTTATCAGATTTGGCTGGTGGACCTCTGTCTTCCAAAGCTGAATTATAAAATGAGCCCCACCTTTAGGGTAGTTGTGACCACATATTTCAATCCTGTTGTATTTCCAGTAAAAAAAAAAAAAAAAAGGTCTAAAATGGCAGTTTGTGCCATCTGAAAATTCACTGTGTAAGTTGACGAGGAACTTATCTCTTTTATTTTTTTTGCCTCTGAAAGTTTTGCATTTTAAAATCATAGGCCTTCTCAGAAAGTAGATTGTTGAATTGTGAAGCTTCTGGGAGGTTAAAACTGAATGATCCTGTTGTCTCCTTGCCACTACTTTGGAGTTTTCCCATTACATCTTTCTTGCTGTTTAAAAAGTTTTGTCATTATTATCAGCAGGAGTTCTGATAGACACATTTTAGAATTTATAAGATTGTACACTTTACTAACTGGTAAAAAAATATACTATTAGAGAAAAAGAAAGGAGATTATAACAAAATTTCTTAAATTTCAGCCATGGACAATTACTTGTTATTTTTCACCTTTCCAAGCTTCTTAACAAATATTTAGATTTAGACAACTTACGGCATAGAGGAAAAATAGTTAAAATGCACATATTAGAAATTTTATAAAGCTCTGAATTTGTTAAAGAAAAACAGATGGGAATTGTCAGCAATTTTACTAAGTTTATCTGCTTTTAATCGTTTAGGCCACTATAGAACTTTTTAGAATGTATCAGTAAAATCGAAGTGTTAGAAAAAAGTTAGGACCTTGGATATTACCGATTATATTAGAGTGTGAAAATCAACACAAAATAAGAATAGAATGCTACAGTAATTATTAAATGTGGACTGCAAATTTAAGCCAAACATATTGTACTCTCTTTAGCTATACTAGTCTTTCCTGAATGACGTGGTAGACATATTCTTCCACGTTGTAGGTATAGTGAATGTTGTAACACTTAACCTGAAGCTGTTTATTTTAGTGTATCCTGATGGAATAAAGATGTTTTTCCAAAATGAACTCAGTAAAACTAATTTTATAGCATACCAAGACAATATGACACATTACGCAGTTTTCTAATGACCCGTAAGAAACAACCTTAGAGTTTCTAGAGGAATGAATGCATTACTTTTCTTAACAAGGTTCTAGATGAGGATTGGAACCCAAACATATGAAAGTTACTAGGGCCTTAAAGAAATGTTCTTCTGGGTTATTGACAGACTATTGGTCGTGTGCCTTGGGAATCAATAGACAAATTTTAAGGTTGGCAGCATTTTGTAAAACTGAGAGTGCTAAGCAAGAATGTCTCCTTTTTTTCTCCAAAAAGAGAACTTACATGCAAAGATAGGATTTTTTTTTTTTCCATAGGAAACTATTTCCTAAAGAAAGGGAATGTGAACAAATTACTGATCAATCCCCATTGTGTCCAAATCCCAAATTGCAGGATGAAAATGATTTTGGTTAGGTGAAATTTCAAAGTGGACCATAGAATACAAAATGAGATTAAACCATGAATAATGTATTAACTTATTTAAAAATGCATATCAAGTTTGACCAGGCATGGTGGCTCATGCCTCTAATACCCAGCACTCTGGGAGGCCAAGGTGGGTGGATCACCTGAGGTCAGGAGTTCCAGACCAGCCTGGCCAACATGGTGAAACCCTGTCTCTACTAAAAATACAAAAATTAGTCTGACATGGGGCATGCTCCTGTAATCCTAACTACTCAGGAGGCTGAGGCAGAGGCATGAGAATCACTTGAACCTGGGAGGTGGAGATTACTGATAGCTGAGATCGGACAACTGCTCTCCAGCCTGGGCAACAGAGTGACACTCAGTGTCCAAAAAAAAAAAAAAAAAAAAAAAAAAAAGCATAACAAGTTAATAAAAAAGATTAGTGACAATGAAAGGTTTTCTGTGGTGTAAATTTTATAAAACAACATAATTTCAAGATACATATGAAAAATTCAAGAATTTTTTAAAAAGCATGTATTATAGTTAGCTTAAACAGTATAGTATATAACTACTGGGGATAAGGAAGTGAATAATGAGTCACTTATTTTAAAATGAAATATAACAAAATGTATCAAAGTCATCACTTGTTAAATGTCACTATAAAACACCACCTACTGGGTAGTTTACTCATTCTACAGAGTAAACTGGTGCTCGGGAGCACAGCCTGAATTTGTTTATGAGAAACTACTTAAGATTTGAGTTGAGAGTATTAATTCAGATTATCAAAAAGCTGGACCTCACCATTTGTTACATTATATATTCTAAACTGTTGACTTACAGGCCAAATCCACATACATGTTTTGTTTGGCACCGTAATTTTGTTTTATTTATTTGTTTATTTATTTATTTATTTATTTAGTTAGTTAGTTATTTGAGACAGGGTCTTACTCTGTCGCCCAGGCTGGAATGCAGTGGCATGATCACTGCTCACTGGAGCCTGAACCTCCCTGGGCTCAGGTAACCCTCCCACCTCTGCCTCCTGAGTAGCTGGGACTACAGCTGCCTATAGCTACACCTAGCTATTGTTTTTTTTTTTTTTTTTTTTTTTACCTTCAGAGGCAGCATTTCTCCATGTTCCCCAGGCTAGTCTTCAACTCCTGGGCTCAGGTGATTGCTTGCCTTGGCCCTGCTAAGTGCTGGAATTACAGATGTGGGCCACCTTACCCAGCCTGCCTCATAATTTTTAAATTGGTTTTCAACATTAAAAAATCTGATTTCTCGGCTGGGCACAGTGGCTCACGCCTGTAATCCCAGCATTTTGGGAGACTGAGGTAGGCAGATCACGAGGTCAGGAGTTGGAGACCAGTCTGGCCAACATAGCGAAACCCCATCTCTACTAAAAATACAAAAATTAGCTGGGCGTGGTGGCAGGCACCTGTATTCCCAGCTACTTGGGAGGCTGAGGCGGAGAATCGCTTGAATCTGGAAGGCAGAGGTTGCAGTGAGCCAAGATTGTGCCATTGCACTCCAGCCTGGGCGACAAGAGCAAGACTCCATCTCAAAAACAAAACAAAACAAACAAACAAACAAAAAAACAAAAAAACTGACTTCTCTGGAAAACATGCAACTCTGGCAACACTAAGCCCACGTTTCCATTTGTTGACATGTCCCTTTAGACTGCGCATGCATCTGTTAGTGTGCCACATGTCCTACCTTGCCTCTTCCCTGGGTTAAACATCTGCTTAGCCTGGGCGAGTTGACTCCTGGTTCAAAGCTTTTTCTAAGTATTTTACTCAAGATGTGCCTATACAGATGCAAGGGAAAAATCCAAATGAAACTCAAAGAGCTTTGTGATTGCATGTTTTTTGGTGTGGTACTTTTATAAATATTTGCCTTTCACAATTGAAGGAAACTCCACTAGGGTATGGAGCACATCTTATTGCTCACTATGGTATCTGCAGAAACTGCCATAGTGCCTGGCTTGTTCCAAGACCTTGATAAATGTTTCTGTGACTGCAGTTAGTAATGGAACTCTCCACAACTACTAACTTAACATATTCCTATTTAAAATGTACTTTATTTTAGAAGACACAAACCATAAAACGTAGGCCTTCCTTTCCATATCTAACCAGATGTCGTAAGAATTATCAACTGATCTTGTTGTAAGCTGAGAAAATATGTGACACTCAAATGTCCATATGAACATGATAGGCTCAGAGTATATGAATGGGATTAAAATAAAATCATTATTAACTCTAGTTTGTGTCAAACTCTGTACTCTGAAAAGCATACTAGGTCTTTAGAATGAAGGCATGATGACAGAACTCACATATGTGGTGATTTTAAAGTAAAATAATTTCATTGCATTAATTAATAATATATTATTTATATCTTATTTATGTCAAGGGGAAACTATGTTGTTGAGATCTTTAATACTGTGCCTGACACAGAATGAGAATATTATAATTTGTTCAACGTGCCTGAATCTCACAATGCCCAAGGAGAAGTAGAGGATGCTCACATGGTGAGAGTCTATCGTGTGGAAGCTGAAGCAGACAGTTTTCCAGTACATATAATGGAGAAGAGGATTTTGGCCAAAACAGAAAATCAAAACCAGTGTTGAGATCCACTTGGGAAGCCAAAGTTCAGTAGGCCAGAAGGCGAGGTTGGAGTGTCCAACATAAGGTGCCAGAAGCCACAATTGACTTGGGGGACCAGAAACCTATCAACTAGGGTGATGTAAATACAACTGAGAGTAAACAAGGAAGGTTTTAAAGTGTTGCCAAGAACAGTCGTTCATTCCTGACCTGCTTTTAAGGAGTAAATGGGTCATGGAGCAGAGATGCGTTAGCTAGCTTTAAATGTCCAGCAGTGGAATGACCTTTTGGAATCAACAGTGAGTTCCCCTATGAAGCAGAATCCTTGAGTGCTTCTCTGATCAACTGGGATAGTAACTAAAATAATCTGAATTGCCTCTTGGTAGTGAAGCTTTTCTGATAGACGTAAATAATGAACTTCCTTCCCATGGCTCTGATGTCTCTGGTCTTCTTTTATTGTCAGGCTCCACACAGTGACCCCACACAGCTTTAGGGTGTCTTCTTACAGTAATCCCAAGACCTACAGCCTCACATCAGAAACTCACAGAAGACTGAATTTGTATCCTAGTATTCCCAGGTCAAGTCATTTAGAACCAACTTAATCAAGTGCCTACTTTTGAGCCAGTGTCAGATGAATGGAATGTGCCAGTTGTTTAAGGCCTAGTTTCGTGCCCATTTCTGAACTAATTACAGTAGCCTGGAGGATGAGATAAGTGGATGGGTTTAAGAGAATCAGTGCTGACATACAGAGCTTGGGGTGGAGTCAAAGCCATTTAAACAACATGGCTGCAAAGTTTCGGTACTCAGGAAAAAAGAAATCCAGATTCTGGTGAGGAAAGCAATATGTGTTCAGTATGTAATGAACTTAGCATAGTCATTGTAATTGTGATAGTTGAGACGTATACAAAATGTACATAGAATATCAGGGTGACGTGCAATTCAATTGTTCTGGATAAGTTATTGCTTATATAATTTCTCATGCTCCCTAAGCCAAAGTAGTTACAAGATTTTTACTTATGTGTGTTTAAGAAACTTTCTTTCTAAAATAACAACAACTCCTCATCTCCCCTTCTACCTTACTTTTCTTTCTTTTTTTCCCTTCCCTTTTTGAGCAGTTTAGTCTTAACGCCATTGCTTGTGGCAAAAAAAAAAAAAAAAAAAAAAAAAAAAAAGAGAGATATCTGTTCCAGCAGTGTGATGGAGCTACAGTGACCCAGAGCAATGTGTCAGAGCCTAAGCAGAGTAAGGAAGGTGTATGCAAATGAGAGATGTCTTACACAGAATGTCAGAGTCTGACCAGAGAGAGGAGGGTGTCTACATAGAAGAGCAGCCTGGCATAGAGAATTAGAGCTGGAGTAGGCTCAAGGGGGTGTCCCTATGGGGTAGTCAGCCTGGTGTGGGGAGTCAAAGCCACAGATGGAAGGTAAGGGCATATCTCCAGAAGGGATACAGAGTGTCAGAGCCTCAGCAGCATGAAGAAGGCATCTGTGTGGAAGAACAGCCTGCCATGGATTGTTGGAACCCAGGTTGAGAGAAGAGGGCATTCACATAAGAGAATAATGGAGGGGAAGATGAGAAATGAATTGTACATAGGGAATTGATCACATAAGTACATATATTAAGGATAATGGGAGTCAAATTTCTCATTGTTCAAGGTACAAATCTAGAAAGGCAGAAAACTTGAATGAACCTTAGTGTGTTGAATCAGAAGGTATATTGGTGTGAACTCATGATTTTCTATAGATACAGATAAAGAAATTATTGTGGATGTAAATATATGTGTGTGTGTGTGAGTAAGAGAGGGAGAGACAGACATACATCCCTTAGCTCTGTCTGCTGAAAGGTCCTGGAAACTGCAGTACTCCAAAAGCAATTAGCACACCTAGGACCCAGATCTTCCTTTCTAAATACCATTTTCCTCTAAAAGGAAACTGGGCCTGATTGCATAACTGGGACGGGGAAAGTATAAAATAAGCCTGGAGCATCTTGTGCCAGAAATTAAGGAAACACTTCAGGAATGATGGGAACATGCTGAAAGGACATAGAAACCAACTTGAAGAGTCTCCACTGATTAAATTGGAGACAATTGGAGCATCAAAGTAAATAACAAATAATTACAAGGTAAATTCATTATGAAGTAAATAATTATAAACTATTGAATAAAGGGAGAAATATGAATCTGCGCACACACACACACACACAAGCTTACACCCACACACACAGATACATAAATTGAAAAGTTCAGTGAGGAATCGGATACTTACATAGTTTCAAAATAACTCCCAACAAAATGTTTACTAATTACAAAAGAGAAAAAAAGTAACTCTGCAGTGGAGAAGCCTGGCAGATACCACTTTAATCAAGTGATCAAAGTGAACATTATAAGAGATACACTGAAATCATGTCCCACTTGATAGAATATAATGAGAAAAACGAGCATCACTTTTGTATTATGCCTGGCAAGGATGCATAACCTGAAACTAATCATGAGGAAACACAGACAACCAAAATTAAGGGACATCTACAAAATAACTGGCCTGTGATCTTCTAATGTGTCAAGGTCATGAAAATCAAAGAAAGATTGAAGAATTGTTCGAGACTGGAGCTGACTAAAGAGACATGAAAACTAAATACAATGTGTGATTCAGAACTGGATCCTTTAGCTAGAGAGGACATTATTAGGACAAGTGACTAAACTTGAAAGGAGGCTGAGCATTAGATGGTGTGAATAATGTATCATTTTCAGTTTCCAGATTTTGATAGTACCATGATGATGAAGGAAAAAATTCTTGTTTCTAAGAAATGCACACTGAAATATTGGGAGGCAATGGGGAGTTAGGTTGGTCTTTAACAGTTAAGGAAAAAAAATTGTCTATACTACACTTACAACTTCTCTGTAAGTTTGTGACTATGACAGTATTTTCTCAACTTCTTTGTAAGAACTGAAAATGATGGAAGGAAAAAGAGCCAGTAATTCAGTGCATTTTGTTGAGTGTTTATAATTTATTAGAAATAGCCAGATATCCACAAATAAAATGTACTAATGCTTGAGTGGGTCAACCCAAAAGAAAGAGGAGGAGTTAATTTCTGATGAGTATGCTTTAAAAGATGCCATGGAGGCACACTGAGAAAAATTATATTAAGTGTTATGGCATTCTAGCAGAGGAAAAAGGAGCAAAAGCTCAGAGGTTTGGGAAGTATTGAAGAGTACAGGTTGGCTCAAGCATGGGGTTTACTAGGAAGAATAGGAAAGTAAATTTTGAAAGGAAATACATGGAGCCTTGAATGCCAGATTCTGATACCTGAATTTCACTTTTTAGATGAAGAGAAAGCAAGGGAATTTTATGCGTAAGAGAGCCTCATACCCAGAATACTTTTATATACATTTAAGAAGTCCATGAGATTTTATTAAAATATATTATTACTAGTTTAATTTGATATAACCAAAAAATGAGGCGTAGATTTGAGAGAGCGGGATTAAAAATTTCTGTGAAGATCATACAGTGTTTGTCTGTCTGTGTCTGGCTCGTTTCAATTAACATAATGTCCTCCAGGCTCACTCATGTTGTTAAAAATGACAGGATTTCTCATTCACTTTTATGACTGAATGGTGATCTAGTGTGGGGGGCAGGGGGTTACATTTTCTTTTTTTTAAAAAAACATTTCTAGCTACATAGTAGGTATTTATGGGGTATATGAGATATTTTGATACAGGCATACAATAAGTAATAATCACATTAGGATAAACGGTATATCCATCAACTCAAACATTTATCCTTTGTGTTACAAACAATCCAATTATATTATTTTCGTTATTTTAAAGTGTACAATTAAATTATTATTGACTTTAGTTACCCTGTTGTGCTATCAAATAGTAGGCCTTATTTATTATTTCTATTTTTTGTACCCATTAACTATCTCAGCTTCCCCTGCAACCCCTCCACTACCCTTTGCAGCCTCTGGAAACCATCCGTCTACTATCTTTCTCCATGAATTCAATTGTTTTAATTTTTTTGCTCCCACAAATAAGTGAGAATATGCAACGTTTATCTTTCTGTGCCTGGTTTACTTCACTTAACACAGTGACTTCCAGTTCCATCCATGTTGTTGCAACTGATGGGATCTTATTCTTTTTATGGTTGAATACTAACTACCTTTATCCATTCATCCGTTGATAGGCACTTTGGTTGATTCTATGTCTTGGATATTGTGAATAGTACTGCAATAAACACGGGAGTGCACATCTGTCTTCAACATACTGATTTCATTTTCTTTGGCTATATATCCAGTAATGGGATTTGGTAGTCTTATGTTTAAGTTTTTTTTTTAGTAACTTCCATAATGTTTTCCATAATGGCTATACTCATTACATTCACATATGGAATCTTAAAAAAGTTGATCTCATGGAAGTATAGAGTACAATGGTGGTTACTAGGGGGCTGAGGGTGGTGGTGGTGGTAGGGTTGGAGAGATGTTGGTCAAAGAATACAAAATTTCAATTAGACAGCAGGCATAAGTATGAGAGCTCTACTGCACAACATAGGGACTACATACTATATTTCGAGAACATAACGTATTCTTGAAAAATGCTCAGAGAGTAAATGTGAAATTTTTTTACCACAAAAATGATAACTATGTGAAGTAATGCATACGTTAATTAACTAACTGTAGTCATTCCACAAGATACATACACTTCAAAACATCATGTTGTACATGGTAAATATATGAAATTCTATCTATATAAAACAATTTTCTTAAAAACACATCATTATATAATTAGATAGCCTGAAAATAACTATTACCTCCTTCATAATTACTACATTAAAAATATATACTAACATATCTTCTATATATTGGAAAGAAGATAAATGACTAGGAGTAATGAAAAGCACAAAACAATTAGGAATAGTGAAGAGATTTTGGATGGAGATTTATTTAAAATACTTTAAAATTTAAAAATATAAAAGTTTATCTGGGATTTTTATATATGAAAAAACAGTAAAAGGGAAAACGTCCATTTATTTATATATTCAGTCAACAGTTATTAAGCATATATCCAATACCGATCACTATACTAGGAATGCAGAATAGAGCACTGAGCAAGACAGATATGTTTCCTGTTTTCGTGGAACGTGAGAGAAAGCAACAGATAATAAACATAGAAAAATCCGCATTAATATTTCCTGTTTCCACATGATGTAAAGAAAACGGGATAATATAAAGGAATGATGGAGGAGCTCCTTCATACTGTGTTTTCCAGGAAGGCTTCACTGAGGAAGTGAAATTTAAACTGAATTTGAATTGTAAGAAAGACTACATTACAATGAAGGAGCATTGCAAAGAGATTGACGAGCTGTTAAAATACCCTAAGATGGCAGTGAGAAACAATAAGAAAATTAATATGGCCAAAGCAGTACACAAGATAAAGAAGGGGAAGAATGACAATAAGATGAGGCTGAAGAGTCATCTGTGGACCAGATCCCATGGATTCTTTGTACAGTGGACTGCCATGGAGGGTTTTCAGTAGGAGACTGACTCAATTTATTACTTTTCTTTTCTGAGACGGAGTCTCGCTCTGTCGCCCAGGCTGGAGTGCAGTGGCGCGATCTCAGCTCACTGCAAGCTCTGCCTCCCGGGTTCACGCCATTCTCCTGCCTCAGCCTCCCGAATAGCTGGGACTACAGGCGCCCGCCAACACGCCCGGCTGATTTTTTTGTATTTTTAGTAGAGACGGGGTTTCACCGTGGTCTCGATCTCCTGACCTCGTGATCCCCCCCGCCTCGGCCTCCCAAAGTGCTGGGATTATAGGCGTGAACCACCGCTCCCGGCCAATGTATTACATTTTTAAACAGGAAAAGCATAGGAGTGCTAACAATAAGGAGGTAATTTATTAGGCCAGACCAGAGATGGTGCTTTAAACAAACAAGGGTGGCAGGAGTGGAGATCCCAGTGATCCATTAGAAGATTTGGAGTTTGAATTGAAATGATTTTCCAGCAGTTTATATGAAAGAGTGGAGAAGAGAGAAATCAAAGATGAAGTTTTTTTTTCTTTTTTTCTCTCTTGAGAAATTTGGTGGAGAGTGACTGCATTAACCAAGAGAGAAGACAAAGAGAAGGAGTTAGAATAGACCTTTAATTTTAAATTTAACATATAATAAAATAAAGTAGTTTAAACTAAGAGCAGAGGGTTAGATTTTCAATAAGTCTTGAGTAAATAGGATATTTGCAGTAAAAAAGTTGCATTTTTCAAAAATGCCATATGTAAAATTCTTAATATATTTAAAGATACAATTATAGTCATCTAAAATGTAACCAAAATTATGCAATTATTAATTTAATCTTATATTAGAAAAAATACTTCTTAAATGTACAATAAATGAATCACAAAGAGACATGGGATCAGATTATATTAAAAAAACTGCAAAGATATTTGCAAAAAATGCATCAAACATATATACTTAATATTTTATGAAGTGTACTTTAAAATCAATGAACGTATACGAAAATATAAAAATGGGCAAGAAGCTGTGAACAGGAAATTTCCAAATTATGAATGCCCAATGAAAATTAAGAAAACATTTAAATTCAGTAACACGTTTTTCAAGTACATTACAAACAATAGTGGTACACGAGTGCTTCATTAGCAATATTTTTAAAACATGTTGGTATGGGTAAAGTGAGATGAGCACTTGTGTGCACAGTATAAATTACTACAGCTTTTCTGGAACAAAACCCAGAGACACAGAAATGTGTCTTGGGTTCATATACCCAGGAGTAATAGCGTAGGACTCTGGATGAAGTCACATTAAGCTCTCTCAGCAACAAGTTTTCCTCACTAAGGCTTTCTATTCATTTTTTAAATTAAGAGGAAAGTAGTAGCTTTCTCTAAGCTGTTGTGAATCAACTGAAAGCACTCAGACCAACACTTAGCAGGTAGTGAGCACCATATGTTTGTAGTTGCTGGTTATCTAATATTTTAATTTTTGGCAGTAGTTTCAAAGTGGTATCTTCATTATTGTTTCACTTTGCATTATTTTGATTATCAATAAGATTCATGATCTACTTACAAAAGATCAATTGCTCAGCTTGACCTTCTGTAAATTGAATATTATTCATATCTTCTGACTTTTTCTTTTCTTTTTTTTTGAGACGGAGAGTCCTGTTGCCCAGGCTGAAGTGCAATGGCGCAGTGGCATCATCTTGAGTCACTGCAACCTCTGCCTCACCAGTTCAAGTGATTCTCCTGCCTCAGCCTCCCAAGTAGCTGTGATTACCGGCGCCTGCCACCACAACTGGCTAACTTTTGTATTTTCTGTAGAGATTGGGTTTCACCATGTTGGCCAGACTGGTCTGGAACTCCTGACCTCAGGTGATACGCCCTGACCTCGGCCTTCCAAAGTGCTGGAATTACAGGCATGAGCCAATGCACCTGGCCTTGACTTACATTTTTCTTTTCAGTTTTTCTTATTTTTCTGACTGGCTTACATGAATTCCTGATATATTCTGGGTATTAAATATTTGTTGGTTTTAGATTTTGCAAAACTTTTCCCATTTTTTTTACCCACCTGTTACTTTTTCTGTGGAATACTTTTAAAAATGATTATTGAATGTTAATTATGTGTTGGACACTGTTTTAAGACCTTGGGACGCATTCGTGAACCAAAAGAAGACAAGAAGACAGACTTTCCTGACTCGTGGGGCTTATACTTCAGTGGAGGTGGAGGCAGAGGAAAACATTTTTTAAAAATTCAATTAAATAAATAAATAATACTGTGTGTTAAAGGTAGTAAGGGTTATTGGAACAAAAAGCAGACCAGTATAAAGGGAGGCAGAGAATACATCCAAACCTTAACTTTGAAGTGTCAGAATCATCTTTTTTTTTTTTTTTTTCTTTTTTGAGATGGCATCTCACTCTTATCCAGGCTGGAGTGCAGTAGCACAATCTCGGCTCACTGCAACCTTCGCTCCCTGAGTTCAAGCGATTCTCCTGCCTCAGCCTCCTGAGTAGTTGGGATTACAGGTGCCTGCCACCATGCCAAGCTAATTTCTGTATTTTTAGTAGAGATGGGGTTTTACCATCTTGGCCAGACTGGTCTTGAACTCCTGACCTCGTGATCTACCCGCCTTGGCCTCCCAAAGTGCTAGGATTACAGGTGTGAGCCACCACGCACGGCCAGAATCATCATTTTCTTTGTAAAATTTATGTGTTTTTTTTTTTTGTTGTTGTTGTTGTTTTGGTGGGGGATGTTATGCAAGAAAATAAAATTTAAATAGATTTATAAAACTCCATTTCTTTTTTTTTTTTTTTTTTTTTTTTTTGAGACGGAGTCTCGCTCTGTCGCCCGAGCTGGAGTGCAGTGGCCGGATCTCAGCTCACTGCAACCTCCGCCTCCCGGGTTTACGCCATTCTCCTGCCTCAGCCTCCGGAGCAGCTGGGACTACAGGCGCCCGCCACCTCGCCCGGCTAGTTTTTTGTATTTTTTTAGTAGAGACGGGGTTTCACCGGGTTAGCCAGGATGGTCTCGATCTCCTGACCTCGTGATCCACCCTTCTCGGCCTCCCAAAGTGCTGGGATTACAGGCTTGAGCCACCGCGCCCGGCCCAAAACTCCATTTCTTATAATTGTCAATTTATAGTAAAAGCTAATTTCTTCAGAAGTTTTAAGGACTGAGAAGTCCCTCATAAATTAATTTCCATGTAATTTAATCTTTTTACTTTAAATATTGAAACACAGTTTTTCCTAAAAATAAAATACAGATTCAAATTTTCCTAATTGTAAAAGCAATATACATCTATCAGAATAGACGTTAAAGAAAAAATTATTCAATGATATTTGGTAAGGAAGACTTTATCAGGACCACTGTGATGGGTGTAGGCAGCAGTCCCCAACTTTTTTGGTACCAGAGAATAGTTTCGTGGAAGACAGTGGGCTGGGGTGGAGGTAGGGAATGGTTTCTGGATGAAACTGTTCCACTTCAGACCAACAAGCATGAAATTCTCAGAAGGAGCACCCAGCCTAGATCCCTAGCATGCACAGTTCACAATAGGGTGCACGGTCCTATGGGAATCTAATGCTATCACTGATTACTCACCTCCTGCTATGTGGCCTGGTTCCTAACAGGCCACGGTTGGGTACTGGTCTGTGACCCAGGGGTTGGGGACCCCTGGGTACAGGGACCACTGAAGTGGGGTCTTGCAGTAGGGGAGCAAGATTGGGCTCAAGTCTGATTACAGCATGGGCAAATGGGAATTTATAATCAAGGCACAGGGTGGGGGTCAGTGGATGAAAAATTATTAAGAGGAAATATCAAGCGTAAGGGAGATTCTGGCTAAACTTACCTAACAAGATTCTTGCTGTACACAGGCCAGGGTGATCAGACATCACCTAGGGAATGTGGAGGGTGAGGAACATGGTTAGGTATCACATGGGGGATGCTAGCTAAACTGATTTAGTAGGGTTCTTTTGGTAAAACTGGGTTTTACAAGGGCATGCAGAGATGGGCCTAGAAGAAGGTTCATAGCCTGACTAATATTTGGCCCAGCAAAATAAATGTTGTCATAGATTCCAATAATATGGATAAATATTTAGAGAAAAATACAAATTATGAATTATATAATTACCCAGGAAAATCACCATTAATATTTAGATGCATATCCTTTCAGAAAGTTTGCACTGAATCTTTTGCTTTTTTAAGGAATCAGTTTCTTCTATTGACTTGCAGAGATGGAGCCATAAAAGTCATCTCCTACTTCCCTTTTTCCCCTTCCTTCACTCTCCTCATCACTACCACTTAATAACTTATTTTCTGCCAGGTACTTTTCATATATTGCTTTAAGTGCCCCAATAATGCTGCTGGGTTGGAATTAGCAATCATACGTCAACAGTTGAGAAAATCGTCTCAGGAAGAATATTGTCTTTCAGTTTGGCGATTTATTTTTAGATTGGACCCGAAGGTCAAAGCCAGGTCTCTTAGATTCCATTGCCATTCTCTCTATACTGAGCTGATCTCTTACCCATGGCTAAAGGCACAGCATTGTAAACTTCTGTTTAGCATTTAGAATGAAAGCGAAGCAAATCAAATGCTATGTATAGTATTTTTAAAGAATATTATATACAGCTTAGTTTGTTACCCTAAAATAAAAGCATAATAAAAAGGATATAGAGCCTGGGAGTGGTGGGTGGCTTATGCCTGTAATCTCAGCACTTTGGGAGGCCGAGGCAGGTGGTTCACTGGAGGCCAGAAGTTGGAGACCAGCCTGGAAAGCACAGTGAAATCCTATCTCTTCTAAAAATACAAAAATTAGCTAGACGTGGTGGCACATGCCTGCAATCCCAGCTACTTGGGAGGCAGAGGCACAAGAATCCCTTGAATCCATGAGGTGGAGGTTGTAGTGAGCTGAGATTGTGCCACTGCACTCCAGCCTGGGCAACAGAGAAAGACTCTGTCTCCAAAAACAACAACAAAAAGATAAAAATGAAAATATATAGATAAAATTAAGAGAGAAAAACAAATAACATAGAGATGAAGGCCATCTCTATCATCATTTCTTAAGGAAAGACTTAATTGACCTTTTTAGGTTAGAGAAGAGGACATTAATACATGTAGTCCAATGACCATGAATTAAGAGGAAGATATAAATTAAAATGAAAACATAAGTATTTGAATATCAAGAATGATATTTTTACTATCACGATGCTTTCAAGAGAGGCTCTAGGGTCTCCACCCCTAGAGGTATTTGTGTAAAGAGCATATATTCACCTACCTTAAACAGTTTACACAGTTGCCTACTGAAGTTTGCAGTAGACTTCATCACAACTAATCTGGTAAACAAATATTTGTTGAGGACCTACTGGGTGCTAGACGATGTTGTCTGTGCTGGTGTAAACAAGCTAACTCAGACCACAAGGTTTGTTAAATGGCACCCCTGCAAAAACCATGCAAGCATTTTTTTTTTTTTTTTTTTTTTGAGACAGGGTCTTGCTGTCACCCAGGCTGGAGGCTGGAGTGCAGTGACACCATCATAGCTCACTGCCACCTCAAATACCTGGGCTCAAACAATCCTCCCGCCTCAGCCCCCTGAGTAGCTGGAACCACAGGCTCACATCACCACACCTGGATATTAATTTTTGTTTGTTTGGTAATGATGAGGGTCTTGTTATGTTGCCCAGGCTGGTCTCAAACTCCTGGCCTCAAGTCCTCAAGGGATCCTCCCACCTAGGCCTCCCAAAATGCTACATTACAGGCAGAAACTACCATACCCAACTACATGCAAGTGATTTTGTTTGCTTCTCTACTGCCTCTACACCTTACCAGCTGCGTCTATGTTCATAGCCTGTGTAGCTTCCACAATCCCTTATCTCAAGTCCTTGGGGGATGCATTTCAAAATTCAGAATGCTTTGGATTATAGATAAGTAATAAGTTATATAGTCTGTAGATTATGTAACAGCCCCTTCATAGTTGAGCAGCACCTTGCAATTGAACACAGTAATACATCTTCATTGAAATATACACACAAAAACACTAATGGCCTCATGTAAGTTTAGTTGTTTTTTATTGCCAGATGAGTTCAAGTTAGGTCAAGTTTTATCATCAACTGAATCACAGCAAACAAACAAGAACCATCTTGATTCTCAGAATTTTTTGTATGTCAGAATTGTTGATATGAGATTGTTTAGTACATTTGCAAGGAATTCCTGAGACTTACTCAGATTTATGAATTATGTTCCCAGAACACTAATGTATACGAGATTTAATAGTTAACTAATGAAAAGAGTGAACCATTGTTCTTTATAGTTCTCATTTCCTTTAACAGACATTCTGCATATACAGGAGACTCAAGTATTATTTACCACAGAACCCATTTGTTGCAGACTATCTCAGGAGACTTGTGTTCTGTGGAAGAGTCTATAAGAAGTACTATGCTAGTGATACAAGGATACTATAGCTTACCCTTACCCTTGTGTCTAGTATTTTGAAATTAATAATTGATTACATAGCCTAAAGGAAGTACAGATACAAATCTCTAGAAAATGCTGGTAAATATTCCTAAGTAATGGAGAAATTGTTCGAAGAAATTATGAAAGAGCCTTATTGGGGAACCCTCTCTAGAGCCCCTTATTTTAATAGATACACATGAAGAGGTTAACCAAAAGCATGCATGGTGTCATTTGAATTTTGCAGGGCAATTTCCCTGGGACCAAAATACCTCATACCTCTTGCTAGCCAATATAGTTTATTATTCAGCAACTTATGTCTTGGGTTAAGAAGGACTGACCCTCTTTTCTTCTGCCCTCCTAAAGAAGGTGGACATTCATTTGCCTTGGAGGGCAGTGTGAATTCACTAATACTGTAGTTAGTTTTATATATGGTTAGCTTTATGAATGGCTTACCATTCATTAAGTGGGTAAACAGCACAGGTAAAGGTGCAATTGGGATGAGTGGGTGGGGGGAGAGGAATAATGAGTGGAGAGAAGGGGTGTCAATATCAAATAATTATGACTTTACAATTTTGTCAAGGTTTAGTCTAATTGACTTAGAGAAATGTCGGTTTGGCAAATGTAAATAAGCATTTGGATATATGATTGAAACAAGGAAAATTACATGCTTTTAGTTAGTGAAAATTCTAAGTAAAAACTTATAAACTAACGGAAAATATCATATCCTTTTAAGTATGTAAAATAAGTATTATGTAATAAGTTCTAATTGGCTACATAACACTTTACTGAGCGTGATCAGATATTGGTTTTTAGGAGAAAATTTTCCCTTATATATGAAGATCTAAAGTCCACATAAACCTCTTCTCCTTCAGCTTTGTATATGTTTAATCTGTGGAGTAGTTGTTTTCTCAGAAATGAAGCATATAAATTGCCTCAATGAAGAAAAGAAATACACATTTAAAAACCAAAATCACTTTTTTAAAATTAAGGATTTTTCTATTGTATAATAGGTAAACTACTGTGAAGTGTAGTTGCCTGTTTAACTTTATATCTGCTTTGATTTTTGTCAGTTTAGTTAATTCAAATAAAATTTGTGAAGTTAACCACTTTCAAGAAAAGGCGTAGGAGAACCTAATTTAACCTAGAGTGCCTCTTTTATTCTTCTGTTATTCATTTGAAGTGCCCTATCAGCTTGAACTGACCAACTTCAGTCATTTTTACCCTTTTATTTTTTTTCTCTAATGTAAACTGAAATTCCCTGCTGTTCGTGGTATTTTAGTGTTTAGCATCATTTAATGAGCAGGTATCATAAAACTTAAAAGGTCCTTTTCTTGTATCTCTGATTAGTTAGTGAAAGAGCCAAATAATTTCTCTTAATATATTTTGATTTTGGCTCGTTCTACATTTAAGTGTTTTTTGATGAAGTAGAAAATAATTTTGGTTAAAGTAGGATGGATTCTCTCGAGCGAATATGTGGCCCCCTATTAAGTGGTAGAATATAAATTGTTTACCGGTGTTACTATATGATAGCTTCCCTTATACATTTATGTGTATAGGTTTCTAAATAATTTACTTTCTCTGAAAAATAGATATATAATTTGAACAGATAATTTAGCATCAATGTCCATATACTCCTTATTATAAAAGCAGTAATTCATTCAGAAGTGAAAATTCATTTAAACAGTTTCACACTGCCCTTAATTGCAGTTTCTTTTAATTTACAATAAGGAATAAACTATTAATGAGTGAAAGAATTAGTAATATCTATTAATTACACACTTCCCATTTGATGTTCATGTATGTTGTACCTGACAATTGCTAATATTTTATTATTAGGTCTAATTTTGCTTTTAGGAAGAAAAGAATATCTTTGTGAGATAAATAGCATGCAGTCAAAATAATGAGGCTAGTATGCAAGCAAAAGCCAGATAATGTGTAATAAGTTACAGAGGACATTGTGCAACATTAACATTGGTAACAGGTAAAAGATGTAATAGTGCTGCCTACTGGAAAGAAATAGTAGTGTTTAAAGGGTAAATGAAAATGGGTGTGGTGTTAAGTGACATACACGGTTATTTAAGGTTCCTACTGTTATCTATGATGCAAACCGATTTTTCATTAGTATTTAATAGAAAATTCACTATGAAGTCTTTGAGAGTTAAATTTCTGTATGAGATTTCTGGATTTTAAAATTTTTATTTTTGGAGAATGTATATAAATAGCATATTTGCTCTCTTGCTCCCTCTTTTTAATCATGTGATACCTGAACAGTCTGTCGTATGTGTGGCCCTTCTTTAATGATGCTGACTTTTTTTATGGTCAGTATTTCCATAGAATTTGTAGTTGAAAAATAAGACATTGCTAGTTATGAGAAATAACTGTAAATTTTAGTAATCCACAGGTGGATATTTAGCTAGTCCACTTACACCATTTATTAATAGAAAGAAGTATGATTTGCATATGCAACAATCAAAAGAATTTAAGTCTAACTGGAAAATGAAATTGGATTGGTTCTAAAGCACTGGTGTCAAAGTTTTAGCAAATTAAAAATCAAGTGTTCATATATGTAGGGATTACTTTTCCCATGTTCCACTAAAAATAAGTTTAGTTTTCTGTGCTTGAAAAAAACATATTTTGCTCCAAGTGTTTTGAATGTATATCAGTTAATTTTCCAGTATACTAATTTTGTTTATAGTCTTGAGAATAAGTTACAGTTATTTTAACATTAGCTCAACTCAAAGCACAGGTTTTTACAAGTTTAGTATTTGCTATATGATGTTTGTATAGGTGTGGCATGATGGAATTATTTAAATACGATGATTTTATTATTCTGATTTGAATCCTTATCATATGCATTTTAGCTTTATTTTCAGATATCCATTATACATGGCTTATTAAAACACCATGCACTGTAAAAATAGTTGTTACAAAGTGAGGAAACTGCTATTTCATTATGTATAACTTTCTCACTTACATAATGCAGTTTCCATTCTGAAAAAGAATTGAGTCACAACTAAATTGAGGAAACAGTTAAAAAAGAAAGTGTTTCTGAATATCCAAAACTTGCTTTCTAGAGAGAGGAAAAGTAAAAACCATATTGTCTCCTTCGAGACATAAAAGCACTCTTTATATATTTATTCTTTATCCCTTTCTTTCTCCCTCAGTTCCCTCTTTACCTCCTCCCTGTCTCCCTACCCTAAGTCTGTCTTGATCGCTACAGTACTGTATCTTTTACTACGATAATTTAGACTAACATTGCCATTGAAATATAAAATTAGAAGTAAAGTTGGAAGCATTTAAGAATTATTTTTGAGAAGTTTATTTCTGCTTGTTTTAGTAACTTGAACAGAGAGAAGAAGGGAAGGAGAGAGAACAAGACAGGAGGAAAATGAGAAAAATAGTAAGAAAAGGGAATAAGAGAGGAAAAGATAGAGCTGAGGGCGAGGGAAGTGGAAATAAATCAGATTACATTGTATGCAAATTTTGAGTACCAAAGGAAGGTAAAGTGTGAAAACTGTCTAAACGTGCGAAAAGTTGACATTTGTATTCTTGAAATCATTTTCACAATCTGCAAAAGAAATTCATAAATAAATAGTAAATAAAATATTCCTGGAAGTTTTCGTGATGTCTAAAAGATAAATAGTTGGAATTACAATTTAAATCGCTTCACTAATATAACAATCAAATATCAGACCACCAAGAAGGTGTTTTAATAGCATAGAAAATAGCAATGCATTTCTGCTGAAATGTAGCAAGTGTTTTTTGTGTGTCTGAAAGATTCTACTAGTTTCATAGCATAAACAACAAACCTGGTGCTTACAGTAGTCTGCACCTTGGACTTTTTAGGTTCTTTACCTGAAACACTGCTGGAAATGGTTTTCAGAAAAGGGACAAGAAAAATGCTTTACATAGTGAGAGGCACTAGATTACAAATATTAAATCATCCTTTTGAACAATATGAATAACCATATGTTAATACTTTTCCTTCAGCAGAGAACAAGAAAAAAAAGGATTACATTTATGAGCAAACAGTGCTTTTCTAAAGCATATATTCTTATCTATTTTATTTCTATGCAAATATTTGAACAGTTTAGGTTTTCCTTGACCTTTGTATTTATTTATAGCGTTACGCAAAAAGTATGGGTGCATGCTTAGGAATTAATAACTTTAGGACATGATTGTTAAGATCTGGTAAAGCTGTAAAAGCCCCAAGAAACAGCATTCTAGCATAATTCAGTAAAAACATGTTTTTTATTCTCTTATATCTTAGTCCATGTTTCATCAAGGACAGCTTTCTCAAATGCTATTTCAGCTCTAACACATTTTTATAAATCTGCTTAAAAGGATATACAAAATGTTTTAATTATCAAGTATAATGACTATTTGTTTCACTCTTTATAAAATGTAAAGCTGAATTTTTGATTGATATTTTATTTGTAAAACTGAACAACATAATGATTTAAATGCTTTATTTTGAATACTTGTTTTATTTATCAACTTATATCCTCACATTTTGACCTAAATTATTTTTTTTTCTCAGTTTTTGTCATAAAAAGGCATCAAAAGAAAATTAAATGTAACATAGTTTAATTAGCAGATTGGGCTACCACAGTTTAAAATTAAAGCTTTAGGCCTTATTTTTTAGATCTTGATTATTTTTAAGTTTAAATTTATGTAACATACAGTTTCTCACTATAATTTTCTAAACTCTTGAAGTATAAAACATGACAGTATCCAAATTCATATCTTCCACATAATAGATAATTGTTCATGTCGGTGATCCCATGCTAAGCATTTATAACATAATGAATGAGCCAGGTGCAGTGACTCACACCTGTAATTCCAATACTTTGGGAGGCCGAGGTGGGTGGACCATTTGAGGTCAGGAGTTTGAGACCAGCCTGGCCAATATGGCGAAACCCTGTCTCTAGGAAAAATACAAAAATTAGCAGGGCATGGTGGTGCATGTCTGTAACCTCAGCTGCTCAGAAGGCTGAGGCAGGAGAATCGCTTGAATCTGGGAGGTGGAGGCTGGAGTGAAACAAGATTGTGCCATTGCACTCCAATCTGGGAGACTGAGCTAGACTCCATCTCAAAAAATAAATAAATAAATAAATAAATAAATAAATAAATAAATACAATGAATGTGTGCCTTATCTTTTCACATCATCAATGACATCATATTTTATACTTGTTAATTTCAAATTCAGAGTGGCAGGGAGAAAGCAAACCATTTTTTTTGAATAATTGACCAGATTACTTATTACTTTTTTCTTCATTGTCTTATCAGTAACCCTTTGTATCTCTTTTGCTGTAATTCTATAGAGTTCTATCATTTATCATAAACAAAATAATATACTAAATGTAAAAGTTTAGCATTTTATTTTGTTAGATAAAAGTTTTTGTTATTTCCTTATTTACCATCTATTTAGAACTTTTGGTGCCAGTATTTATCATATAGTAGAAAATTTTGACCATTAAATTTGGTTTAGATCAATACTTTTTAGAGTCTTTTTGGCAAATAATATTGCCTTAAATGGATCTAATAGCAATTAAATGATTAAACTAGTTTAATGTATTAAAATTTCTCATTTGAGATCTGTAGTCTATCTTTGTTTCTTCTTATGGGAAGTCTTTAGTATAAATTGAGTACCTCCTTTTGCACACCCAGTGATGGTAGTTCTTATTTAACCCAGATCCAAGGATGGAGTGTTTACAATGCTGAGAGCATATAAGGAGAACTTAACTACAGATATGTCAAAGTATCAGTTGTATGAGTGTCTTCATGCACTTCTTCATAAAACAAAATAGTTTTATTTCATCTTTAAGAAACTTTTAAAAAATCAAGTTATTTTTAATGAAGAATAAATTCAATACATTTTAATGGACATCTTATTGAATGTTTTTCCATTTTCTTCATATGAATATTAACTGATTATTTAACTCTTCCTTATTTTCTCATATCTAATTATTAACTGGCTGGGTCATTCTGGCAGTCTTTCTCTGCCTCAGTTTCTTCTTCTATAAAATGGGAAAGATAGTACATACGTCATAGAATTATTGTTAGAATTGTTTTCCAATTGATTTTGGCTTTTCTCATTCCTGTCTCTTCATAAATTTTATTTTATAAATTGCTCTAAATTAGCTTTCCTAAAACATCTCTAATATTGTAATTCTCCAGATTTGATAACCAGTTTGATACTCTCTGTTGCCCATGGAATACAATTGGACTCCTCCTTCTGACACCTCCAGTTTCAGACCTAACTTACCCTTGTGTATTCCACTACTCACTGACTGACTGAGCTCCAATCTATATGAACAACATGCCTGGCTTGGGATAGAACTCATCATAATGTCTTTAGTTTTCCTTCACTTTTTCTGGAGCACTCTCAAATGTATTTCCTCTTACAAAAAATTCTGCCTGTTATTTAGGGGGCAGTTCCAATACTGGGATCTTTGCCATGTCGACTTCTTTGGTCTCTCAGCTATGATCTTTCCTAGTTCAGATCTCACACCACTAAATGGCATTGTACTCTCTTCACATATTCCTCATACTCTATATTCTAGGCAGAGTTAGATACATATCTAGAGTACTTGACTGAGAGTTTTCAGGGCAGAGACTAGATCAAATTTTACTATGAATTCTTCTCCTACTTTCCCATGACACCTAACAGAGTACTCTGCACATAGAAGATATTCTGTAAATATAGTTTATTAGGGAAACATTGTGGCAGAACAGAAAGAACACAGGCATTTGAGTCAAAAAAAGTCATAGATTTGAAGACTGAAGTAAATATTGTTTGACCCTGAACAACTTAAAATATGGGTGTCCCATTGTCTTTATCTGTAAAAAGGATAATATTATTATCTACTTTTCAGGTGGGATGGAAGGATTATATATGATGCATGTAAAACATTCATAATATGCCTGGATGTAGTGGATGCTCAATAAATATTTTCCTTTTTGTTTTATGTAACAAAACTTATTTCTCCTATTGTCCACCATAAAAAGTGTGGCAGTACATGTGAGATTGATCACTGTGTATAGTTGACGAGAGTTGACTTTTAATAAACAGCGTTGTGTTTTCTTTGGAAAAAATTACCACTGCCTTTGGAAAAGATGTCTTGGATATGTTATAGCCATAGGCAGGTAGTTTCCTCACTTGCATCTGTCAACTGTTCCTTCTCTGAAATACTCCTCTCAATAGTACTGTTGGAGTATAAGCAGTAGACAATAGATGAAGGTAGTAATAGCCAAAACTAAAAATAAAAAATGACTTGTCACTTTCATCTATTAAGTATTAGATTTATTTATTCATTTAGGCAACAAGTATTTCAAGACTTTAACTATATGTAGATAATGCTAGTAGATACAGTATTGAACATAAAACATTGCACTCTCAGCAAACTTGGTGTTTGGGACAGGAATGGGGAAAAAGACGCATGAGTAAGGTATTAAGGTTGTGATTCAGTGCAACTCTGGAGCCAAACTTGTGTGGTAGCCACAGAAGAACACTGCGTTTTGAAACCTCACATCCCCAAAGGTATACC